>NW_006786690.1:6320494-6326595 GCF_000442215.2 Lipotes vexillifer | reverse complement strand
CGCGCAGGCTCGGGCTCGGGCTCCCCGGCCGCTACCGCTTCTTCCGCCAGTCGGTGGCCGGGCTGGCGGCGCGGCTCCAGAGGCAGTTCGTGGGGCGGCCCCGGGGCGGCGCGGGCCCTTGCGGCCGGGCTGTCTTTCTGGCCTTCGGCCTGGGTCTGGGTCTCATAGAGGAGAAGCAAGCGGAGGGCCGTCGGGCTGCCTCGGCCTGTGAGGAGATCCAGGTGAGCTCTGGCTGCGGGCGGGGGCCGGAGCTGGGGCCGGAGCAGAGGCGGGCCGGAGTCAGGCTGGGGGGCGGGGCTAAGCGCGTGGGCTAAGCGTGTGGGTGTGGTGAGGGGCGGGGCTGGGAGGCATGTACTGATTTGGGGCCGTGGGTCAAGGTTTATTTTGGAGCTGGAATTTCTGGGCAGTCATCTGTTAAGGCTCATTTTCTTTGTTACTGATCTTCTCATACCCGGCCAGGACCTCACTTTTGTTTTACTGTCTTCCCTTCCTCAGCATATTTTGGAAGATATGTTAATTATAGCACCTCTTGCACCGAGGCCAATGATTTTCCATAAATTTTCTAAAATTTAAGGACAACTAAATCATAATAACACTTCTATTCCTGAGGTACCTGTCATCCACAATTTATGGATGGGGAAACATACTCAAAGAGGTAAAAGGTGAAGTAACTTGCTGAAGTCACGCAGCTAAGAAAGGGCAGTGCCCCAAGTCTGACTTTCCAGAGCCTGTGCCCTTAAACCACTGTGCCAGCCAGGCTGCATCCAGTTTAGCCAATTAGTGACATAACTGAAGCCACAGTAAAAAGCAAGAACAGCAGGAGAAAACAGCAGACCTAATGGGTTTTAGTTAACCTGAATAGAGTTATCAGAGGTGACTAGAGACACAGGGGCTCTTAGGCTTTCTTTTTTTTTTTTTTTTTTTTTTTTTCACCGGGTCACTAAGTTTCTTTAAATTTTTATTGGAGTATAGTTACTTTACAATGTTGTGTTAGTTTCTCGTGTACAGCAAAGTGAATCAGCTATACAGATACATGTATCCTCTCTTTTTTGGATTTCCTTCACTCCCGGACCGGGGCACGAACCCGTGTCCCCTGCATCGGCAGGCGGACTCTCAACCACTGCGCCACCAGGGAAGCCCAGGCTTTCTTTTTAAATGTTTTAAATAGCTCAGAGAATTCTGTTTCTGCTCAACCAAAATCTGTATCTCTTCAGAGAAACAGAGCCAATAGGATGTGTTTATAAAAAGGGAGATTTATTTGAAGGAATTGGCTCTGCCGTTCTGGAGGCTGGCAAGTCCAAAATCTGCAGGGTAGGTGGGCAGGCTGGACACCCAAGGAAGAACCGTTGTTGAGTTCAAGTCTGAAGGCCATCTGCTGACAGGATTCCCTCCTCTTCCAGGGAGGTCGTTCTTCCTGGGGTTTGGAAACACTGAGTTAGTACAGCCCCTGCGATTCAGAGCTTAGCGCTGAGGTGGTGGAAAGTGGGGTGTCTTGCCAAAGGACACAGCTGGTTGAAAACCAGGCAGTGTCTCCCATGTTTCCTGGTTTTCAGCCCAGTTCGTGTTACTCATCACCAGAGTGTCTCACGTTTGCGCTGTCCCCTTTGGGGCTACAGGTGACGCCTGACCTAGTCCCCAGCCTCTGTACTTGTCTTTTGCTACAGCTCAACTGGCAAAAGCCAAGGTCGGCCAACTTGACAAATCCTACTTAAAATTAGGGAGGCTGTTTTTAAACCGAGGAGCTTGACCCCCTAAGCTTACCATCCTCCATGTCCTTTCCTCACACTTCACCTTTCTGTGACTTAAAATTTTTAATTAGTTGCCAATTAATTTTAAAATTTTGGGCATTTGGCTTCTTTTGAAAGAAAATCACCAGGTCTGGCAACTCTAGTGCTAAAATTCTATATGGTGTCATACTGGGGTAGAACACTGACCAGTGCCTTTGGATGCATTTGGAAAGCATTTGGGGGAAAAAAAAAAACCTATATAAAATAGGCAAAAGACATGAGTATATATTTCACCAAGAGGAGATACAGATGCCAAATAAGCATATGAAAAGATGTTCAACATCACTAGCCATTAGGGAAATGCAAGTTAAAAATACAATGTGATATCACTGCGTACTTATTAGAACAGCTAAAATTTTAAAATTAGTAATAGTAGCAAATGCCTGTGAGGATGCAGAGAAACTGGACCAATGGTGAGAATATAAAATGGTGCAGCCACTGGAAAATAGTCGGCTGTTTCTTACAAAGCTAAACATGTATTCGTTGTATGACCCAGCCATTGCAGTCTTGGGCATTTACCCAGAGAAATGAAAACTTATGTTCACACAAAAACCTGTACATGAGTAGCTGCTATGGAAAACAGTATGGCAGTTCCCCCCAAAAATTAAAAATAGAATTATCATATCCTGGCAATTCCACTTCTGAGTATATATTCAAAAGAACTGAAAGCAGGGACTTGGACAGATACTTGTACACCTATGTTCATAGCATTATTCAGAGTAGTCAAAAGATGGAAGCAACCCAAGTGTCCATCAATGGGTGAAAAATAAGCAAAATGTGCTATATACATACAATGGAATATTATTCAGCCTTAAAAAGAAAGGAAATTCTGACACATGCAAAAACATGGAGGAACTTGAGGACATTATGCTAAGTGATATAAGCCCGTCACAAAAAGACAAATACTGTATGATTCCACTTACATGAGGTATTTAGTCAAATTCATAGAGATGGAAAGTGAACAGGGGCTGGGGGGAGGGGCTGGGGAGTCACTGTTTATTGGTATAGAATTTCAGTTTTGCAAGATGAAAAAAGTTCTGGAGATGGATGGTGGTGATGGTTACACAATAGTGTGACTGTACTTAACGCCACTGAACTGCACACTTAAAATGGCCAATTATGTGTATTTTACCACAATTCTTAAGAATAATTTTTAAACACAGATGTTCACGGCAGCATCATTCATAATAGCAAAATATTAAAAACCCAAACATCCTTCAGCAGGTGAATTGTTAAACAAACCCTGGTACAGCCATACAGTGGAATACTAAGCAATAACAAGGAGTCAACCATCTATAGGTAACAACCTAAATGAACCTCAAGGGCATTATGCTTAGTGAAAAAAAGTCAGTTCCAAAAGGTTACATCCTGTGCGATTCTGTTTATATAACAGTCTTGAAATGACAGAACTGTGGAGACGGGAACAGATCACTGGTTGCCAGGGGACTGGGATGGGTGGGGGTGGCCCAAATACAAAGAGGTGGCACAGAGGAGTTCTGTGGCTACAGAACACGCTGTCTTGATTGTGGTGGTGATTGCATGTATCTGTACGGGGGATAAAATTGCTTAGAGTTACACGTGTGCACGCGTGCACACACAAAAGAATGCAGGTCAGAAAAGATGGTGAGGGACTTCCCTGGTGGTCCAGTGGTTAAGACTCCGCACATCCACTGCAGAGGGCACATGTTCCTAGTCGGGGAACTAAGAACCCGCTTGCGCGCCGCCAAAAAAGAAAAAGTGAAAACTGAGTAAGGTCTGTAGTCTAGTTAACAGTAGTGTATGTTGTCACTTTCCTGGGCTTTGTACTAGTGCTTTTTATAAGATGTCACTTGTGGCAAACTGGGTGAAGGGTACACAGGACATTTTGTACTTTTTTTTTTTTTTGCTGCTTCCTGTGAGTCTATAATTATTTCAAAATTAAAAGTTTTAAAACATGTATCTCATTCTCAAAACCATGGTTGCTAAAGGATTACTCTACAAGATATTGCTTCCACTCCACGGAGTTTAGAAACTAGTTGGCAAGGCAAGACAGACTTTCGGTTTTTAAAAACATTAGAAGTTATCATACGAGGTGTATTAGCTCATAGGTTCTCAGTGCTTTAGGAATCCTCCAGAAGGAAAGGTTGCTGTGGGCTGGGCTGTCAGGACTGGTTATAGGGGAAGCAGGAGCTTGAGTTCGGACTTGATGGATGAGTAAGGATGAGCAGGTAGAGTGAAGACAATAGAAATAGGGGGCGGGGGAGGGGAATAGTTTGAGCAAAGGTTCAGGGAGAGGCATGTGAGAGACCAGTACGGACAGTGCAGACCAGCCTGCAGAACAATTTTCCCATGTAGGAAGCACCAGGACAAGATACTGAATAACCTATCAGGTTCTTGAACCTGATGAGTGACACGTGAAAGCAGTGTGGTTTCATCCAGCTCAGAAGCAGGTGAAGGGAGGATGTGAGTGGGAGAGTCTGGAGCTGAGTGACTAACCATGAAGAGGGAGGGCTCAGCAGGTCAGACGAGATTTGAGGGGGAAGGCAGAGTTTGGGTGACTGCAGAAATGATGTCACCTGCCTGGAGTAGGCAAGAACCCCGATTTGGGGGAAATAGCCTCGATCCCAGTGCATCCCCACAGCACCTGCATTTCCATCTATGTCCCTCCGAACTCTTGTATTCTTGTTTCCTTTCTGCAAACAGAATGGCCCACCAGATTCCTAAGAGGTAGAGACAGGAAGACAGATGTATGGTCAGGCCACTCAAGATGGCCGTCCTCTTGCTCTCTGTACATCCCCTGCTGGACCAGTCCCTGCTTCACTTACATCCTACTCACAGGAAGGTGCTTGCCCCCTGCCCCAGCTAGTGATTGTTCAAGCCTTAGGCCAAAACAGCTCCACCTGCTAGTTTATTAAAGGGAAACATCTGCCCTCGTGATGGTCATTAACCTGAGGGGCTGTGAGGGACGTGCCCCAGCCGCCGGTTTCCCTGGTAACTGATGAGCCAACCTGATACCAATTTCCCTATAAATGGTAGCCTCCTTCTCCCCCGACTAGTGAAGATTGCTCCCGTGTCCTGCCTGCTGTCTGCCACACACGTTGGGATGTTGCTCCAGGACCTTGTGCTGCAGACGTGTAACATGCCCCATCCAATAAACCATTGATGTCTTTGTCACTGTCTCCAGGCTCTTTCTTCAGTCGTCTCAAGGCTGGGCAGATACAAGGCTTGCAGGCCTGTGGGCTGCAGCCCAACAACAGGACCTGATGACTCGGCTCCAGGGAGCCCCCTGATTTTACCCCCTGGCCTGCAAAAGCAGCCTGAGGTCATTCCCAAGTGGGAGGGGTGGCTGCTGACCACATATTTCTGCCCATACACAGTTCTTGGTAACCATCCGATACCTGCCTGCCGAGGTCTTTGCAGAAGGAGCCGTCTCCATAATCAGAAACCTCCAAGCTTGTGCTGGGAGCTTGACAGGCAGCAAAGGAGTGATGTGCCAGCTGCAGAATTTGAGAGTTCTGACCTCTTAACTAATTCATGATGTTCTGTGTTGGGCTGTCTCGGTGACTGCAATGAAGTGACACTTCGAGAAAAATTATTCTGAGTAATGAGAGAGAAAGCAGGATGGCCTGAGCCCAGGACGAGCAGTAAAACCCAACTTGGTTTTGTTTTTATTGGCTCTTGGTCTTGTCAGTGAAGAGCTTGCCTCACTGTACCTCTGCATCCCTTCACTGAAGCCTTACTGGGCTCCCTGGCTCACGGTGCCTGCTTTTTTTCTTCACAGGCAGTTTTCACCCAGAAAAACAAGCTGCTCCCTGACCCACTGGATGCTAGACGCTGGCAGGGTTTCCGGCTGGAGGAGTATCTGATCGGGAAGTCCATTGGCAAGGGCTGCAGTGCCGCTGTCTATGAGGCCACCATGCCTGTGTTGCCCCAGAACCAGCAGGTGGCAGGGAGTATCAGGCTTCTTCCAGGGAGAGGCCCAGAGATCATTCCACGAGGAGAAGGGGAGCAAGCCCCACTGGCCCCTGCCTTTCCCTTGGCCATCAAGATGATGTGGAACATCTCGGTAAGGGTGGGGCCTTCCATCTTTAAAGTCGGCGTTTCTCAAAATGCCCATCTTGGGAGAACCTCACGGCACTTTTTCCCAGGCAGTAAATAGGAAACAACACAGATTCTCCACAGTACAGGGGCCTCACGCTCCTGCACAAGAGTCTGAAGCAGCATGTCTCAGTCTGTAATATGTCCATGCATCACCTGGGGTCAGGTTAAGGCAGATTTTGTGGGCAGCTGCGGTGGGAGCCTGTGGGAGGCTTAGAGTCCCCCCCCCCCCCCCCC
>NW_006786690.1:6312871-6320448 GCF_000442215.2 Lipotes vexillifer | reverse complement strand
CCCCCCCCGCCGACTAACAAGCCCCCAGGCGATGCTCATGCTGCTGGGCCGTGAGCCACACTGAGTAGCAAGTGCCCAAAGTATCCAGGCCGATCAGTTAATTTCAGGGCTGCAGTCTGCACCGGCCTCTCTCTCCCTGACCTGCCACGCTGGGCACGAGGGGCCGCACACCTCCCACCACCCCTGCAGACCCAAGGCTGGCTTGTCGCCTCTCTGCTCTCAATTCTTGCAGAACTCGACACTTTGGGAAATTGAGTATTTTTCCCACCTGAAAACAAAGACTTCTGTCCATTTAGAGTAATTTATCTTGCCATTACATGGTGGGGTGGGAGGAGAGGTTAGGAAATTCATCAAGGATGCATTTCCTCCTGCCCAGAGCATCTTTCCAAGGCTGAGGTGGGACACAGCCACACAGCTTATGCTGGACACTGAAGGATGCAGGTTCAGGTTTCGATCTGAGGAATGGAGGTTATTAGACTATACACGCTGGGCTAATAGCTAGCAAGTAGCCAAATCCTCGACCTAGGAAACATCCAGTCTTAATATCGAAACTCCCACTGGTTGGGGCATGACAGCAAATGCATTCACAAAAGCTAAAAGACTTGATTCTTAAAGGATTCTTGACAGGTTTCACAAGTCCTGAGAGCTGTTCATAATGAAATGAGGGAAATAAGGTGCTTTTCCTTGTTTTTTGTTTTTTACCGGGTGATGAAGAGGGCTGTTCTGTGATTCAGCACGAGTTTAATCCAGTGGGGGCTTGTCGGGCTGGGCCTGTCTGCTGAAGGGAACCTGCGAGGGTGAGCGTTAGTGCTCGGTGGTCAGGTTTGAGCCTGGTGGTGACCGGAGGCATCTATGGCAGGAAGAAGGGTCCCTGCCTTGATCATCTTGACATCTCCTCCTGCTGTGGGCACCTGAGCTGTCAAAGAGTGTGAGGTGTGGGAAGCGTCCTCTGGGTTGGCATGGATGGCACCTCTGCCCTCTCTCTCCCAGGAGAAACTCAGCTTGGCTTCCCACTTCAGAGAGGTTATCTTAGCTTGAAGGTCAAAGCCAATTCTAGGCAGTAGCTGTCCTGGTCCAGATTATAAGGAGGGCCTGGACTTGCTTGGGCCTGTGTAACCCTGTATCCATTACGGATGTGTTCCAGGCGGGCTCATCCAGCGAAGCCATCTTTAGCACAATGAGCCAGGAGCTCGTCCCAGCCAGTCGAGTGGCCTTGGCCGGGGAGTATGGAGCAGTCGCTCACAGGTAAGCACCCATCTGCCCACCACACAGAGCAGAATCCCCACCTGTGCCCTCACCACTCAGCACAGTGTCTGACACCACACACAGTAGATAATAAATTCTCACTGAATGATGTAGTCAGTGATGGATTTTCAGTTGGTGGATAATTGGGAAAGATTGTAGACGGTCTGACTCTGGTGGAAGATGCAGGTGGCTGACTCACGCTGGAGTAGGGAGAGAAGGCCGTCCAAAGCTGCCCAGTTCAGAACCATGGAAAATGGATCTGGTTTCTGATGCCTAAGTAATGCCCAGGTGGAAACAAATCGAACTCTGTCCCCAGCGGAGGCAACACTCACTTCACAAATAGCTGCCGTGACCCGATAGTGCCAAGAGATTTTTTTTTTAATGGCCTGTTCTCCGTGTGACAGAGGAGCCTGAGAAGTCAGGAGCAGAGTCTAGCGTGGTAAGTGCTAGAATAGGGTACGCTCAGGTGCTGAGGGAGCCCAGAGGTGTGTGTGTTGCAGGGGTTCGGGGCCATTCAGAAAGGCCTCTTGAAGGGACAGTTTGTTCTGCCTCTTGGAAGATGGATAGCCATTAGCTAGGCAAAGAAGTAGGAAAAGAGGTTCCCTCCACAGAGGGAAGAGTCTGGATGGCAGCCTAAGCTCACCTTGGCTTTGCAAACCCACAGGTTGTAAAAGATAATACTTGTGCCAGAGGAGACGCTGTGGTCCCTTTAGTATTTGTAGACCCCCAGGAAGAGGTGGCCCGCTGCATTTTTGGTGACTTACTAGAGGGTTGGTCTGTAGATCAGAAGCAGGAAGGTGGAAATGGGGACTTAAGGAAACATACGTGGAAGACCCCTTCCAGGGCTTGGAAGGCTCTAGTGTGACTGAGGGTCAGTGCAGGCCTAGGGAAGCAGCTGCTTGGTGGGCGTAGCCCTGGCCTCCTCTTCTCTGGATTCCTTTGTAGGGAAGGGTGGGTGTCAGCTGGTTCCTAGGGTCTAACTTTATCCTCTGGTGCATCCTTTTGTGGCGGAAGCGCCAGCCAGCTGACATGGTGCTGCCGCGCAGACCTGTCGCGCTCCAGTCTCCTACCCACTTGAGTTTTTTCACAGCATTTATCTCCACCTGTCCTTAAATCGTAGATGTCTTTGTCTATTTATTCATCATCTCTGTGGCTGCACTGTAAGCTCTCTGAGGGCAGGGCTTTTATGTTTGTTTACTGTGTACACCCAACAGCTCAGTGAATGTCTGCAGAATCATTAGATGAATATGGCAGAAGGTGTGTTACCTACAGTACTGATGGCATCAACTCTGTCTCAGGAGAAAGACTCCAAGACCCTGAGAGCACTGGGTGGATTTCTTCCTAGCCTTGCTGCTCTGGGGACCTCAGACTCAGCCCTTGTGATCTGCTCCTGGGGCTGCTTCTCCCACCTCATTTCTGCTCTTCTCCTGTTTACACCCTATGCTCCACCGTGGTGAATTCATATGCCCTCACCAGATGCACACAGGCCTCTTGTGTGCACAGTTAGACCCCCACCACAGCCTCCGGTGCTGCTCCAGTTCTTAGACACACACACATGCGTGCGCGCACGCACGCGCGCACCTCCCCAGCACAGCCACACGCTTCCTCTGGGCTCTCGTGACAACCAGGCAGCTCTTTCCCACTGTGGCACTGACAGCCTTGTGCTGTGATCGTGACTCTCCCACTGGCCCTAATGGCCCCAGGCTAGGAACAATGCTTTGATTCCTTTGATCGCCTAGGACAGGGGCCCATTTGGGTGGAGTCCAGAGGAGCTGTACAAGGCCACATGGTGGACTGGCTTCAAAGCTCGGAACTGAGGCAGCTCTGAAGGCAGGGCGTGTGTCGAACTCTCTGTGTTGTCTTGATGTCTCTGGGCTTCTGTTCAATCCTCCTCCTCTGCCACCCAGCATCCTTATTTCCTACCCATGGCTACACCTCTGGCTTCCCTCAGGCCTCAAGTTCACGTGCCCAAAGCACAGTGAGGGCAAACAATACTGAAACATCGGAGTTTGGAGCAGAGAAAGATTTATTGCAGGGCCATGCAAGAAGGATGGCTCATGCCCAAAAAACCCCCGAACTCCCCCAAGGGTTTCAGCAAAGTGTTTTTAAAGGCCAGGTGAGGGGAGGGGAAGGGGGTCATAGGGTATGTGATTGGCTCGTGCACAGTTCTCTGACTGGTTGATGGTGAGGTGACAGGGCGGTGTCACAGGGGTTAACATTATCAATCCTTAGGCGCCAGTAGGTCTGGGGGCCATGAGCCCGTGGTCATGCAGTAGTTAGCATCTTCCATTTGGTGGGGGGTTGTCACGTCTGTAAAACTGCTCAGGAATGTGCATCAGATACTTGTTATCCAGGTACTTCGGAGAGGAGCTAAAGCAGAGGGTACGGGGGAGGCCCCGTAGGGTCCTGCTCGGTAACAGCGTCCTTTCATCCTCAGCTCCATTGCTGACTGCCCAGGCACTGCCACGTTTCTTCACTCACTCACTCACTCCACAAAGAGACACTCTCCCCTTTTCCTGTCAGCCACTGGGCCTCAGACGTGACTGCAGGCTTGTTGCCCTTGGGGTAGGTGCTCACCCTTAGTCCCAGCAGCTCTGAGCCAGGGGCAGGGCTGGTACACAGCAGGTGGTTTTGCAGCCCTGGTCATGCAATCCCGAACGTGGCCATTGTGTCTGAGCGGTAGGTGTGGGCATGGCAGCAGGTGACATCTCTACTCTGAACTGCATGTGTATCCATTCACTCAGAGGTTTATTGGGCTCATACTCCATGCCAAGTGTTATGCTAGAACTTGGAATCGAGGAGATTCTAGGTCCTTTACAAGCATTAACAATTTCATGAGGTATGTTATCACCTTATCCCCCTTTTGCATTTGAGACTGAGCCCAGAGAAGTTAAGCAACTTGGCCAAGGACTTGGAGTGGCAGGGGTGGGATTCAATCCCAGGCAGTCTGATTCCAGGGTCTCCTCCACTGTGTTCTGCCACCTGGGATGGATGGACAGTGGACAGACTGGTGGAGTCACTGAATGCAATGAGTTATTGTGGGTTTTCCTTCCAAAACCAGGCTCTGCACCTGGGTCAGAGTTGATACAAAGAGCTGGGCACATAAATGCATGTCAGTATTGAATGTGGCCTTAGACTGTTATATTTCCAAGTGTCATATCTGCTACTGGCCTCATGTTTGTCCCACTTGGCTGAAAAAGAAGATCCAAGGGGGGTCCCAAGCAGTTGGCCGCACACCCCAACGTCATCCGCGTCTTCCGCGCCTTCACGTCGTCTGTGCCACTGCTGCCAGGGGCCCTGCTCGACTACCCTGACGTGCTGCCCCCGCGCCTTCACCCTGAAGGCCTGGGCCACGGGCGGACACTCTTCCTTGTGATGAAGAAGTAAGTGTCGGGTGTGGCAGGCCCTGTGGTGGGCGGTGTGCCCGGAGCCCGGGGCTGCAGGGAAGAGGGATCCCCAACCTCTGGGAGGCCAGTTGTCCCTTTAGGACAACTTTTCATGAAAACAGAAACACGTGTTGAGTCAGAACATACTTTTCCCCTAGTGCTGTTAGTACCTTTGGCTGTTGCCCCCTCTATGCTCACCTCACCTGGTTTCTTAACATAAACTGTTCTCCTACCTCCGTCCCTGCACCCCTGGCATTGCCGTATGGGTTTTTAAGGAAGCAAGCATGTGTACTGTTACTTTTAATATGTGAGGCCCCAGCTCTTACTTCCTAATTTCAAGATGGTGGGTGGGAACAGAAAGGATACTTGGGGAAAAAAGAAATCAAAATGTTTAGGAAGAAGACGAGGGGCTCCCCTGGTGGCGCAGTGGTTAAGAGTCCGCCTACCAATGCGGGGGACACGGGTTCGAGCCATGGTCCGGGAAGATCCCACGTGCCACGGAGCAACTAAGCCCGTGTGCCACAGCTGCTGAGCCTGAGCTCTAGAGCCCGCGAGCCACAACTACTGAGCCTACGCTCTAGAGCCTGCGAGCCACAACTACTGAAGCCCGCGCGCCTAGAGCCTGTGCTCCGCAGCAAGAGAGGCCACCACAATGAGAAGCCCGTACACTGCAATGAAGAGTAGCCCCCACTTGCCGCAACTAGAGAAAGCCCGTGTGTAGCAACAAAGATTCACCACAGCCAAAAATAAATAAATAAAAGATAAATAAATAAAATTTAAAAAAAAAAAGAAGAGGAAAGGCCATCACTCTAATAGGAAATAAGGTGCTCGGGATCCTTGGTGCACAGTAGCTGAGGCCGTCGCCCTCTCTGCCAGCTACTCCTGTACCCTGCGCCAGTATCTTCGTGGGAACAGCCCGAGCCCCCGCCTGGCCACCGTGATGACTCTGCAGCTCCTGGAAGGGGTGGCTCACCTGGTGCAGCAGGGCGTCGCACACAGAGACCTGAAATCCGACAACGTCCTCGTGGAGCCAGACGCAGGTAGGTGCCCCGCTGCACCTCCAGGCGGTCCAGGGCACACTGGACTTTAGGTCTGGGGACATTTAGGAGCCTTTGGGTCTTTTTTGATTTTTATGTTCTAAGTTGTCGTGTCTTAGCTCTGTACACAAGAGATGAGCACTCCCTCCTTCAAGATGGAGCTTTTTGTTCTCTGTGTAGGACCCGTGGAGTGGTGGTTAACGGTTCCCAGGTTCCTTTCGGTTGTCCGCTTACAGAACAGAAACCTCAGTGGTGGACATTTTCTTGAATAAAGTGAAAGAGAGGTAGACTTTAGCTTAATATAGGAAAGAATTTTCAAACAGTGAGCACTACTTGAATGTCAGCCCAGCTGCCCCTGGCAGTAAGCTCCCCGTCACTGGAAGCACTCAAGTGAAGCTGGATGGCCACTTGCCTGGGGATCCTGTAAAAGAGAGTCATACCGCTGGTCAATTTTGAACTAGAAGATTTGAGATAATTAAATATGCAATTCTAGAGGAACTGGCTTTTTAAAGGAAGTCTGTATGAATCCTTTTACAAATAACTAATTCATAACGCACCTATTTTTTAGGTTTGGATTTGAGGTTTCAAGTTCAAAGGCTCTTGGCAGTCATTTGAGCCAGCACCACCTGATTAGTAAAACAAGAGCTGCTCCTTCGATCTTGGGAGAGCTCCAATTACTAGATTATTTAGATTGGGACAAATTTTATCCCGTTCTTTCCTTGGGATCTTGATTTCCTAGAGGCACATCTGTATTTGTGTGGCTGGCCCCGCTCAGCTCTCTGGCGAGTGGGCAGCTGTCCAGGCCTTGCTGGCCTGTGCTCCTGGGTCAACACGGAGTCCCTGTGAGCCCCTCGTACCCACATCCGGAGGGTGGCTTTAGTGGAAACATAGGACCTCGGGGCGGGGGGGTTGGTGGAGAGAGACTAGGCCACTCACCTCTGCCTGTCCATCTGCAGACGGCTGCCCCTGGTTGGTGATCACAGACTTCGGCTGCTGCCTGGCTGATGAGCGCGTCGGCCTGCAGTTGCCTTTCACCAGTTGGTATGTGGACCGTGGTGGAAACGGCTGCCTGATGGCCCCTGAGGTGAGTCCTGCTGAGCGTGTCGGGTGCCATCAGCAGAGCCTCTCCCACCAGGTTTCCTCACTGTTTACTCAACACTTTCATCTTCTCTGACCCAAAATGTATCAGAAGTCCCTTCCCTGCCTCTTTGCTTAAATCTGGATCTGTCTAATGTTCCAGGAGATGTGAGTTTTGTCAGCCCAAAGCAGAGCTGAGCAGATTCTCCTGCATCTGAGCTACAGTTCACTCAGGTTCTGGGTTCCCTGGGACAGAGTTCAGATTAGTCTGTGAATCGGGTGCCGTGCAGGAGCATGAATAGTTTAGAAGTCCCAGCAGCATGAGTGCTCACCGGTTGCTTTCTGAGCAGGTGTCCACAGCCTGCCCTGGCCCCCGGGCAGTGATCGACTACAGCAAGGCTGATGCCTGGGCGGTGGGAGCGCTCGCCTACGAAATCTTCGGGCTCCCCAATCCCTTTTACGGCCAGGGCAGGGCCCACCTTGAAAGCCGCAGTTACCAAGAAGCTCAGCTGCCAGCACTGCCTGAGTCGGTGCCTCCGGAGGCGAGACAGCTGGTGAGGTCGCTGCTCCAGCGAGACGCCAGCAAGGTGAGGCCATCCCCAGGTTTACAGGGATTGTGTGGATGGAAACCTCGGTTCATGTTCCAGAGTAAAGGTCAGGGTTGCGCAAGCACTAGAGTGACAGGCGGCTCCTCTGTCTTACAAAGGTGAAGGCCAAGTATAGGAGACCTGCGTGTAGATAGGAGTACGGGAGCTGGCCACCAAATCAGTCAGGATTCCAGCAGTTCAACTCCTCTTGGTTTTAGTTGCTTAAAGTTACTCAGAGGGAAAGA
>NW_006786690.1:6289332-6312686 GCF_000442215.2 Lipotes vexillifer | reverse complement strand
GGAAAGAGATGCAGTTTTAAGAAACGTTTAGTGAAGATGTAGCTTAAAGAATCAGCTGAGATCTAATCAGACAGATGTGATGACGTCTCCTAAGAGATCTGGACATTGTGAAATTACTACAAAGGCTAACATATTTGAAACCTGGATTGGAGTGGCAGGTCCGGTTGAGGTGGCATGTTTAGTGGCAACAGCCTGGACAAACCAGGGCTCAAACTCCTGTCCTACCACTTACCCCTCACCATGTGCGGCAGGCTGTCACGGTCACGGTAGGTGCTCGCTGCTGCCTGTCATTAAGTTATGTGACAACTCCCCTCACCCCAGACATGGCTCCTGGGCCTTCCAGGGTGGGGAGGCTCTTCCAGCAATGCACACTGCCCCCCGCCCCCCACCAATTTGTACCCATGGAAAAGCCAGGAGTGTGTGTCAGGTGAGTGCAGGGCATTGTAGGAGAGAGAAGGGTGAAGAATTTGCTCGGGGCCAGAGAAGGGAAGGCCCTGCAACGAGGATGCGTGAACAAAGCAGGCTGTGGGTGAAGACTTTGTCACACGTGTTCTCAGCGTCAGCTTCCCTTCCTGTTACAGAGGCCATCTGCCCGAGTAGCTGCTAACCTGCTTCATTTAAGCCTCTGGGGTGAACGTACTCTAGCCCTGAAGGACCTGAAAGCAGACAAGATGATTGGCTGGCTCCTCCAACAGTCAGCCGCCACTCTGCTGGCCAACAGGCTTGCAGAGAAGAACTGTGTGGAAACAAAAATGAAGATGTTATTTCTGGCCAACCTGGAGTACGAAGCACTGAGTCAGGCAGCCCTCCTCCTCTGCTCGTGGAGGGCGGCCCTGTGATAGCTGACGTAGCTGGTGAATGAATTACTAAAAGAACTTCCAGTATCTGTGTCGTGATGGTCTGTGAATGCTGAGGGAGGGGCTCCTAGGTGAGGGGTGTGGGAGTCGGTCAGGAGAAAAGATGGTGCAGGGCGGGCCAGTCAGCCAGAGAGAAGGCCTCGGGTTTGGCAAGCGCAAGGAACAGCTTGAGTTCACAGTCTAGCTACTAACTCGCTCAGGCAGTG
The DNA here is from genome assembly GCF_000442215.2 of Lipotes vexillifer. Taxonomy (NCBI): domain Eukaryota; kingdom Metazoa; phylum Chordata; class Mammalia; order Artiodactyla; family Lipotidae; genus Lipotes; species Lipotes vexillifer. Next base: position 6,311,623 of record NW_006786690.1, on the reverse strand, counting down.
TGATTTTGATGCATCATATAACCTGTGTGGGCTGAAGTTCTCTTGCCTCTAAAATGAAGAAACTGGTCTGGATAGAGGTCGGCAAACTTTGTAGAGGGCCAGTACTCAGGCTGTTGCAGCAACTCAACTCTGCCATTGCAGCGCAAAGGCAGCCCTAAATATGTGAACAAGTCAGTGTGGCGGCTTCCCAATAAAGCTTCATTTAGGGACACTGAGATTTGGATTTCACGTATCACTAAATAGTCTCAATTGTTTTCAACCAACCACTTACTTAAACGTAAAAACTGTTCTTAGCTTGCAGGCCTACAAAATACAGGCAGCAGGCCAGACTGACCCACAGGCCAAGTTTGCCAACCCCTCGTCTAGACGAATTCAGAGGGCCTAACTAACTCTAAAAAGAAACGCTGGCTAATCACCAGGCCCCTTTGTGTATCAGCGCTAAATATGTGACTAGCTCTCTGCGTACAAATCCAAAGGAATGAGCCCGCTGTACCAGGCGAGGGGCTACTCGGGTGTAAGCTGCTGACCAAAAAGTCCCACCTTAAGCTTGTGTCCTATCATCTTCACAGACCTCTGAAAAGTTAGTGACCAAGCAGGTGAGGCTGAGCTGAGGCGGGTTAGACCTGCATTCCACGTTAGAGTCTGCGTGTCACCTGCGCTGAGGCAAACGTTCGCACAGGTCAGGGTATGCAGATATCAGATATGCTGAAGTGAGGCCTGAGACGTGGGAGCCTCTGCACTTCAGTCACGCGTCCTGGAACAGCTCTGAGGGTGCTCTGGAGGAACCATCGCCACGGAGCTCGTCCAGCTACTGAATTGAGTCTAGCAGAGCTAACATGACTGATGAAATGGGAATTAACAGTGCAGTGTTTTAAACTGGCTAATTTTCCCCTTCTGACTAGTGTTTCTTACAGGAATTGTGAAGAATTAAATACATATTTACAACTGCAGAACATGTATGTGCCTGGAACTGAATACTTGGCTCTAAGAGTGATTCTTACACCACAAAGACAAGAAACGATCAATAACGGGGAAGGGATTTTACATACAACTTTACACATGCTTTTTAGGAACACAACTATTGCCTAAAGCAAGGTGAACAAAATTTAAGGTTCTTTTCAACGAAGCAGTTCTGTAAATCTGTTATAAAGTCAAGCACTGTTGACTTCCTAGATTTCCAATTTCAGTGATTTCCCCACTGGCCTTTATTAACCTTATTTTATCCCTTGACGTTTAGAAGCTCTGTCATTTCCAGTCTTCAGCAAAACTAAAAAAGGCCACTTACTTACTGTTTTGTATCCAGTCATTTCTCAGCAGCACCCACACCATCAGCAAAGCACAACGGGGGCCAGATGCAGTTTGAGGGCAATGTTTCTCTTTATTTTAGAAGTGAGAGTTGACTTCACATGTGAAAACACACTTAGCATTCAAGGTGGAAAAACTTAGAAATTATTCCCTAACCCCCCACCCCTTGGTACTCAATGTTCCATCTCCCGCTGAGGTAAGCTGTGCCACTGTCCGTGGCTTTAAAAAAAACAAAACCCCCCCAAAAGACCCACCATAAATGGGAGAAAAAGCAATCCTATAAAAACTCTCCATGTCTGCTGAAAGGAGTCCAGGGCGCCGGCCCCTCAGTCAGACTTCTCCTTCTCCTTCATGTGTAAGAAGACGACGCTGAAGATGAAGAGCCCCACCATCATGGAGAAGGCGCTGGCGTAGTAGGGATAGGCCGAGGGGATGAAGCGCTCGTACTGCGTGTGCTGCAGGGGCCGCACCGACACCTGCGACACGACAGAGGTGGCAGGCCCCGGCCACGCAGAGGCCCAGGTGGGGCAGGCGCTGGCTGGGGACGGGGCTGCAAGCCGGCTTACCTGAGTGGAGGAGTACAAGTGCGTGTAGCCTAGCCGGTTGTAATCCACTTTGAACTGGAACACGCCGTACACGTCAGGCAACTTGAACTGGACGCTGTACTTGCCGGCTGGGGAAGAGCCGACACACGTAACCAGAAGGGGCTTCCCACGGTGTCTGTCGGCCGCACGAGAGCCAGCCCGAGGCAGGGACAGACTTCCCAGGGTTTTCTCTTGCAAGAACTGCACTCACCTTTCCTCTTCAAGAAGGTCCTCACAAAAGGATCAATGCGGACAAACTCCAGCTGAATGTCATCACCATCAAAGGGGACCCATTTGCCGTCTGAGAGCTGCTCAATCACGATGCTGTACTCCTGAGGCGAGAGGCCGGTTAGCCGGGGTGGCCGGGGACTGGCGGGACGCCCCCAGCCCTCAGCTGCACTGAATCCCCACCCTGAGTCTGGCAGGAACCGCCAGGGGTTCTGAAAACCCGGGCAAGCCCCACCCACCGCCCCTGGACAGTGATGGAGGACACCACCCAGCCGGCTCACCGCCATGGGACCAAAGACAAGGAAAGCATGGAAGGGATATCACAGCCTCCACGTCTCCGTTCAGAACCGTGTCTCTGAGGGTCTGTGCTGCCCAAGGCCCAGAACCACTGGAAGTCAAGGAACAAGCTGGCAGCCAGCTGCTCTGGACTGAAAGGACCTCGCAAAGATCCTCAAAGAAAGGCCATCCCAGGGGCAGGGTGTGCCAGCCCCGGAACTGCTCGACTTGCTCCCGGGTTGATTTCAAACGTGCAACAGTGGCGGGGGCACGCCAGGCCCCCCCCCCCCCCCCCCCCGACTCGTACCTGCACCCCTTTACAAGCCCATGGAAGCCTGCACCCAAACACTGCCCTTCCCAAAAGCACCGGGCACTCCTGGGCCTCCCTGCTTCCATATTCACTGCTCTCGCCTTTCCCTACTTCTCTTCCTGAGGGATTCATCCTCAAGACCCAACTCAAATGTGGTTTCTCTTGTGAATTCCACTCCTAGCAGAGTGAATCAGCAAAGCCCCTCCCACCTCTGCATTTGCACAGCAAAAGCACACCTCCTCCAAAGAAGGCCGCCTGTTAGGGTATGGGTTTACTAGGCAGGCTCTCCGCACCTCAACTGACTTTCTTACGGTGAAGATGAACTTATTCAGCCTTGTTTAGGCCCCTCAGGCCCAACACAGAAATGTTCAGTAAGTGCTTTTGAGCGGAATCGACTTGGCCAAAACCCGGGGGCCCTCCCGCTCCAAGGAGCTCTTACCACTAGGTCGGTGACAGTGTAGGCGTTGGGTGGGGCTGTCTCGCCCACCCGATGATGGGACACAGGCCCCACACGTAGGACACCCTCCTCCTTGAACACCCAGCGGGAAAGGGCCACAGCTAGCTCATAATTGCCTGTCTGGGAATACCTGCAGAAGGGGAAACAGGAGAGGCTGGAGCGCTGGAACCAGCTTCCTTCCAGTGGTGCCTGGTAAACCAATCACTATCCACCAAGATAAACCACACACAGCCAATTTCTGCCTAGAGGCCATACACATCTAGGGATGCTGGTGAACAGGAACACAGAAGGATAGGTGTGAGGTGTTGCTTTGGGTGTCACCTGCACAATAAATACACAATTACCGGAACATCTCCAGATAAGCCGTCACTACCCTGAAAAGTCTGGACTGCCAACATCAACAATATAAAGTCTTCACATAATTTTAAAGCACCTGAAGATGACGTAGCCTCTGACACTTTTAGCTAAAAGCCTCCTTCCTCCCCATCCACGCAGACCTACACCCCTAAGCACCCGCTGCACCTGCCTCTGCGAGCCGGGCGCGGCCTTCTGCACAGCCGAGTTGAAGAAGGCGTCGCTGAAGAAGTCGAGGGAGCCGCTGAAGATGACCCGGGCGTTGTTCCTGGCCTGCAGCCCCGCGATGAGGAGGGTGTTCTTCCCCACGGCATGGGGGTACTGGGAACGGCACGAGGCCGTCAGCCAGGAGAGCCAGGGCAAGGGACCAGCAGCGGGGCCTCGGGCCAGCCTGGGCCCCAGCTGAGGGCAGAAGCTGAGACCCACCCCGCTACCCCGCTGTGGCTGCCCTCGTCCCCCTCCCACCAACTTCTCATTTCATTGCCTCAGAGAAGGGTGCTCTCCTTGCTTCTCATTTTCAAACAAAAAGTGCTCTGCTACCAGGCCCAGGGCCAGGAGCCCTCACGGCGGCAAAGGCCCCTCACCTGGGTGATGGGTTTATCGGGGAAGAAGGAGTAGGAGGTGGAAGCGCCCGTCAGGATGTCCAGCACCAGAGGATTGTCGGGGTCGGCCACCATCCTGGAGAAGGGCAAGAGAAGGGCCAGCCCGGACCCCAGGGACTCAGCCCAAAGGACCTGGGGCCCTCCAGGAGCTATTTCTTCATAAGAATTAATCCTACTTTCTAACAGCCAATCACCTAGCGCTCCTCTTGCTGTCACAACGGAGCCTAAGTCTTAATGTCACATATTCATCTCATCCACATCCTCTGGGGGAAGGAAAGCCCCCCAACAGTCACAAGTTTGGGCTGGTTTCCTGACAAAAGAAAGCGATCCCTTCTTCCCCCGGGGGTTCTGCGGGCCTCTCGCTGCTCACTCACCCGACACCTCGAAAGAGGACGGGATTCAGAGACGACTTCCCCACGATGGTCGGGGCCTTGAGCAGGTTCTCCGTGTCGGCCACGATGAGCGTATGCTGCAGGGGCAGAGGGAAGATGGGGGTCAGGAAAAGGCACCCCAAGCCACGGAGCCTCTCCGGACGCCCTCCCGGTTTCTAGGCTGAACTTTGCTATTAGGGCCTGAAACCTGGAAGGTGACAGGCCCGATTACCTGGCCAAGGTCTGAGATGTCATAGTTGTGATGGTCGATGACAGCTGTTTTCTCCTCGTCAAATTCGATCCCACACTCACTGCCCAGCTCTCGGAGAGGGTCACCTGCAGTACAGACCCAGGAGATGCCTGACCGACCCTAAGGTGGGCCCTGGGCTAAGCAGTGCCCCTCGTCCTAGCGTCCTCATGAGCCGCTCTCTACCAGTCAGCCCCGGGGCCCTGCAGCTTCAGCAGGCCGGGTGCAGCGCCCACTGGACCCCTGGGCAACAGCACGGTGTTCTGCCTGCGGGAGTCGGAGCCTGAACTGACAAGTGCCACCACCTGGCCCTCTCCCTCCACAAGCACAGTGACCTTGGTTCTGTGCAAAAACCTCCTTGGAAGCAAAGTAACTGGCGCGGGTGAACTTGATCTGGATGAGCCTGGGCTTAGGGGTTCGGAACACTGGAAGTCTCCTCTCCCTGCTTCTACGTATCTTTGAAAATGTCCGATGTAAGAAACACAAAAATAATCTGTCAAACCTCCCCTCTTGCCTTCTTTTCATAAGAGAAGAGCCACCAAAACAACACGAAAGAAACAAAGGAAAAAGACAAAAACAGAAGAAGGGAAAAACAAACAAACAGGGACCCCAGTCCTTAAAAGGACCCACTTCTCATCTCATGGGCTCTGGTCACAGGAAAGCACAGGAGGGACCAAATGGCACTGGAGTTCCCTCACTCCCTCCCTGGCTGAGGCCCCCCTCCGTGAGTGCCAATTTGGCAGCTTCCATTTGTAAAGCTTTCTAAGCTCCCTGGAGAAATGGTGGAAAACACCAGAACTTCCCAGGTCAGACTTACCAATGTCTGAGCTGGCAGCTACAAGGACACGGCCTCCACCGTCGATAAAGGTACTGATGGTCTCCACGTTGATATTTCCCCCGAAATCTGAAAGAATCACCAGACTCGTGATCCAGAAGGTTCCTCTAACTGCTCCTCTGACATCTGGCTGGGGAAGGTAGCCCGCAGACCAGCTGCAGTCAATCACAGGATAGCACCCTCTGGAGGCCCAAAACGAGAGGGGCCTTTACCATGCACACCCCGACACAGGGCAATTCTCCCAGCTTCCCCAGTGTGAAGAGCCAAAAATAGTGCCTCAAATTCATAAACCTTTAGAAGTATGAATGAAATAATCAAACACCTACCAATTATAGCTGTCAAGTTATTCATACATATTTCAAGTCACACATAAACTATTCATCTAGAAATGTCGCATTTTCCCACTCACATTTCATGAAACAATTTCATTCAAACTTATCACCTGCACCTTTCACATCAGTATCTTTGTCTTCACTTGAGCCACTTCTGGGGTCACCTAACACAGTTTTCCAGGGCCCATCAACTTCACTTCCGTCTAAGCCATCTGAGAAACAGCCCTTTTGAATTTGAGGATGATGCTGTCACTTGACACTGGGACTCCTTTGCCTGACATGAGAGGTTTTTTCCCTATTAATCCTACAGATTTAGATCCAGGACAACCATAACAGGACCACTTCACATACTGTTTTTTTTTTTTTTTTTTTTTTTTTTTTTTTTTTTTTTTTTTTTTTTGCAGTACGCGGGCCTCTCACTGTTGTGGCCTCTCCCGTTGCGGAGCACAGGCTCCGGACGCGCAGGCTCAGCGGCCATGGCCCACGGGCCCAGCCGCTCCGCGGCATGTGGGATCTTCCCGGACCGGGGCACGAACCCGTGTCCCCTGCATCGGCAGGCGGACTCCCAATCACTGCGCCACCAGGGAAGCCCCACATACTGTTTTAAAGTGATCACCAAAAAGGTGCACTGATTCCCAGCACCTGTAATTGTTAGAGCACACACCCTTTTCGGTCGGTCAGCTGGGACAGCTGCAAGCATCCAGAACTAGCACAGAGTGGGGCTACTGCAGGCTCCTGAGTCTTCCCCGAAGTGCGCCCTGACGTTCAACATAAAGTAATGGCGGGAGTGCTTAGTAATTCACTTATTCATTACATGAAAATTATTTCCTGTGTGGTGAGAAGAAAAATAAAGTGGGGAGAGGGGCTGTAATACATGCACGCTGATCAGGGAAGCCCTTGGGAGAGCACAGTGCCTTTGAGCAGGTGTGAGAGCGAGCTGGGCAGATGGGGGCGTGAGCATCCCAGGCATCGAGAAGGACAGGGGCGAGGTCCCCGAGGCGGGGAGCAGGTCTCCACTGTAGAGAGCAAAGCGGCGAGAAGCAGCAGAGCAGGCCGGTTCCTGCAGGCTCTGTAGGCCCCGTGACAATGGCCACACGGAGGAGCCACTGGAGGGCTTTGAGCAGGAGACCAACGTAACCTGTTTATATCTTTAAAGGATGGTTCTGGCAGCTAGGTGGGGAATCGGGTACAGGGGGTGAGGGTGGAAGCAGAGTCATGGGTTAGGAAGCCACTGCGATCACCCAGGCGGTGAAGGGTGGTGACTGGACCACAGGGGTGGAGGGGGAGGTGGGGAGGGGAAATGGGGAGGAGGGATGGGCCTACACCTGCATTCTGAAGGCCAAGCCTGATGTGGGGTGTGAGAGGGAGAGAGGCACTAAGGACAAGCCCCCAAGATTTCTGGCCTGAGCAACTGGAAGGTTGCAGGTATCATTTACTGGGACTGGACAGAGAAGTCTGTCCATTACACCCACCGGGCAGTTAGAAATGAGTCCACGACATAACTCTGTGAAGATGTGAATAGGAGAACGGCCCTCTTTTCTGAGGGGTAATTTTCAGGAGAAAAAACTAAAAGCGTCATGCCTTTCCATCAGGCATAGACGGAACATCTTGTGTGTGCAGACTCAGCCCCTCACAGCACACTAAGCCATCCACCCACCCTCCTACAGAGAGGCCAGGCAGATCCTCAGACAGCACAAAGACAGCTTCGTGGTGCAGCAGAGTGGTTCCCAAGCAAGGCGACTATGCTGCTCAGAGCAATGCCCGGAGATGTTTCTCGTCACGAGGGGAAAGGAGGCTACTGCCGTCTGATGCATAGGGGCCCGGGACAGCGCCCACAACACAGAATTGTCCAGCCTAAAACGTCAAGAGTGTTGCCGTTGAAACTCTAGCATAGTAACACAGGCTATGAAGTTGAGATACCCAGGCTTCGATCCAGGGAATCCCTTCACCTTTCTGAGCCCGTTTCCCCATCTGTAAAACAACCCAGTGTTTCCTGGGTTGGAGGATGTGCGAAGGATCCTTCTCCTATAGCCGTAACTGCATGTGCCTTGGGAGCTTCCGGATCCCAGAGAGGGCAAGGAACCCACCAATCTCCACATGGAGACGGAAACCAGGCCGGCGTCCTCACACCTAAGGGGACCACGGTGGTAGCACAGGAGGGCCCTCGGAGTGGGGGCCAAACTCTTACCCTGAACCCAGCCCCCAGCACGGCAGCCTCCTCCCCGGGCACCCAGGAGGGTTTCCTACGACAGCGTTCCCCACCCTGCAGGGCAGACAGGGTGACAACAGATGTGGGTCAGGGCTTCAAATAGCACTGCGTCCCAGAGACGTCGTTCCCCTTCCAATTATTTTTCCAGCCTTCTCGATCAAAGAGAATGGTCACAGTCCTATACTGGTCTTAACGCTTCTCTAAACTAGCTGACCTCCTCGCCTCGGGCCCAAAGCCTTCAGCAGACTGAGAATCAGCTAGAACTTGACAGCACTGCATTCTTTCTATTTACAGGTACCTGCTACTGACTGCAAATGATGGCACTGGCTTTCCATTTGCAGTGGTGATAATGGGTTCATTACTAGTTTCCTTTTAAACTGGTATATTAGTTTTTTTTTTTTTGAAGGTAAATTTGAAGAAAAACTTTATTAGCACAAATGATATGGAAAATGGTAAAAATCATGAAGGGAGAATGGAATTGACTGCGATCTGTGAAGCAGCTTTTTAGGCTCTGCCGTTTCTCCCACCAACAGCAGCCTACCTCAGCCTCCTCCCAATCTACCTGCCACTGTTTCCCTGCCTCTCAGAGACACTCCCGAGCACAACCTGGGCAGCCCCTCCACTCCATCTTGGACATCCCAACACGTGGTTTGGTAACTCCTTTCAAGTCCTTATTTTTATTTATTTTTATTTCCTCACAGACAGACTGAAAAACTCCTCAAGGGCAGGCTCTCTGTCACTCTTCGGTACCAATTTCAGAGTTCCACCACAGCAGCAACCTGGCAAACGCCAATTATCCGCTAAAGGCTCCATTCGCCTGCCTAGTGACTTGAAGATTTTAACTGGTACAACTACACTTGCCTCCAAAAAGCCAATTCCAAAGGCACATGCTGCAGGGGAGGTGGGGGCAGCTCGATAAGTAAAGGGAACTTGGGGAAAATACATCAGGGATTTGGCAGAACCCCGTCTCACACAAACCACAGAGAATAAAGTCGATGCCAGTGAAGTGAAAGCCTTCCTAAGCTTCATCAGCTGAAGGAAGAGATGGCAGTACTGTCTTACCCCAGACAGGGACAACCAGTGTCCTCTGAGAAGAAGATAAACTGAAGCCACTAAAGAAGAGAATGACTGGGATGCTCGCAAAAAAAGCACGACAAAAGGGAAACAGCCAAAGGAACTGGGGATATTTAGTCTGAAGAAGAAACAACTGAATGGGCCCTGATTATGTGAGGGCTATGTCTGTAAGCAAAATAAGCATCAGACCTATTCTCTAAGGCCCTGGGGAGTATCAGAAACCCTTTCTCTCCCTGCCCCCAAATGAAGCAGGAAGTGGGAGACAAATTCCAGTTTAATGTAAGAACTTCTTAACAGAGCTGTCCAGCGGTGGGGTGGGTTTTGCCTCATAAGATAGTAAGCTCTCTATCACAGGAACGTCAATTGGAAAATCTAGTGAAGATGTTCATTCTGATCAACAACCAGCCGTCTGCTAAGCCCTGGACATATCCACCCAGCCTCAAACGGGGTAAGACTAGGTAATCACTAAAGGTTCTTTTCAGCCTAACTATGACTCCATCTGAATTCTGAGGATCAACTACCATCAGTGCCCCTTAACAGCAAACCATATTTATAGCACGCCATTTCTTCTTTCCACACAGGCAAACCCAATGGGGGCGGGGGGAGTGTCCATCTTTCCTATCAGGCCCTTTAACAGAGAAAACTCCCTTCCCTAAGTAGCAGAGCCTGGAGATTTTGTTTGTTTGTTTGTTTTGTTTTTGGCCTCACCGGGCATCTTGTGGGCTCTTAGTTCCCCGACCAGGGATTGAACCCGCACCGTCGGCCGTGAAAGCGCACAGAGTCCTCACCACCAGACCGCCAGGGAATCCCGAGCCCGGAGTTCTATGGTCTGCAACAACACTTGACCCCACAATCCTCAGCTGTGTCTTTTGGAAAGGAGATGTCCTCTCCTAAGCCCAGATCAAAAGTAAACATTTTCCTCTTCTCTGTTGGCAGCAGCGCCCAGGGCTGGCGACTCACCCCATCCCAGAACGTGCCCAAGATCCTGAAGAAAGGGATAAATCAGTCCTGGGCCTCGAATCCCAGTTCTAGGAGCGACCGGCAGCCCTTACCTTCTACCGAAGGGGAGAAGATGATGAGATTGTCATAGAGGAACTCCCCGTACTTAATGAGGGACAGGCTGGGGTCATCTGCGGTCTTGAATGTGAGTACAAAGCCCCGATCTGGAGAAGAAAACAGCGAGCTGAGGCAGACGGGGACGCAAAGGGAAACCACCGCAGCAGAGATCATGACCGTTCTCCGCCCCCACCCTCCCGCCCCACTAGAGGCAGGACAGCCAGCTCATGGAAAACGAGTGGGAGGGAGGGCAGCCAATGTCCTCGGGCTTGGGGACCTTTCCAACCCCAGACTTTCACCTCCCGCCCCCTCGGACCCGTCTCACCCTTCAGGCTCCGGAAGAAAAGCGAATGCGTCTCCCGCAGGTTGAGGTTGTCCAGCAGCACCAAGGTGCGGGGACCGCTGGCGCCGACCAGGCCAAGCAAGGGCAGCAGCAGCCACAAGAGGGACCAAGCACGGGCCGCAGCGCCGAGCCCCATCTTCCGGCTCCTGCCAAAGAACCCAAGCACCTGGACACCGGAAGTGCCCCTTCCACAGTCGCCCAATCGCGGCCCGCGGTCTTGGCGTATCACCCGGAAGTGATCCGAGTACGTCGGGGCTGGGCGTTCGGAGCCGCTGCTCGGACGATGAGGGGCGGGGAGCGCGGCCGGAAGTGCACCGGTAGGAGCCGGATACTCTGAATGCTATTGGTGGAAGGGGCACGCGGCTCCGCCTCTCGAGAGGAAAAGGCTCAATCCTAGAGAAACAGCTCTGCTGCCGCGGCCAATCAACAGGGTTACTAGCCCCTTGGCCTCCGCCCATCCCAGGCTTCCGCCTAGAGCCCAGAACCCGCTTCCCGCCGGAGCCTGGGACGGATGGGTGGATCCCGCCTCTTCAACCTATTCGTCCTGGTCTGGGCCGTCGCGTTCAGGACAGGATCTGGGGCAGTGGCGGCGTCAACTCGGGCCACCTCCTCGGTCTTCACTGGCCCAGGACAGAGTCGACTAGGAACAAGGCCCCACCCCCACTGTCTCCAGGGAGAAAGTGGTTGGAAAAAGATCAGGGACCGCGGAGGGGGTGGGGAATTTGTCCTGCTGCTCAGGGGCCCAGGGCCTCGGCGCGGGCCTGTCCTCCCACGCCTGTTGGACCACACTGGATGGGCGACGGACTGGCCTACCAATCAAAAGCTCTAGCTGAGTTCATTTCGAAGCCCCGTCTCTCACTAGCCCTGTTACCTGGGCATTTCCCTGGTCTCCAGGCCACTGTCCTAGGCTGGCAATAGACACTGGCGAGGCCCAGCTCTCCTACTTATCTGTGTGCCTTTGGAACAGCCTTGGCTCGTGGGAGGACTAGGGCGGGTTTTGAAGCACTTCGTGCTGAGCCAGGCTGAGCCTCCACTCGGTACTGCTGACCCCCGCCCCTTCTCAACTGACACAGGGGCAACCCGCTCACCTCAGACCTGCCTCAGTCCCACCACGGCTCTAAGTAAAAGCTACCACAAGCATCTCCAAGACTTCAGCTATCCTCTGGGTCCCAAACACAATCCCAGGGCAAATGGTGAAGGTAACTGGAGAGAGAAGGTAGCCGTTCTTTTCTGACCTCTTATACTTGTCCACCAAGCCAAGAATGCGGGGACAAAAGTCAAGTCTCGCTCTGTGCATCTCCTGAACGGGTTCTACCTCCATCCCCTGCATGGAAGATTAGGGCTGCACGGAAAGTTAAGCCTCTCACCCCTAGCTCCTGCCCCGCACCCCAGCCCTCCTGCCCTTCTGCACACAATGCCAACGCCATTCCACCTCAAGCTCAGACCTGATGGTGCCGGCCCGTTGCTGAGCAGTCTGCCACAGCTCAGGGGCACCCAAAGACTATTTACTCAGGTCTCCACCTAAACTCATCTTGGCAGCCTCATCAGCTTCTCCATCCCTGCTCAGGGCTTCCATGCAACAGTTCTCCCACCTTTAACATACCCTGAGCTTCCCCACCTCCTGCCTTTTGTTCATGCAGCCCCCTCCACCAGGAACCCTCTTCCCACATTCCCATCTTAAGCCCCGGGATCTTCTCCATCCTTTATGGTAGCCCTACCCTCTGCTGCTCCCTTCACAAGGGCACTTTGTTCCCCATAAAGACCTGATCTTACATCCTCTCGCTCAAGGTATGCACTGCGGCCTGACTTCCCTTAGACTGATCTCCGAAGTTTCCTAATCACCTTCCACCCTAGCTTCTCCAGGGCGTGAGCTCCTTGGCCCACACATGTGGCTTGTGGCAGGTATCACAGTAATTAATACAAAATATGGAGGGGGAGGATTTAGGGGGACTAACACGGAGCACCTGCTATGCACCGGGAACTTTACACACTATCTCATTTAACCTTCACGATAACCCTATGAGGTTGGTATCCCCATTTCACAGATGAGGCTCAGCGTGAAATGAGGCTTAGGATAGCACCAAAGGCCAAGACTTTTCCCTCAGATTGTGGGCCCCTCCCACAGGGCAGGCCTGGGATACAATGGGCAAGGGGATGGGTCTGTCTTAGGCAGCTGGGGTGGCCTGGATTCATTTCTGGCCATGTTAGGACATGCAGTTTCAGCACAGCCCCTGAGGGCCATCAAGACCTGAGTCTTCTCTGGGCCTCAGCAAGATGTGGCCTCTATTTTCCAAAACAAGGACTCTGCTTTCCTGGGTCACAGATCCTTCGAGAATCTAACGACAGTTCACATTCACATGCTCTCCCCAGAAAAAATGCACTTATACTCACAATTACAGGGGATTGCAGAGACCCTGGAGCCTACAGGCAGTTAAGAATCCCTGCTCCAGAAAGAGCTTCCCCATGAAGGCCAGGCAGTGGCAGGGAGGGGCCCCAGTGATGCTATCAGAGGATCAGAGAAGGGCAGTTCAGCAGTTAAAGGCAGTTTATTAGGGCAGCTTAATGTGGAGTGGCCTCCTCTGGGCCGCAGACCAGCTGGGAGTAGGCAGTGCGGGAACAGCTGCTCCAGGACTCCTGTGCCCGTCCCACAGGGCTTCCTCACCAAGTGGGGCCTACTAGATGGAGGCACAATTTTCCATCGCCAAGACACTGAGCTTGACCCGTGTGGAAGTCACTGTCCCACTCTATCGGGCTGCTAGTGAAGGCCTTGAGGCAGAGCTGAGGTTTCTGAGCCCATGGAGGCACAGGACAACACTGGTGGGCAGATGAAAACGCGGACGTGGCATGGAGAGCCGGAGCAGGTCTCTCCAAGGATGGTCCAGCCTCCAAGGAGCTCATGCCCTGGGCAGAGTGGGCTGTCTGGGTAGCAGGGAGGGGACTGTGCTTTCCCAGGGCCAGGGCCCCCTCGGGCGCCCCCAGTACTGTGGGGGGCAGGTGGGAGGAGACCTAGCTGGGAATGCCCCGGAGCGGCCTGGCAGTCTCACAGAGCCCAAAGGCAGGGCAGCAGCAGGCAATGTGTTCACAGAGGCTCACCGCCAAAGCTGCTTTTGCTTTTCTTACGCTTGGCCTTGGTGAAGGGGATGTCAAGGGACTCAAGACGGAAGGGCCGAGGCTGGGGCATTTCAGGGGCCTGGGTGGGTGGGATGGCAGAGCTGTTGCCAAGTGGGGAGCTGAGGCCTGGCGGCGAGCTGTGATGTGCTGTGGAGAAGCAGGACGGAAGCACTGGTGAGCCAGGAGCGCAGAGGATGGAGAGAAAAGACTCCGTGTGTGCGGGGTGCAAAGTCTGGTCCACCCCCCCGCCCAGCTAGAGGCCCTGGTCCCGCAGCTGGGACCCCAAGCTCTGAGAAGCTGCTCTGGTTGAGGCCTTGGACCCAGCACTACATCTGCATCCAAAGGGTCTGGGCTGGGAGCATGGAGTTTTAAAGCCTCAGGCTGAGGCAGCCTGAACTGCCAAGCCACCCAAGCCTGGTTCGCATCCCTGCTCCACCGCTTCCTGGAAGTATAACCTTAGGGAGCCACTTCTCTCCGAGCCTCAGTTTCCTCATCTGCAACATGGGCATGATGCCAACTACTCAACTGATGTCAGTTTCTTTCCTGTCCAGCTTTTCCCTCCTTATTCCTCAACTCCACCCATTCTGTCTCTCAAATAACCTCTGTGTAGAACTGAGATTTGCTTTTTATTGGTATTTTATTGGAAGCTCTGTGGTCTTTGATTTTAGTTTTAAAAGCAGAGGAACAAAGTGATTTTTGATTCTTGCTTTTGTAAAAGTGTGTTTTGCTTTTGTGGTCCTGTTTGCCCCCACTTGGCTCAGTGGGAGAAAGTCACCATACTGGCAACTGAGGAAGCTGGTGGCAACTGACCAAGTCCCAGACAACTACAGGCCGGGGCCCAAGCTGTGTGCTGAGGACCTTCTGCATGTCGGGGAGACACAGGATCCAACTCAGCACCTCCCCACCGGGAGACAGAGCAGGGGAGGAAAGGGGAGGCCGTGTACTGAGCACTTCCCACCTCATCTCACCTGATCCTGAGGAGAAGGCATATCCCCCTCAGTTTACAGCTGAGGAAACTGAGGCTCAGAGAGGCAAAGGGGTTTCTGACCCAGGCCTGTGTGACTCCAAATCCCCCAGAGCTCTCGGGGAGGGCCTGAAGGACAGGAGGTGGGCAGGGTACTCACCGAGGCTCTTCATGGGATCCGCGCTGAGGATCTGGCTGGCCCGCTTGGGCCGGAAGTAGTTACTGGCAATGTTTTCACTGTCACTCCGACTGAGCATCAGCCTGTAGCGGTCTTCTTCCTGCTGAGATTCCAAATCCTCACAGGTTAAGACCCCTTGCTTGTGCAGTTCTTACCTGGGCCCTTACCCAGGCTTCAGCGGGCTCTGTCAGCCTGGGTGGCAGGGCTGCCCTGAACCTCACTGCCCACATTGGTGTACCCCACACTTCAGACCCCAGACACTTGCAGTGGGATCTAGGCAGCTCAGGGCAAAAGGGTCACAGTCACCAGCCAGGCCTACATATGCTCCTCCCACCTTCCACCCCCATCTTCCTTGGGACTCAAAGGGCCTTGTTCCTCCTGCAAAGCTCAAAACAAGGTCCATCGGGGCAAGGACGATACTACACACCCTTAAACCTATCACAATATATTCATAGAATAGGTAATACAGTACTCAGCTCATGAGCTCACTTCTGATCATGAGAACTGGAGTCCCAACATTTTTATCACTGAGGACTAGTATTTTTCACTGCTATAGTGGATTTCTTTTCTTCAGCCTGAATCTCTTCCTTCAGGGAACTACCCTTCTCCCACTTGACACGGTCCTGGTGGGGTGATCATTCATAGCACCCGAATATCACCACTCCCACCTGCCCATCCCCTTGCTACACAGCTGGCCATGTGACCCAGACTGGGCCAATCACAGAACTACATCTTCTGGATATAGTCATCAGTCCAAGAGTAGGCCCATGACCCAGGCAGAGCCAATCAGAATCTTGCCACGAGCACTGGTTTAAGGATGCTCTAAAAGACCAGGTCTCTCTTCCTATTGGATCACCAATTGCTAGCAGCCATCTTTCCTGCCACATGGAGAAAGCCTGCCTGAGTCCAAACCTAGGATTCCAAGTGAGGCAGAGCCAAAAGGTCAAGAAACACACAGAACCAGGACTGGTTGAGCCCCTTGATCCAGCCATGCCTGAAACTGGTACACTTAACATGAACCAATAAATTCCCTAATTTGCTTACTGGAACTAAAAGCATTCTAATATAACCCATTTGTGGTCCCAGGTTAAGAATGGTTGTTTCAGGAACAACTTAACACTTTTTTTTTTTTTTTTTTTTTTTTTTACAAAGTTAAGGCATCAAAAGCAGCCGATCAGAGCTTTAACCAGCCTGAGTTGCTCAGGAGGAGATGCTTAGCTGGAATTCATTAACCTATGAGTGGCCTTATCATGACTGCAAACGTATTTTCTGTGTAGGTTTTCCAAAACATCTGTAATGGTTTAAGGCAGGGATCAGCAAATTACAGCCTATGGGCCAAATCTGACCCACAGACTGTTCTTGTAAAGTTTTACTGGAACGCAGCTGTGCTCATTTGTTTATATATTGTGTATGGCTGGTTTTGTGCTATCATGGCAGAGCTGAGTAGTTGTGTCAGAGACCATATGGCCCCCAGACCCTAAAATATTTACTGTTTGGTCCTTTAGAGAAAAGTTTGCTGACCTCTCCTTTAAGGATATATATTTGTTGTAATACAAAACAAGGGAGATATGAAATAAAGTGACTTTAGAATCCCAATGACTGTTTATGGAAACTCTGAGGATGCTTTCAGTCCAAGGGTACCAGCTGGGACCAAGGGAACCAGAATGAACTCCTTGGCCACTGGGATTGAAGGTGAAGCTTCTGTCCTTCACCAGCAGGGTGAGCTGGTGAGCTGCCTTGAACCCCTGCTTTTCCTCTGGTCTTTATGCGCATAAAGGGCTTTTGAATGAGGGCCAGAGCGGGTGGAGGGTCTGGGTGCAAAGAATTACACAGAAAGGGTCCTGGCTCAGCCCCCTACTTTAATCATGAGGTGGACAGAAACAGAGTCCAGTTTCTACAGCAGCACTGACCCACTGCACCTTGGGGGCCAAGCCTGCGCGGTGCCAGCTCTCCCCTCGCTCTCCCAGAGACCTTACCGTGCCTGGTTCACTGTTGTCCGCTGTGGAGGTTTTGCGGGCTGATCTGTTCTGTAGCCCTGTTGAAACTGCTATGAGAAAACAGAAGGTGAGGTCACTGCTGCCTGGAATGAGGGCCAGAGGGACGGGGGGCTGGGCGCTCAGGCCTGGCTCAGGTTTGGAGCCAGGGAAGGACACCTCCCAGCCCAAGCAAGGGGATGGCTTTGGGAAACAGAAAACAGGAGGGCTCAGACCAAAGAAGCCACTCCACTGCCTCCAGGCTAGAGAGCAGGTGGGCGCAGGGAGAAAGGCCACTCTGCCTGCAGACAGTGGGAAATGGGGGGGCTGGAGTTTCAGTAGGGATGGTGCCAGTGCCATCCGTGATCGTCAGAGATGTAGGACCTGGATGGATACCCTCTGACCAGGTGAGGACCGGTGCGGGCGCCGTGGGATGTAGGAGCCTGCTGCTCCCTGAATGGGCAGAGCCAGCACGTGGCTGGAGAGGATCCACCGCAAGTCTGACCCTACTCTGACTCAGTGGAGGTGGGGGAGCCTTCAAGATCATCTTTTCCAACCCCTTCTTTGTGAAGATCAGGGGACCAAAGCCCAGAGAGGGACAGTGACCAACATAAGGTCACACAGGAGGTCAGTGGCAAAAGCAGAAGGTGAACCAGGCCTGAAACTCTAAACAGCTCATTTCTCTCCCTGGCCTACAACTCACTGCTATGACTGTGATTTTGGATAAGTCACTTACATTGTCTGAGATTCCTCATATGTAAAACAGGTGTAAAACGTCTTTATCCTTCACAGGGTTATTGTAGGATGAAATAATGACAATGATGATCATGATAAGAAAATGTACCACACATTTAAAATGCGCCAGGCGTGGCTCTAAGGGTTTTACATATACTAACACGTTTTAAGCCACCCAGCAATCTTTAAGGAAAGTGCTGTTATTAATCCCCATTTCACAGAGGAGGGCACTGAGTCCCCAGAAGGTCACACAGGGAATGGTGGAGCCAGAATTCCAACCCACATCTGTCTGACTCTTAGGTCCCCAACATTGTGGGTACCCAGAGTCACATGTCTGCTGTACCCACAGCCAGCAGGGAGAGGTGCATGGCCACCTGTCAGCCTGCAGGAGGGCAAACTGTGGAGAAGGGCGGGGACAACTGCTGGGGGGCAACGCAGCAAAGTTCCTGACCTACTGGGAGGCTGGTTTTTATGATGATGGGCTGGGGGATCTTCCAGAAGCCATTATCCTCATCCCAGCAGGACTCGCGCCTTATCTTCTCCAGGTTGCTATAGTTACAGTCCCGGCGAATGAGGGGCTGCACCTGCTCCAAGAGCTGCTGGAAGAGCACAAAGTCACGTTCCTGCCGGCGGATGGTGGCCAAGTAATCGATCTTCTCTAGCTCAAACTCTGACTGCAGATCTTTGATCTCCACCTCTGCCGCCCAAAGCTAAAGACAAGGGATGACAAGCAGTGAGCAGGAAGGACATCGACACACTTCACCATCCATCTGACCTCTGCATCCGCTCCCTGCCCCCTCCGGCCAGCCACTCATCCTCTGCTCACTGATCCACTCACCCGTCCATTCTGATCTCCACTGTCTGTCCTATCATCCTTCCATTGATTCATTCACCTTCCTTCCCTCCCACCTCTCCACTCAGTGTTTAAATGAGCACCTACAGGGTCCACAGCCCTGCAGAAAGCAGGAAGAGAGGCTTGTCATCAACCCCCACTGCCAGCCCTCAGTCTCTATCCCACACTCATACATTTTATTCAGGAGCCTTTTAGAAGGCTCCACACATAACACTGTAGTCACCACAGTCCTACAAGATCTCAGAGAACTGTACAAACTCTTTTTCTAAAAGAAGCAATAGGCATAAATTCTCAGACTCAACAGTCCTTGCTCTCCCACTGCCACAATCCTGTTATGATGTGACAAACACCAGACTTAAGAATCAGACCCACCTTGATTTAACCATGGGTTCCAGATTTTTTTGATCTTCTGCCCAGGTCTGCCAGACTGGCCCTCCATAGCCTCCTAAGCACGGGGACTCCCAACTCCAACCAGGCCCTCCCTGAACCCCAAGACACCTTGGCGCAATCTGTTTCCTCAAAGAGCAGGGACAGTTTGATTAGTAAAGAAGACTGTTTTAAATTCATGGGAGGGCTTTCCTGGTGGCGCAATGGTTAAGAATCTGCCTGCCTAATGCAGGGGACATGGGTTTGAGCCCTGGTCCGGGAAGATCCCACGTGCCACGGAACAACTAAGCCCATGCGCCACAACTACCGAGCCTGCGCACCACAACTACTGAAGCTCACATGCCTAGAGCCCATGCTCCGCAACAAGAGAAGCCACTGCAACGAGAAGCCTGTGCACCGCAACTAGAGAAAGCCCACGCACAGCAACGAAGACCCAATGCAGACAAAAATAAATAAATGAAATAAAATAAATTTTTAAAAAAATCTAAAAATAAATTCATGGGAATGATAGTCACATGTAACCAACTGAGAACACAGGATGCCTAGTAGGACACAGGTGGGCAGGGAGCCATCAGGGAGCCATCAGGGAGGGGTGGGTACACAAGGCCTTCAATTAAATTAATTATGCTCCATGAATGTAGCTAGATAGAAGATACATAGCATTCATGGTAACAATCTTAATATATTTTTGTACATTTGTAATCATTCACAATGATTTTTATAACAGCTTTATTGAGATATAGTTCACGTCATACAATTCACCCATTTAAAGTATACAATTTGGGAATTCCTTGGTGGTCCAGTGGTTAGGACTCCACGCTCTCACTGCCGAGGGCCTGGGTTCAATCCTTTAGCAGGGAACTAAAATCCCACAAGCCGTGCAGCACAGCCAAAAAATAAAATAAAATAAAAAATAGGGCTTCCCTGGTGGCGCAGTGGTTGAGAGTCCGCCTGCCGATGCAGGGGACATGGGTTCGTGCCCCGGTCCGGGAGGATCCCACATGCCGCAGAGCAGCTGGGCCCGTGAGCCATGGCTGCTGAGCCTGCGCGTCTGGAGCCTGTGCTCCGCAACGGGAGAGGCCGCAGCAGTGAGAGGCCCACATACCGCAAAAAAATAAATAAATAAAAATTAAAAAAATAAAGTATACAATTCAGTGGCTTTTAGCATATTCAGAGTTGTACAATCATCACCACCAGTCTACTTTCCGTCTCTATAGATATGTTTATTCTGGACATTTCATATAAATGTAATCATACGACATGTGGTCTTTTGTATCTGGCTTCTTTCAATGAACATAGAGTTTTCAAGGTTCGTCCATGTTGTAGAACATGTCAATACTTCATTCCTTTTCCTGCCAAATAATATTCCATTGTGTGGATAAATCACATTATTTTTTCATTCATGATTGTTTTCATTTGCAGCTATAATAACTAATGCGACTATGAACATCAGTGTACAATTTTTTGTGTGGATATATTTTTGTTGTTCTTGAGTGTAACTGCTGGGTCATATGGTAACGCTACGTTTAAGCAATTGAGGAACTTCCAGACTATTTTTCAAAGCAGTATATGAGGGCTCCACGTACCCACAAGCAGTATATGAGGCCTCCAATTTCTCCACATCCTCACCAACATTTGTTATTGTATGTCTTTTTTACTACAATCATCCCAGTGGGTATGAGATGGTATCTCACTGTGGTTTTGAGTTGCATTTCCCTAATGGCTAATGATTTTAAACATCCTTTCATGTGTTTATTGGCCATTTGTATATCTTTGGATAAATGTTCAGATCCTTTGCCCATTTTAAAATTGGGTGGTCTTTTTATTCTTGAGTTGTAAGTTTTTTTAATATTTTCTAGATGCAAGCATCTTATCATACTATATGATTTGAAAATAATTTCTTTCATTCTGTGAGATGTCTTTTCTCTTTTTTGATAGTGTTCCTTGAAGCACAAAAGTTTAATTTTTTTTTAAATACCTGCTGGTTCTTTTTTTGTTTTACTTTGTTGTGTTTTGGCTGTGCCCTGCGGCTTGTGGGATATCTTAGCTCCCTGACCAGGGATTGAACCTGGGCCCTCAGCAGTGAAAGTGTGGGGTCCTAACCACTGGACAGCCAGGGAATTCCTACAAAAGTTTAATTTTGATTAAGTCCAATTTATCTTTTATTCCTTTGTTGTTTGTGCTTTTGGTATCATACCTAAGAAAGCATTACCTAATTAAAGGTAATAAAGATTTAAACCTGCATTTTCTTCTAAGAGTTTTATAGTTTTACCTCTTCTATTTAGGTTTTTGACTCATTTTGAGTTAATTTTTGTATACTACATGAGGTTGGAGTCCAGCATCTTTCTTTGGCATGTGGGTATCTAGTTGTCCCAGCATCATTTGTTGAAAAGACTATCCTTTCTCCATTGAATCATCTTGGCACCCTTGTTGAAAATCAACTAACTGTAAATGTGAGGGTTCATTTCTAGACCCCCCAGTTCCATTCCATTGATTCTATATGTCTGTCTTTACACCGGTACCACTCAGCCTTGATTACTATAACTTTGTAGTAAATTTTGAATCAGGAAGTATGAGTCCTCCAACTTTGTTCTTTTCAAGATTATTTTGGCTATTCTGAGTCCCTTGAATTTCCATATGAACTTTCAGATCAGCTTGTCAATTTCTTCAAAGAAGCCAGCTGGTTCTTTGACAGTGATTGCCTTGAAATCTGCAGATCAATTTGAGAAGTATTGCCATCTTGTCAAAATTAAGTCTTCCAATTTATGAACATGGTATATCTTTCCATTTATTTAGGTATCCTTTTCTCTCTCTCTCTCTCTTCTTTTTTTTTTTTTGGTCATGCTGCACAGCATACAGGGTATCTTAGTTCCCTGACCAGGGCTCGAACCCATGCCCATTGCAGTGGAGGTGCAGAGTCTTAACCACTGGACCACCAGGGAAGTTTCTATTTAGGTATTCTTCATTTCTCTCAACAGTGTTTTATAGTTTTTGGAATATAAGTTTTGTACTTCTTTTGTAAAACTTTTTCCTGGGCTTCCCTGGTGGTGCAGTGGTTAAGAATCTACCTGCCAATGCAGGGGACACGGGTTCGAGCCCTGGTCCAGGAAGATCCCACATGCTGCGGAGCAACTAAGCCCGTGCGCCACAACTACTGAGCCTGCGCTCTAGAGCTTGCGAGCCACAACTACTGAAGCCCGCGTACCTAGAGTCCGTGTCTGCAACAAGAGAAGCCACTGCAATGAGAAGCCCACGCACCGCAACAAAGAGTAGCCCCCGCTCGCCACAACTAGAGAAAGCCCACGCGCAGCAACGAAGACCCAAAGCAGCCAAAAATAAATAAATAAAATAAATAAATTTATTTAAAAAAAAAACTTTTTCCTAAGTATTTTATTCTTTTTGATGTATTGTAAATGAAATTGTTTTCTTAAATCTATTTGCAGATCATTCATTGCAAGTGTACAGAAATACAACTGCTTTTTCCTTATTGATCTTGTATCCTGCTGA
>NW_006786690.1:6283367-6289316 GCF_000442215.2 Lipotes vexillifer | reverse complement strand
CTGCTGAAATTCTTCATTGATTCCAGTAGTTTTAGTGGATTCCTTAAGATTTTCTATAGATAAAGATCATGTCACCTGCAACTAGAGATAGTTTTACCTATTCTTTGCCAATCTAGATGCCTTTCATTCCACTTCCTTGCTTAGCTGCCCTTGCTAGAACCACCAGTCCAATGTTGAACAGAAGTTGTAAGAGCAAGTACCCTTTTCTTGTTTCTGATCTTAAGGGAAAAGCATTCTGTCTTTCACCACCGAGTATGATGTTAGCTGTGAGTTTTTCATGCCCTTTATCAGGCTGAAGAAGTTACCTTCCGTTCCTAGTTTGTTGAGTGTTTTTATCATGACAGGTTTTGAATTTTGTTAAATGCTTTTTCTGCATCTATTAAGATGATTATGTAGATTTTGTCCTTTATTCTATTGATATTACGTTAATTGATTTTTGGATGCTAAACCAACCTTGAATTCCTGGGATAAATCCCACTTCAGCATGGTGTATAATCCTTTTTATATGTTGCTAGATTTGGTGTACTGGTATTTTGTAGAGCATTTTTAATCTATATTCATTAAAATATCGGTTTATAGTTTTCTTGTTATGTCTTTGTCTGGTTTTGGTATCAGGTGTTACTGGCCCCATAGAACGAGTTGAGAAGTGTTCTCTTCTATTTCATAATGATTTTTTAAAATATGTTTGTCGGCCAATAGCCTTCATTTCACAAACAAAATCCAGTTAGAAGATATAATGGAGGGGACGACTTCCCTGGTGACGCAGTGGTTAAGAATCCACCTGCCAATGCAGGGGACACGGGTTCCAGCCCTGGTCCGGGAAGATCCCACATGCTGTGGAGCAACTAAGCCCGTGCGCCACAACTACTGAGCCTGCGCTCTAGAGCGCAAGCCACAACTACTGAGCCTGTGTGTCGCAACTACTGGAGCCTGCACACCTAGAGCCCATGCTCCGAAACAAGAGAAGCCACTGCAATGAGGAGACTGCACACCGAAACAAGAGTAGCCCCCGCTCACTGCAACTAGGGAAAGCCTGTGCACAGCAATGAAGACCCAACACAGCCAAAAATAAATAAATAAAATTAATTTTTTAAAAAAAGTTATAATGGAGAAGGATACCCCATAGAGAAAAGCAAATAAAATAAAATACCTAAGTGTAAAACTAACAAGATACGTCTAAAACCTATATGAGGAAATCTACAAAATTCTCCTGAGTGACATAAAGATTGATTTGAACTAATAGAAAGATATGCCACGGATGTTCCTGAACAGGATAACTCAACTTCATAAAAATGTCAATACTCCCAAGCTAACTTATAAATATAACATAACTCTCCCCAAAATTCCACCCGCTTTTTTCTTTTTCTTTTGAGCTAACCCAACTGTTTATAAAGTTCATTGGGGTGGGGGGAGCAAACAAGAAAGAATAGCCAGGTAAAACCTGGAAACGAAAATCACTAAGAGAGGATTATGAGATTATAAAACAAATTATAAAGCCTCTGAATTTTAAACAAAGTAGCTGACACTGGTACATGAATAGACAGAGCAAGAGAAATGAACAGAAAATCCAGAAATACATCTAAGTACATACAGAAACTTAGCATACAAAAGAACAGCACTGAAGTCAGTGGAGAATAAATGGACTTTTCAAAAAATGGTGCAAAAGATAATATTGAATCAGCTCCTCACACGTGCACCACAATAAATTCCAAGTGGATCAGAGATTTAAATGTAAAAACAAAAAACCCCATACAAGTTCTAGAAGAAAACACAAGTGAAGGTTTCCAACTATGACTCAAAATCTATATGCAATAATTTAAAAGTTGCTCAACTTGACCAAAAACATTTTATGGAAAAATACCATAAAGCATAGTAAAAAGTGACAATAACAAACTAGAAGAAAAAATATTTCTAACTTATATCACAGACCAACAGTTAATATCTCTAATAGAAATTATAATACTTCTCATATAAAGAGCTCCTACAAGTAGAGAAGAAAAAGAACCACCATCTTGTGAACACAGTTCCGAGAATAAAACCTGCAAACATCCCTAAAAGATAGGAAAAAATGCTCAACCTTGCTCACAGTATAAAAAATGCAGATTAAAACTGCACTGAATCATAAAATAAATGTCTTGGGAATGTAACACACAGCATGGAGACTACAGTTAATAACACTGTGTTGCGTATTTGAAAGTTGCTGAGAGTTGATCTTAGAGGTTCTCATCACAAGAAAAAGAATTTATAACTGTGTGAGGTGACGCATGTTAACTAGACTTATTGTGGCGATCATTTCACAATATGTACAAATACCCAATGATTATGTTCTATACTGAAAGCAATATAATGTTATATGTCAATTATATCTCAATTTTTCTTAATGTAAAAAAGGAAACTACGGACTTTCTTGGCGGTCCAGTGGTTAAGACTCCGTGCTTCCACTGCACGGGGCGTGGGTTCCATCCCTGGCCAGGGAACTAAGATCCCCTGTGCTGTACAGCGTGGCCAATAAATAAGTAAATAAATAAATCTAGGGGGGAATAATGTGAGGACTCCATTTTTTTTAAATAACAGAAAACTACACTGAGGTACCTACTTCTTATCTATCAGAACGTCAAAAGTCCAAAAAATTTTCAGTATAACCTGTTGGTGAGGCTGCGAGAAAACACACGCATGCGTGCTAGTGGAAGCACAAAAGGACACAGCCCCATGGAGGGAAGTTGGCAATATCTAGCAAAATCACACATGTATTTACTCTTTGTCCCCGCAATCCCAGTTGGAGGAATTGATTCCAAAGGAATCTACCAAAAATATAAAAGTAGTATGCACAGACTATTCACTAGAGCACTCCTTATTGTAGCAAAAGATTGGAAATGTCCATCATGACTTTTGAGTAAACAATAATACAGCCTCACGGTGGAGTACCATGTAGCAGTAACAAGGAATGAGGAATATTTCTAGATATTGCTATGGAGTGATCTTCAGGATATATCATTATGTGGAAAAAAAAAAGCTAGGTGGGGGAAGTGTGTATTGTAGCTACTTTTATCCAAGAAGGGGGAGGATATGTATGGGGAGAGGGGCGGGTGTACACACACACACACACACACACACACACACACACACACACGTTTGTTTATATTTTTAAAATATATACACAGATACCTAAATCTGAATCTCCCCAGAGAGAGCCTCAGAAAAACACACAGAACAGTGAGGAGAAAAAATAAAACCATCCTGAGCCCAGGCACTGATCGGGAGACGGAGAACACTAGAAGCTTCAAATTACCAATAAATTCAGCAGACAGCTCCAAGCCCACCCCACAGGGCGATAAGTGGAGGGCACCCAGGAAAGCATGGAGTGTAAGGACAAGGTGATAGAAGGCAGTTAAATCACTCCCCAAAGAGAAAGCCCCACTCTGACGGGGTGGGAACACTGAAAACAGATCTGACATTGGGAAATTGATAGGAGAGACTGAAATGTGTGCAGGACTCAAACTATTAGTCTCTCTGAGGCACTGCTCTGGAGGTCATTTAGAGAGCACTTAGGAGTGGGAGGTGCCCCTTGAGGTGGAAATTAAAAGTCCTGCAGAAACGAGAGAAAATTACAAAAGAAGCAATGGCCCCTCTCACCAAAATAAATAAATAAACTTTTTTTTTTTTAACTGCTTTGGAAGGCAAGATTTTTGCCCTTATGATTTTCATCCCCTGGTGTTAATGCCTGTGAATATGTTATCTTAAATGGCAAAAAGGACTTTGCAAATGGAATTAATGTTATTAATCAAATGACTTTAAAATAGGGAGATTATCCCGTATTATCGTGTGGGTCCAAGGTAATCAAGTGTGGGAGAGGGGGGCAGAGAGATGGGCAGAAGAGGTGCATTGGAAGGGAGGCTTCACAGAAGTAAGTTAGGAGGGGAGTCAAAGAGATTGGAAGCAGGATTCCCTGGTGGTGCAGTGGTCAAGAATCCGCCTGCCAATGCAGGGGACACGGGTTCAAGCTCCTGGTCCAGGAAGATACAACATGCCACGGAGCAACTAAGCCAGTGCGCCACAGCTACTGTACTCGCGCGCCAAGAGCCTGTGCTCTGCAAGAGAAGCCACTGCAATGAGAAGCCCACGCACCGCAACAAAGAGCAGCCCCTGCTCGCAGCAACTAGAGAAAGCCCACGTGCATCAATGAAGACCCAATGCAGCCAAAAATAAATAAATAAAATAAATAAATTTATTTTTTAAAAAATCCATTAAAAAAAAAAAGGGATTGGAAGCAGGAGAGGGACTCTATCGTCCATGCTGTCTTTGAAGGGGGACAGGCGCCAGGAAACGCCGGCTGCCACCAGAAACTGAGAATGACCATGGCTGACAGCCAGCAAGGAGATGGGAACCTCAATCCTACAGCCAAATAGGAATAAATTCTGTCAGCAACCTGCAAATGGATTCTCCCCTAGGACCTCCAGAAAGAAATGCAGTCCTGCCATACCTTCAGTTCAGACTTGTGGAATTCTAAGCAGAGAAACCAAGCCACGCTGTACCTGGAATCGGACCTACAGAACTGTGAAATAATGTATTTGTGTTGTTTCAGGCAACTAAATGTGTGGTAATTTGCTACAGCAGCCATAGGACACTAATGAAAAGCTCTATGTAAAGCTGCGCTTCCGTATGGTCAGAAGAGTGTGCTATCAAATAGGAAAGCCCAGCAAGGCACCCCGAACCTTTACCTCTGTATGGCTGTTAGCACAACTGATGCCATCCTGGGCTCGATCAGTTCCTCCTGTCCTTTCACGGACCCTACCTAGGGCTGTACAGGGTAGTAAATCTCTTCTGTGTGGGGCTTTGTAGTTAATAGATATTGTTTAATTATGATGAGGTCCAGGTAGCCTCTATGTTCTGGTAGTCTCCAAACAATGACGAAGACCTTCCCTGACATATTCCCACTGCCCACAAGACTAGTTACCCATTCATAAATCTTGACTTAAAAGTGCTCTTCCTGTTTTCAAGCACCTACCCCCACACGCTAGGTAAATACAGAATTGTCCCAACGCCCCCTCGGTGCTGCGGAGCGCAGCTGCGAATGCTTCCGAATTGTCACCTGCCCAGTCCCACCCTGTGAATACCTTACCCTATAATCAACTGATCCATTGATTATATGGAGCTGCCTGCCTCATTTTTCTGTCCCAAGGTATCTTAGTTTGGTGGGTACTTTGTGTTCCCTCCATCCTCCAACAACCTCTGCATTCAACTGTCACTGAGAGTGCAGAAAAACAAGACATTATGAAATAAACAGAAGAGAGCAGATGTATCTAATCAAAGCTACTATAAGATACAGAAAATGAAAATCAAAGCATTTCAGCAGAAGAAAATTCCCCCCAAAGCACAAGCACACTGGAACCAAACAGATTAAAAATATAACTCAACACCCCAATGTGAATAAAGTTTCCTTAAACAAGCACCCACAGATGTGAAATTTTCAAATCAGAAACCCAAAATCTTGAAATGGACAAAAATGAGGAAGACGTCAAGTGGGACATTAACACAAAACGAGGAAAGAATTTTTTAAAAACTTAAGATATTTGGACCAAAGTACAAGAAAGACCAAATTCAATTAAGGACATAAAGGGTATTAAGAAAAGGCATGAAAACAGCCAAGAAAAATGTAAAACTAAAGACGTTTAAAGAGGAAAAAGTATCATCTTTATGCTTTGGCAAGATCCCTTGGTCGCCTGTGTTGAGTGGGGATGAGGAGGCGGGAGCAGGTGGCCAAGGAGGACATTATGAGGCCCAGATCACCCGGAGGATGCTCTGAAGGACATATAAGTGTCTGTCACAGATGGCAGAGCCTCATTCTCCTCTTGTCCTCACTCCCCAAGCTCAGCCAGGTAGCTGCCTTTCTGTTCCCCGAACCTCGGACCTCATTCCGGGCACTGGACGGTCTCTCGGCCCAGACCGCTC
>NW_006786690.1:6282335-6283257 GCF_000442215.2 Lipotes vexillifer | reverse complement strand
CGCTCTTCCATCAGGTCCCACCTGAGAAGTCACCACCTCCACCAGAACGGCCCTGTCCCCCCCATCTACGGTGGCCCCAGGAACTTCTGGGGTTCTGCTAATGCTCGGTGCCTCCGTCTGGGTGCTGGTTGCACAGGGCACTCACTTTGTGGAAATGAATTCAGTTTTGCATTTGTGATTTGGGCATTGGTACTTAAAAAAAAGTAAAAACATAAAAATAAAGCCGCTCCTACCTCCTGTCCCCGCCCCCATTCTCTTCATCGGGCTACCCCTCCCTAGAGTCTCTTGCTTCTTTCTCTGCTACGCGGTTTCTTATACACACACACTTCCCCTGGAACGCAAGCTCCAAGAGTGCAGAGACGCACCTGTCACCGTGACAGCTTACAGAATAGGGTGTGTCATACAGCAGGTACAGAATACATACGCAGGTGTCAAGACCGGGTGTGAAGGCCCCGCCCAGCGTTGCCTGCGTGTGGGGGCGGGGCCAGCGGGGGCGCGGCCTGAGCCCAGGGCCTCACCTTCCTCTGCATCTTCTCCAGCAGCTTGCTCTTGGCCCTCACTTCCTCCTGGATGGAGTCGTAGACGTTGAGCAGCACCCAGTCCCCGCTGTCCTCGTCTGAGTTCTGCAGGGCCGCCACCAACTGCTTCTTGCGCTCGTCTGCATAGCGCTTCCGCCGCCTGTGCTTCTCCTTCAGGTCCTTGTTCTTGGCCTGCTCGCCCCCGACCACCTGCTGCTCCAACAGCTGCAAGCTGCCCTCATGGAGGAGAAAGCAAACGTGACAAAGTCTACCGATCACTGAGCACTGGATGTTCAGCCTGATCTCATCGACTCCTTCCAACAACCCCACTTCACAGACACGTAAACTGAGGCCCAGAGAGGTGAAGCTGCTGGCTTGGAATCAGACCCAGCATTCCTTGCCGC
>NW_006786690.1:6280586-6282325 GCF_000442215.2 Lipotes vexillifer | reverse complement strand
CAGGAAGCCAGGCCGGCATTCCTGCCAGATCTCCCTGACTCCAAGCCTGTGTGCTCAGCCACCCAGCTGGTTCTGCCCCACAGGAAGGGCTCCCTCTGGAGCCAGAGCTGCTCCACCCGCCTCCCGCCTCCTGGGACTGATGGTGCCACTACAGGGCAGGCTCGCGGCCACGCTCCCAGGCAACCTCAGGGATCAGAATACCCCTGGGTTGTGGAGAATGTTCCATACAGTCAGGGCATAATGTTTAATCAGGGAACATTAAGAACAGTTCGTTTTTTAAAAATATTTGTATCTAAAATGCTAAACAAATGTTTAGAGTTTTGCCTTTAAAAGTACAAATTTGAAATAACTACAAAGGCTTATGTAGAACTCCCTACTCTCTAATAAAGCACCACATAAGTATTTTAGACTCTGCCTCTTTCCAAAGGGACATAAGGGGAGTATAACTAAAGACGTTCCCAGGATTCATAACAGGATAGATCATGCTCAAGGGAAAGAATGGAACCACGCAAACTGAGCAGCCGGGCCCAGACCCGCTTCAGGGTCAGTTCTCGGCTCGACAGCAGCCAGGATTCAGGGGAGTCACATCCAAGTCACTGCTCTGCTTAAGACCCTTGTAGGGTCCCCATCAGGATGAAGCCCAAGCCCCGGGGGCACATAGGGCCTCCCTGTCTCACCTCCCTCTGCCCCCACCACCTCTAACTCACTCCAGCTTCAACTCAGGGCGGCTGCTTCTCCAAACACCCAGACTGTTTCCACCCCCTGCACCTTTGTGCCACCTTAAGTGTGCCCTGTACCTCAAATGCCACCCCTGAGGCATCTTCGTGTAAACCTTATTCAGGTGTCCCCTCTTCTGAGAAGCCCTCCCTGACCACACTGGAGACCACACAGTGAAAACCGCCACATGTGCCATGTGTTTTCTGTGTGCGCGACAGCAAGCTCCCGCCTCTGTAGGCGTCGTCTCATTTGACCCTCACAACAAGCTTCTCGCGATTCTCACTATCACCCACTGTATAGATGAGAAGCTGAGGCACAGAGAGGTTAACCTCAGCCTAGGTGGCAGAGCTGGGAAGTGGTGGCGGTGGACGGGAACCCAGGCAGTGACTACACAGAACCTGGTTCTAACTGCTCCAGAACCTGCCTCCCCGGGCCTCATGTACCTGCCTGCCCCTGGACTGAGAGCCCCTTGAAGGCCAAGGCGGCATCCCATCTGTGCTTGCATCCTGGTGCCCAGCACGTAGTAGTTGGTCAGTTAATGTTTGAACAGTGGACTGTGGGGCCCGGAGGGGGCTGAACCCCTGGCCGTGGGGCTGACTCTGTCATGGAGGTGAGCCTGACAGTAATCTCATCTACAGAGGTGAGAACCAAGGCTCAGAGATGTTAAGCGACTTGCACAAAGCCGCAAAGCAAGTGAGGAAAGCCCGGCCCCGCAGGCGCCCCAGGGTGTGTTTGGGGTGGCTTGTCCCTAGGGGGAGCACATCTTCCATCAGGGAGGAACTGGAGGCTCGGCTGCGACCTGGGGAAAGCCTGCATCGCCTGCCCTGAGCTGCTGAAGTCTGCAGGCCTGGCCCCTCAAAAACCAGGCGGGGGGCTTCCCTGGTGGCGCAGTGGTTGAGAGTCCGCCTGCCGATGCAGGGGACACGGGTTCGTGCCCCGGGCCGGGAGGAGCCTACATGCCGCAGAGCGGCTGGGCCCGTGAGCCATGGCCGCTGAGCCTGCGCGTCCGGAGCCTTTGCTCC
>NW_006786690.1:6257980-6280316 GCF_000442215.2 Lipotes vexillifer | reverse complement strand
GCCCCAAAAAAAAAAAAAAAACCAGGCAGGGATCTGGTGGCACCTGTGCTGCTTCGTGAGCAGAGCCCTGCCACCTGGCTGACCCGAGCACCGTCCCTGCCCTGCTGCTCCTGGAGAGGCTCAGCCACATCAGGAGAAGACCTGGGTGGGGCTCAGGAAGAATCTATGGGCACCTCCACCCCTGCGCGCAGGGCATAGCTCCCTCCCGCCCCACATGGGGTCCCACCACCCCCCGGCCTCAGGTGCTTACCGGGCAAGCACCTGCTGCTGGTCCACAGTGGGCAGTAAGTCATCGGTCAGCACTGCCACCTCCATACTGTCCCTTCTCGTGGTTGTCATGGCCAGCAGAGACTGAGGCTGAGCCTCCAAGGCCACCTGGGCTTCACCCTCGGCTGCCACACTGGGCTCTGCTGCCAACACCACCTCCTTGTTCACTCCCGGGCCCAGGTCAACCTCCTGAGCACAAAGAGAAACCCAGGTGGAGGCGGGAGGCCAGCTCCTGGACATGAGCTCACAGCAGCCTCAATCCCAGATGGGGGCAGCCTGGCCCCTGGCAGTCTGGGACGGATCACTTCTGGCTCGGGCACACCCAGTTATACAAAAATGCACCATTTCCACCAACACCCCCCCAAAACGGTCCCCCACCTCCCTCTCCCACCCTTCACCATCCAGGCTACACACGGCAGCCAGCGGAATTTTCTTAAAATTTAAATTGATCTTTCACAGCTTCCCATCACATTTGCAGTAAAATCCAGTTTCTTCCATGGGCTGCTGCACCCTCCGTGCCGCTCCCTGCCTTCTCCCCACAACCCCATCCATCCTGCCACTTCTCTGACCTCCTTTTCTGTCACTGAGAAAGTCAAGATCTTTCCAACCCCAGGACTCTGACACTTGCTGACCCCTGCTTGGTGCTCCCCCCAGCGCCTTCTTCCTGCTTCGGTCCCATCTCAATGTCACCTGCCGGCCGGGGCGTCCCAACCTCCCTGTCTCCCATCTCCTAAGAACCTGCAGCGCCAGCTCCTACCCAGAGATCAGGTCCAGAAGCCGGCAGATCGCTTTCTCTCTCCACAAATGTGGGCAGATTTAAAGCCTTCCTCCCAGTGCCCTTGGCCGGTTGTGTTCTCTGAAGCAGAAGAGAAAACAAGGGTGGGGTCTGAGAGCAGCAGAGCTCAAAACGGGTCCCCCACCCCCGCGTGGGTTCCCTGATGGTGTGTCCAGGGCTCCCAGCCCCTGCTCTGCGGCCCTCGTCCACCGCACATGCTGGGCCTCTATGCTTTAGACAAGGGCTCCATGGCTGAGGACAGTTTGAAAATTGCTGTGGATCAGTGGCCTCTTTTTGACAAAGCGACAAAAAGAGAGGTGATGGCTCCTCTGATTTGCACGCTGCTTTGAGATGGGGATAAGCTGGGGGAGGGCTGGGGTTGTTGTCCTTGGTATTTTTTGGTTTTGTTTTTGTTATTTATTTATTTATTTGGCTGCACTGGGTCTTAGTTGTGGCCCGTGGGATCTTCACTGCCGCGTGCAGGACCTTCGTTGCGGCGTGTGGGATCTAGTTCCCCGACCAGGGATCGAACCCGAGCCCCCTGCATTGGGAGCGCAACGTCTTAACCACTGGACCACCAGGGAAGTCCCTGTTGTTCCAGTTTTACGAGTGAGGAAACTGAGGCCAGAGAGGGAGGAGACAAGCAGAAGCATCCAGGAAGAATCAGGCCCCTGGAACTGCCCCCGCCTGTCAGAACTCACAGTCCTGGGCAGGAGGTCGTCGGCTGCCTCAGCTTCAGAACTGAGGTCACCAGGCTCCAGCAGATCTGTCCGGGAGGGGTGCTTGCAGGAGAACGGGGGCAGGGGAAAGAGGAGTGGTTGGGCCAGAATCATCCTTTGCTGCCCTGCCCTGCCCTGCCCTCCCCCTTCAGCTCCCCACCTGTTCACCAACCCCACCACCTCTTCCTGAGGGAAGGAGGGGAGACTAGATGAGGGGGGAGAACAGGGGAGAGGGGAAATGGGGGAGAAAGGAGAGACACTGCTATGTTGCAGGAACGTTACCTGCATGACCTCACGTGAAGCACGTGTCAGCATCCCCATTTTATAGATGAGGAAACTGAGGCCCAGAAAGGTGACTGGACAAGGTCACACAACTGAGTGAGTGGTAGAGCTGGGATCTGAGCCCAGGTCTGATTCAAAGGCCTGTGGTCTTTATACCCACACAATCACACACACGGGAAGGGAAGGGAAGGGAAGGGAAGGACAAAGGGGAGAAGAGAGAAGAAACGATTTTTAAACATAAAAACAGAGGGTTGAAAAGGGAGAAGGCACTGGACAAAGGGGCAGGATGGAGGAAGAGCTGCATCTCAGGATTCCTGGGCAGCCCCTGAAAGGTAGCTGGATTCTCACAGAACCCCCTCCCCGACAAGGGCATGAGGGTTGACCAAGGCCACCTCCAGCTCTTTCAGGCCTGGAGCTCAGTGTAACCATGGCAACCAGCAAACTCCCTGCACAGCTGTCCCTCTGTCAGCAAAACAGGTGCCCAGCTGGCATCGCCTGGGATCTCAATCCCAACCTTCCTACTGATTTACAGAGCATTAGACAGAGCGTCTCTTTCCCAGACCCCTGAACAGCTGAGCTGTCGCCACGCCAGAGCCACCACAGAGGTGGTGCCGGCGGCGCCCGAGCAGCAGAGGTTAGACGTCTGCACATGCCCCATGATCTCTGTGCCCCAGCTGAGCTCTGCCCCCATGGCATCCTGCATGACATCAGCTACCTGCGTGGTGACCTGGGGCACGTCCAGCCCGGCCACCGTGGAGGAGAGCCCGGCCAGCTTGGCTTCCACGGCAAGTGGGCTGCGCGGGCCCGGAAGTAACTCCAGGGCCCTCAGGCGGGGCTCTTCCCCCTGGAGGAAGGGCTCCTCCTCCCACAGGGGCTCCGTGGCCTCGCGGCTGACATCCTCATCTAGGAAGTGTCCACTCGGGGCCTCCGCCTCGGGCACAGGGACCTCCAGGCTGGAGGGCTCCCTGGGCCCAGGGAAAGCCGTGGAGATGAAACTTTCTTCAAGCGTGGAAGACTCATCAGACCCAAGAGAAACCTCTGACTTGGAGGCCTGCACCTTGGGCAGTCCCTCAAACCTGGAAGAAACCTCAGTCTTGAAGACACCCTCACTGGGCAGGGTGTCGGGCATGGAGTAGATCTCGGGTTTCACGGCCATCTTGTACTGGAAAGTAGGTGAGTGCTCAGAACTGCTGGCGAACTCAGCCCTGGACATGACCTCAGCCTCGTATAGGACTTCAGCCTTCAGGACAGCCTCTGCAAATAGAGACCTTCCTTTAGCTTTTTACAGGGTGGACAGGCGGGACCCTTCCCTGGAAGCTGGCCCCAAGCTCACCATCTCCGCGAGTCCAGCTTAAGAGTCAGAGCCTCCTAGGCCCCTAAATACTGACTTCCCATCTCTGCCAGTCTGTGCATCAGAACTCAAGCCCTGTCTCCTTCTACCTCTTCCCAGGGAAGCCTTCCCTGACCAGCTCCATGATCTTTCCATTCTCTGGCCTCCCCAGCCAGCCATTATATGCTGGGCTCTTACCACTCTGCCTTGGGTCTGCTCTTAATACATAAACTGACTTCCCTGCAGGTATTATTGTCTCCAAGGCAGAGAGCTCCCAATCAGCAGGTTCCACACCCAAGACCCTCAGGGGCCTCGCCGGGGTCTCAGGGCCCTTGTCCACAGGATAAGCTAGAGCCGTGGGATATAATGAATGCTGTGGATGGATATTAGCGAGACCAAATAAAATCCCTTGGAGGCCTGATATTCAAAGTGGACTGGAGGGAACACTCCCAAGGACAGAAAGTGCTAGAATATGCCCTTCCCTCTTCTTCCAGGTCTACACCAAGAGGGGCATCTCCCTGCCATCTGGGATGGGAGATGATCGCACAGGCCTTCTGCTCCCAGCTCATGGGCAGTAGACCAGCTCCTTTACATCCCAACCTCTTCTTTGTCACCATGTCCTGGGCTCCCCTGAGAGAGTCCTGATGTCCCCTTTACTGAAAGAGACATCCACTCCCTAGCTCATGGCCCGAACCTCTCCAAGCCTGAGTCTGCACACCTGCAATGTGAGGATGCGGTGAGTCCCAACTCACTGAGGGAGTTCTGGAGAAGCACCTACCTACCCATTACCTGGCACACGCAATGCCCAATAAACGGTACCAATGATATGAACATATTGTCATCATTACGAGGTGGATGTTATAGTAATTGAGTATTAGGAAGTCTTGGGCTGCCTGGCAGCACAGGTGTCTGAAAGATAGTGGTGGGATGGAACATTCTAGAATATCAAATAGAAGATAAAAATTTCCAGGAAGGTAAAAGTTCTTGCTAATGACTAAATGCTTATTTGGGGATGTGGTTGCTTTGGTAACAAATGGTCTCAAATGTGAAAAGAGACTGTAGAAAATGTAGAAACTGGGGGAAAGGACTTACCCATAAAACATGGGTGATATGTTATAGCTCTAAGTCAACCTTGGGCGGCGATCCAGCCTGTGGCCAAGGCATCACGAGGCAGTGCTGTGGGTAAGAATACTGGCTCTGGAATCAGACTGCTGGGTTCAAGTCCTGGCTCCACTTTACCAGCTGTGTGACCATGGGCAAGTTACTTACCCTCTCTGGGCCTTAGTTTCCTCATCTACAAAGTGAGGGTGACTGTGGTGCCTTCCTTGCTGGGCTGTTGTGAGGACTAAATAGAACTGAGCCTGGTGCATGGAAAGTGCTCTATAATGTCAGTCAGTGGGGTGAGGAGGAGGGCAGGCTGGCCTCCCTCCCGATGGCTTTGGGGGGCGGTGGCCCACCTGTCTCCTTGCGCAGGTTCTCCTCCAGTGTGGACAGCTTCACATCATACGAGCTGCGCATGGCAGTGATGTCCTCCTCCAGCCGGGCCCTGGCCTCCTGCTCTGCCTCATAGTCGGCCCTCAGCCGGGCCAGGCGCTCTTCGTACTCCTGGCAGAGGTGGGGGAATAACAAGAGGGGCAGCATTTACCACCACTTCAAAACGCAGCTTTCAGTAATCCTCTTTTGTCATTCAAACAATCCAGAAAATACAAATAAGCCAAAAGAACAAAATTAAAATTACCTCCTCAACACTAGGATGATTCCTGGCTCGTGAAGACCCTTCTGCACTTTTCTCTATACATTTTTAACGGGCTAATAATATGCGTACCTGTCTGTAATCTATTTTTTCCACAAAGCAATAGATCATGAACACCTTTCTGCATCAACAAATATGTTTTAGCCAAATAGTCCTCAAGCCATCAAAGACGAAATGTATTTTTATGCATCTGCTTCTCTCTCCATCTTTGCTATCACCACCAGCTCTCGTCCGACCTGGTTCCCCACCTCCACTCTTGCTCCAAACCTTTCTCCACGTGGCAGCTACGCATCCATAGATCGTGTTTCAATGGCTTCCCATGTTGGAGGATAAAAATCTAACCTCCTCAACTTGACCTCCAGTCCCCAGTGATCTGGACAGCCCACTCCATCTTTGCCACTCTTGGGCACACCAGGCGCTTTCCACTCCTAGACATGCCCACTCCCCCCCCCTCTCAAACTCAGTAACTACCCTTGGGGACACAGCACAGAGACTTATTCCATTCTCCACTGGGGACAGTGGCTTTTTCTCCCCCCCCCCCCCCCCATGCCCCCCACCCCGCCAGCCTCAGGGCCTTTGCCCCCACTCCCTGGCAAGCTCGTCCCTTCAGGCCTCGGCTTGGTAACAACCTCTCAGAGAGGCCTTCCCTGGTTACCCTCTTAGAAGATCGCCACCACCGCTCTCTGTCACTTTGCTTATTTCTTCTTAGCCTGGATCATAAGTTCCATCATTCTCTGCATTTATTTGACTATAGATTAACCATCCAGCTTCCCCACCAGAGAACACGCATCCTCCCATCTTGCAGCCTCGGTGCCTAGCAGAGAGGAGGGACTCGGGGAATCGCCGCTGAAGCAGCAAGTGCATGAAGCAGAACTGCTAGACAGGCTATTCAGGTGTCTGATATGCGTCCCCCACAGGGAGGGCCGGGCCTTTATGAACTAATGTTCGTCTGTGACCCGCTGTCTTCTGGAGCTGCTCCTGACAGAGGGGCCTGCAGCGGCAGTAAGCCAGAGGGGTGGGATGGGGTTAAAGATGGGAGAGCCCCTGCACACGCCCACCCCTCCAGATCCCCCAGGAAGTACAGAACCAGCACAGACTCCTACAACAGCACAGATGGCAACAGCACAGATGGCAAGACCTGGACTCTCAGGGTGGAAGAGGAGACAGACCATCATTAGAATTTAACGTTTTCTGGGACTTCCCTGCTAGTCCCGTGGTTAAGACTCTGCGCTCCCAATGCAGGGGGCCTGGGTTTGATCCCAGGTTAGGGAACTAGATCCCTCATGCCGCAACTAAAGAGCCCACGTGCTGCAACTAAAGATCCCACACGTGGCAACGAAGATCCTGCGTGCCGCAGCTAAGACCCGGCGCAGCCAAATAAACAAACATATTTTTTTAATGTAACGGTTTATGCAGCACAGTTGAGATGCATTGAGCCTCAGGGCAATACCTGCAACGTTACTGAGACCCAGGGAGGGTCCAGACTTGCCCAGAACCACGCAGCTCTCTGATGGCCTCATGGAGACCTGCAGCCCACGCCCCTCCTGCTTTCTCCTGCCCCTGCGTCCGCCCTCACCTTCCTCCTCATCCAGCTGGGATCCCAGCGCCCAGCACTACATCCATCCCTCAGCAAGCACCCCTGACTCCCTCACTTCAGCACCCGCCCCTACTCCCTCCAGCACAGCCCTGACCCCAGTTAGACCCAGGCCTAGGCCCAGTGGCACCTACACCCCCGCAAGACCTGGCTGGAGATGAACACATGGGCCCGCACCCACGGACCTGCGCACTCGCACACACGGCAGCACCGGCTTCCTTTCTCACCTGTAAATGTGTGACCCCGAATCTCAGAAGGACCTCGAAGTGGCATCCCACCCTTTCCTAGTCTTTCCACCTTCCCTCTCTCCAAAACCCTCCGCTCCCCCCATTTCCTGTCTGGTCCTCCACAGAGAGCCCTGAAGAGGGCAGAGGTGAACTCCCTCACCTGCCCTCTGCCCGAAAGCTCTGTGTCCTCTTGTGACGGAGGACAAACCATCCAAAGCCGAACCCCCCATAGGAGGACTCTGCTCTTTCAGTCCCCCTCCCTCCTATAGCTCGGACTTCTCCCTCCGTACTAGATCATCCCCCACAATCCACAAAACATGCTCTACTACGGCCTTTTTTTTGCCACACCACGTAGCTTGCGGGATCTTAGTTCCCCAACCAGGGATCCAACCCAGGCCCTGGCAGCGGAATCCTAACCACTGCACCTCCAGGGAATTCCCATGTTACTTCCAATATTAAAAACAATAAAACTCTGCCTTGGGCCCACCTGCACCTCTGGCTCCAGCACCCAGCGCCTGGTACGTGCTCATAAAATGCTTGTTGATGACTGAATGGGGTAGACCCAGACCTCCGAGCCCCGGCTGGCACCTGTTACACAGCCCAGTCTCTTCCAGCAGCAGGAAAGCCGCCTTATACCCACTCTAGAGATGAGGAAACAGACTTGGAGAGCTTCAACAACCTGCCCGGGCACAGAGCCTGTAAGAACTGGACTCACAGAATGTAAAAGCTGGATGAGCCCTAGGAATCTTCTAGTCCAAATCCCCTGGTGCAGCTAGAGACGGAAGCCCACGGAGTCAAAGCTGTAGCCCATGGCTGAGCCGACTCCTGGCCCGGCGCCCTCTCTGTTACACACAGGGGCCACCTCCCTCATCCTCAGCATCCTGACTGGCTCAGGAATGGAAAGGAAAGCACAGTCTAGGCACACAGAGAGTCTTAAGTGAAAGAACAAATGGGAGGGAGGACAGACCCCCTCAACTCTTCCACTGAGTGAGCCTCACAGAAGAAACTCCACGGCCATAAAATAGACTCGGTGGTGGAAGCCCCAGGGGACAGCGGTCTGACACAGCGTCCACTAGGCTGCCCTTGAGGAGGAGGCAGGTGACCCCCATCCCCAGAGCAGAAGGACCCTCCAATCACTGGCTACTCCAGCAGCCGGCCCAGAACAGCGTTCTTCTCCCTTATGACCACTAGGGGGAGACAGCGCCCTGCATATCACTAGGGAGATGGGATCAGAGAGAGACCTTTCCAGGGAAACGGCATCTGGGGGCGAGAGACAGAGACGGGCCAGTGCGGACTGAGGCTGGTTCCCAGCCAAGGGCAGCCCCGCCCCGCGCCCCGCGCCCCACGCCCCCCTTCCCCGTACTGCTTTGTGACCAACGTCCACCTGTCCCTATGAGATTCCAAAACACACCCTGAAGCGCAACCTCTCTCATCCTGTGGGCTTGTGCTCAGCCACCCCCAAAGGCCCCCCCTCCTCCCGGGACCTCCCCACCCCGCCCCAGAGAGCCAGGCCCAGGGCTCCAGCGCTAGCCTGCCGCTGCCCCTGCCCCAGGAGCTCCCAGAGCAGCAGAGGAAAAGGCAGAATGAGCGGCTGAGTTCCCAGAACCTTGACGGGGCCCGGATGGGGCCGTCCAGGAGCTACAGTTGAGCCTCTCCCCAAACAGTAAAAGCCTCCACCTGTCATGGGAAGCACTTGGGGGCTCTTTGGTCGATTTCTCCCAGCCCTCCGGCCCACAGGACTGAGATTCCCCCAGGCCTTACCCAGTCTGCCTCCCAGAGGCTGGGCCTCAGGCCCCCGCAACCTGCCCAGGGCTTCTGGGGGCCCCAGGGCTGCTCCCACCTGAGGTCATAGTTGAGTGGCAGAGGCCCAGCTTCAGACACGTCCAGGCCCCAGTCTCCACAGAGCTGTCCTTCCCTGGCATTAGGTTTTCCACCAGGAAGAAGCCAGTGCCCTACTTAAAGGGACCATCGAATGTCAAACCCCACCACATGCTCAGGTCTCAGAATGCAGCCCTCAAATGGCAGGAACCTCCGGAAATCAACAGAGACTGGAGTCGGGACAGAGCCTAAGCCAGGGGTAGGAGGCGCCGCGTGTCTGGCTGTGTAAGTGCCCCTGGGGTCAGCTCCGCATCTGCAAATCAGGGCGCTACCTACCCTGCTGGGTCCCAGTGTGCTTGAAGCCACAGTTGTGGGAGGACCCAGGTGCCCCGAGGTGACAGCTTTTGCTGGGAGGCCAATGCCCCACTTATCCACCGGTCAAGTCAAATGGGTGCCCAGGGGTCCCCACGGCCCACCCAGGCTGCCTGCTCTCAGCCCAGAGCCCTTCCGCCCTGACCTCTTCGCTGAGGCACTGGCCATCCCTACCGCCAGGGATGCCCTCTCCATTGCCATCAATCCACAGCCAGCCCTTCATGCAGTACAGACGAGAGATGGTGCCCCTGCAGACGCCCACAGCCCCCTCTGTTCTGCGCACAGAGGCACCGACGGGGGATGGACTGTACTCTGGAGTCAGGAAACCGAGTTCAAATCCCGACTTAGACTCTCCTTAGCTGTGTGACCTTGGGCAGGTCATGGCACCACTCTGAGCCTCAGCTTTCTGAGCTCCAAAGGGAGATTGGAGTACCAACCCCAACGTGATGGTGGCGGGGAAATGGTATCGTTCTGGAGACGGTCTCCTGCTGGGCCCCACCTGCCTGCCCCTTCTCCACCTGCCCAGGGTCTCACCTCCCGGATTAGCTGCTTCTCGGCCTCCGTGTCGTGCTGGATCACAGATGGGGGCAACAGCTTCTCTTCAATCTGGACAGGGTTTGGGGGAGCCTGATTGTTCAGCAGGGCTGGGAGAAAAGCAGAAATGAGGGGCTGAGACCAAGGTGCACATGGTTTGCAGGAACTAAGCAAAAATCCGTAAAAA
Source organism: Lipotes vexillifer (assembly GCF_000442215.2). NCBI lineage: Eukaryota > Metazoa > Chordata > Mammalia > Artiodactyla > Lipotidae > Lipotes > Lipotes vexillifer. The sequence goes on along the minus strand of NW_006786690.1, from coordinate 6,270,458 downwards.
GGCAACTGCATGCTCATTCAAAAAAGACCTCAAAGTACTGAACTTTTTTCAAGCATGTCTCTGTGTAAGATGCTGATATACTCATCCAACAAGTATTTCTTTTTTTTTTTTTTTCAACAAGTATTTCTTGAGCACCTACATGTTCCAGGGCCTGGGGGTTTGGCACTAAACAAAACAGACAAGACTCCACACACACATTGTTTTCAACTGGGGGAGAAAGGTAAGCAAAATGCATAACATGTTAACAAGGTGATATTTTCTAAGAGAAGAAAAGCAGGGAGGGTGCTGAGAAATAAGGATCGGGGGAAAGGCTGCAATTTTAATAGTGTGGACAGGAAAGACCTCTTAAACAAGGTGGGAGGAAAGCAGTTATTTGAAGGAAGTGAGGCAGTGGGGCGGGCAGAGATCCTGGGGACAGACAGAAAGGAATGGTGAGTGCAAAGGTCCTGTGGCAGGCAGGGGCTGTGACTGTTCCAGGAACAGCCGGGAGGCCACTGAGGCTGGAGCAGAGTAAGCGAGGGAGAGTACGAGTGACGAGCAGAGCAGGTCAGAGAGGGAAACTCGCAAGCCGTGGCGAGGGCTTTAGCTTCAACTCTGGGTTAAACCAGGCCATTGGAGGGTTTGGGCAGGGCAGTGAAAGGACTTGTATTTGAACAGGAGCTCCCAGGTTGCTGTGTGGAGAATGTACTGGGGGGACAATGGCACAGATTCTGGACCTGCTTTAAAGGTAGAGACAACAGGATCTACTGCTGGATTGCGTTGAGGTTTGAGCAAAAGTGAGAAGCCCAGCATGACCCCAAGGTTTCTGGCCTGCACACCTGGAAGGAGAGAGGTGTCACTGGCTGGGGGCAGCTGCAGGACAAGCAGGTCTGGGAAAGGTCGAGAGTTCAGTGTCCAATATGTTAAGTTTGGAATGACAATTAGATAGATGGCCAGATGTCCAAGGCTGGAAATCAGACGACATGGTTTATCAATCAGGTTTGGGTTTTATTTCCTGATGTTTTTGACATCCTGGGGGACTTGATGGCCAGGAAGAGACTGCCCCTCCCAGGGCCAGCCAATTCCTAGAGGGAGTAAACAGCTTGTCCGGAGAAGCAACCCTTTCATGTGCAAACCAACCAATTCTGAGTCAACACCCACCTCTATCTAACTCTCCCACACAGCCAGTATTTCCCCTGCCCAAAGTCAACCGGGGCCAGGACCAGGCAAGCAGGGACAGCCCTTATGCCCCAATCCTGTCGGGCTTACTCAAGCTAGCCAGTCCTGAGCTGTTTTTCCTGCACGGCTGTGTCTTTCCACCAAAACCCCGATAAAGCCTCTGGCCCGGGCTGTCCCTCGCTCCTCTCTGCCTCCTGACCCACACTGGTGCTTCCCCCTGTGGCCCTGCATGGCGTGCCTCTCATTTCCAGGGTAACTGAGTAACGTTACCCTTTCTTTCAATGACATTGACCTCTCTGTGTCACCACTCAGTCACCTTTATAAATTAAGACCTGGACACGCATCACACAGCCAGGCTGTGAGAATCATGAGCACGGAGGTGGTGTTAAAAGATGTGAGACCAGGGCTTCTCTGGTGGTGCAGTGGTTAAGAATCCACCTGCCAATGCAGGGGACACGGGTTCGAGCCCTGGTCCAGGAAGATCCCGCATGCTGTGGAGCAACTAAGCCCATACGCCACAACTACTGAGCCTGCGCTCTAGAGCCCACGAGCCACAACTACTGAGCCCACCTGCCACAGCTACTGAAGCCCACGCGCCTAGAGCACCTAGGCGTGCCTAGAGCCCACAGCAAGAGAAGCCACCACAATGAGAAGCCCGTGCACTGCAACGAAGACCCAATGCAGCCAAAAATAAAGAAAATAAATTTATAAAAATTAATAATAATAAAAAAATAAAGACATGAGACCAGATGAGCCCACCTTAGGAATGTAGAGAGAGAAAAGGCTAGAGGACCGCCCCTGGGACAGCCTGACATCAGGAGGTTAGGGATGGGGAGATTCACACAAGGGAGCTGAGAAGGAGTGGCCTCAGAGGCAGGAGAACTAGGACAAAGGGTGTCCAGGAAGCAAGGGTTTCAAGGAGAACGGAAGGGGTCATCTGAGTCAGCTGATGCTAAGAGGACAGCTGAGGCCTCCTGAGGACCGATCACTGGATTTAACAACCAGCAGGGCATCCATGACAAGGGCAGCTTCGGTGGGATGGGGGCACAGGGCCTGCCTGGACTAGGGGCAGGAGAGCAGAGCACGGAGGGCCAGTGAAAACAGACAAATGTTTCCAGTTCTGCTGAAAGTGGGGAGAGAGAAATATACCAATGACCAGAGGGAGAACTAGGGCTGAGAGGGCAACGCTAACAGTAAGTGCCTGCGGTGGAAACACCTGGAGCTTTGAGTCAGACACACCTGGTTTCAAGACCCAACTATAAAGTTAAAGCATCCGGTATCGTCTGTTGAACCTTATGTGCCAGGCTCTGTGCTAAGCCCACACGTGAATCATCTCGTGCAATCTTCTCAACCACCCCACAGCAATGAGAACAGGTGCTGTCATTATCTCCACTTTACAGATGAGAACGTTGAGGCTCAGGGGGGCTAAGTTGCTTCCCCGAGGAGCCAGGATGTGAACTGGTGATTACTGCCCTGATCTCAGCTCTCTGCCTGCCCTGCATCCGTCATTTCCGCTTGCTGGGCTCCATGCTCCAGATCCAGGAAGAGGGGATGCTAAGAGCCCTTACCCCCCAAGGCTGCCGTGATAACCATGGGAAGTCTGCAGGCATGTCAGCTGCTGGGTCAGGGGAGCCACCGGCAGAGCAGCCCCAACTCCCTCCTGGTACCCCTCGCCATTCCTCCATCTAGCTTCCCCTCACTGATCGGGGTGGGGCGGGGCTAAGCAGGGTCAGGGGTGGGGCAGGAGGGGAAGAGGAGGAAGGCAGATTGCCCAAGCGGAACCCCTCACAGTGGTGTTCAAGGGCCTCTGCACCCCAGGCCTGGCGAGCCCCTACATAGCCATCTCCCACCACTCGAGCCGCCAGGCAGTCGGCAGAACTACCTGTGGGTCCCAAAACAGACCTTAGAGCTTTGTGCATCTCTGCACAGACTGACCACTCTCATCCTGTCTAACAGGAGACTTCTCATCCCCCAAGACTCTGTTCAATCACCCCTTCTCCACTGTGAAGCCTTCCCTGACTGACCACACCCTACCCCCAGATGGCCTTGGCCACACACTCCCTTCTGCCCTGCAGTGCCCTGTACAGATCTCTGCGCCAGATGCACACGATGCTCTGCTGGAGTGTCTTTCTCCCCCAGGAAACCAGGTATACCCACCAGGCAGAGCCTGGATCTGACTCATCTCTGTGTCCCCATGCCCAGCACAGGTCCACACACAGAGCAAGTATGAATGGATGGGGGCGGGGTGAGAGGAAAGATAGATAAAAGGATGGATGACAGGACGGAGTGAATGAGTAGGTGGACATGTGGACGGTAGGATGGATGGGTGGGTGGATGGATAAACAATGGAGTGAGTGGGAGGACAGGTGGGTTGAATGGATGGGTGGATGGATGGGTAGATGGATGGATGCCTGGGTGGATGGATGGATGTCTGGGTGGATGAGTAGATCAACGGGTGTGTAGAATGGATGGATAGAGAGGAAGGTGGGTGGGGAGGTGGATGAACGGACAGATGGACTCAGGCTCTTCAGTGCTCCCTTCTCCCAAGGGATTCTCAGATAAAGAAAACTCCGGAGTCCCTTGGTTGCAAGGACCCTGCAGGCCCATATGCTCCAGGTATAGATTTCTACCTGCCAGATGACAGCCAAACACCTGGGTGTGAGAGCAGTCATCACAAGGTGCCTAGCTGGGAGTGGGCGTGTGACGCCGGGGGAGGGTGAGTCACCTAGCTGCTAAGCAGCACAGCATCACCACGCTGCCATGGAGACAGCAGGCAGACAGGAGGGAGGACGGATGTGCAGCCTAGAGGCAAGGAACGGGGACAGAGCCTCCAGCTGATGGGACAGGCCAGGCATGTCATCGGCGAGCAGAAACCATCTGGGCCGTCACCAACCAGGGCTCTCCCCGGCTGTTCAAAAATCTATGCTCACGTGAAGTTGCGAGGAGGTGGGACATTGCTTCCATGCCCCGGAAGACAAAGGGAGAGGGCCTTTTTCGTCCCGGGCCCTCCCTTCCACTCCCTCCTCCTGCCGCCCACCTGACAGGTGGCTGGGGCTCATCTGCTGAGCCAGAGTCGCCTTGAGCTTCTTGATCTCCTCCTGGTACTCGCGCAGGAGGGCATCCTTGGGGTCCTCGTTGATGCGAGGCTTGTTCTTGATGTTCTTGGCTCGGTTGGCGTAGCGCAGCGTGCTGAGGGTCTCATCGTAGTTGTTGTCAGCGGGCGACAGGCAGGCCACCATCAGTGTCTTGGTGTTGCCGCCCAGCGAGTCCTGCAGCAGCCGCGTCAGTTTCGAGTCCCGGTAGGGGATGTGTTTGCAGCGCCCGTCCACCAGGGCCGAGATGACGTTGCCCAGCGCCGACAGCGACAGGTTGATCTTGGTGGCCTCCTTGAGCCGCTCCCCCGTGGCACCTGTCTTGGACTGCCGCTCGCTGCCTGCCAGGTCCACCAGGTTCAGCTTGCCTGCCCGGAGGTGGTCCTTGCCCCGCTCATCTGCAGACAGACCAGGCAGAGGGGTGAGGGCCCTGGGGCGAGCCCCCACAGTAAGGAGGCCCTGGGTGCTCCCCACCCAACGAGGGTCTCATTTCAGCTGCACAGGAGCCCCATGGAGGGGGTGCTAGGATTGTGCCGTTACAGATGAGAAAAGTGAAGCTCAGAAAGGGCATTTAACATGCCTAAGGTCACACAGCTTCCAAGAGCAGAAGCCAGGGCCAACTGACTCCAGGGAGTGGGGCTGGGAGGCACAGGCTGCTCTCTGAGTGCTGCAGGATTTCTTACGGCTATCGAGACAGCTCTTACAGATTCCTTGTGAGGCAACGGCGGGGCGGGGCGGGGTGGGGGCAGTGGGCGGCAGTGAGGGGATATGATTGGGTCACCAGGGAGCTGAATCCCTCAATGCAAAAAACATCGGCTTTGGAGAGACTTGGACCCAGTTCCCATCCAAGTCTTGCCTCCTACTTGCTGTGTGACCTTGGCAAAGCCACGCACCTCTCTGACCCTCAGTTCTCACATCAACAAAATGAGACCAACGATAGCTCCCCACCAGCGTTGGTTGTTAGAAGGAGTAAACGGACAGCACACTTGTACGGAGTCCACACAGGGCCCAGCACACAGCAGGGATTCGTTTGCCCTGAGAACGAGCCCAGTTCTGCAGCGACCGCAGCTGCGCTGGCAGGGCAGACCCGTGTGCTGGGGGTGACGGGAGCCGGGCACTGGCTGCGAGCAGGGGCCCGGAGCACAGGTTTTGAAGGCAGAGACCCGGGGGATCCAGTCTTGATTCTATCCCTCGGCAGCTATGGAACTCAGGGAAATTAACTCTGAGCCTCGGCCTTCTCTTAGTAGAATGGGAATCTAAGACCCACCCTGAGGGCTGTTGTGAGGATTACACAGAGAGCACGGGCTTGAGGGGCTCGGGGTCATGCCTGGCACACAGCAAGTGCTCCTTAAATGACAGCTTGCGGCTCTTGATACTATTAATAATTCTTACTGTCACCAGAGGACATGGTAAACGGTTCCAAATGAAATAGGGGGGAGGAGCAGGGGCTTCCTCCTTAGTTTCCTGCTGGTTGAAACCAGAATTGGCCTGGTTTTGCCCATGAGCACAGCTACCTGAAGTAAAAAGGTCTGGCTGGCACCCAGTGGAAGCTTGGACATGCAAGGGGCTTGATTCTTTGGGTTATTTTTTTCTTAAGGAGCAGCAGGAAGGAGGGACTTGGAAATGCCCTTTTGGAAAGCTCTTTGCAGAATGTACCAGGAGCCTTAAACAGGTTTGTACCCTTGCCCCAGGAGGCCTGCTCCAGGGAATCTAATCTGAGGAGATGACTCTAAAAGCAGAAAAGGGGACTTCCCTGGTGGCAGAGTGGTTAAGAATCCGCCTGCCAATGCAGGGGACACAGGTTCAATCCCTGGTCCAGGAAGATCCCACATGCCACAGAGCAACTAAGACCGTGCGCCACAACTACTGAGCCTGTGCTCTAGAGCTTGCAAGCCACAACTACTGAAGCCCGCGCCTAGAGCCTGTGCTCCGCAGCAAGAGAAGCCACCGCAATGAGAAGCCTGCGCACCACAACGAAGAGTGGACCCCGCTCGACGCAACTAGAGAAAGCCCGTGTGCAGCAAGGAAGACCCAATGCAGCCAAAAATAAATAAATAAATAAAATTTTAACAATAAATAAATAAAAGCAGAAAACGCTTTGTGCACAAAGATGTTCATCATGGCATTATTTACAACACTGAGAAACAGGAAACAGCATTAAGAGCTTGTAGAAAAAAAAGAAAAACAGCTTGTAGAGGGCTGGGTAAAGGAGGGTGCTGACTGACGCGCGGTCCTTCAGCCACCTTCCATGGTCAGGAAGACATGGCAGGAAAGATGTGGGAACATTCTTAGGGATGGCATAGGAAATGAAACATGGGGAAGAAACTTTATAGAGAGCAGAAGATTTTAAGTGTGTTTAAAATTTGCACAGGGAAAAAAAGGATCAAAATAACATATGCTTAAATGTTAACAGTTGGTTGTGTTTATGAGTAATTTCCCCTACCTTTCTCTAACTCCTAAATCTTTATTGAAGTTATTTTATAATGGAAATAAAAAACATCTTTAAAATTTTTAAAAAGCCTGTTTGCAGGCAGCCTGCCTCATCCTTCAAACCCATCTGCTGAGACCAAGAGGCACCTCACAGGGCCACTCTCTCCTCCTCCCTCCTGATCTATCCTCTCAGGCCCTAGTCCCTGCCCCCACCTACAGCATCATCATATGAGGATGTGATCACACCACCCGACCTCCCCATATCACCCCTGGGGGAGACTCTGACCCAGCCAGCACCAGGGGGTTGGCCTGGAGCCAGGTTACCACACAGGTGGGCAGTGTGCTGCTGGGGGTTCCGTCAACCCAGGCCTTGACCTTGGGCTGGGATCTCTCCACAATTATGTTCCTAGTTGGGCTGAGGCTGCTTCCTGCTCCACTGCTCTCTGGAGTTCTGTTTGTGATGAACCACAAACTTGGAGGCAGCTGCAGTGTCAGTGGGAAAAACCCAGATGTCAGAGAAACCTAGGTTCAAATCCCAGCTCTACCACTTAGCAGTTAAGCGGTACCTTGAAGCACTTAAGTAAGACCTTGAACAAGCAGGTCACTTGACCTCTCAGAGCCTCCGTTTCCTCATCTGTTAATGGGAATTATAATGCCTGCATTTAGGACTGTTGTGGGCTTTAAATAGAATGAGGTGCGTAAAGGACTCGGCACAGCGTCTGTAGGTGCCTGAAATAAACGAGTTCCTTTCCTCCTCCTTCTCCTTCTCAGTAACTCTTCCAGAAATAAAGGAAGAGTGAGATGGCTTTGGAGTGGAGAATGCTAGAGAGGGGGGGAGGGGCTTCCCTGGTGGCGCGGTGGTTGGGAGTCTGCCTGCCGATGCAGGGGACGCGGGTTCGTGCCCCGGTCCGGGAAGATCCCACGTGCCGTGGAGCGGCTGGGCCCGTGAGCCATGGCCGCTGAGCCTGCGCGTCGGAGCCTGTGCTCCGCAACGGGAGAGGCCACAGCAGTGAGAGGCCCGCGTACCGCAAAAAAAAAAAAAAAGAAAGAAAGAGGAGAATCCTAAAGTTCTGGGTGGCACACACTCTGGGGGCAGACCCCTGGGATAGAGGCCCAGCTTGAAGACCTTCTAGTTGTGTGACCGCGATTTCCTCATCTGTAAAATAGGGATGATGTGAGTATCCACCTCATGGGGTTGTTGGAAGGAGCAAATGAGCTAATGCAAATACATTGCATGGCACGTAGAAAGTGCTCAATGGTAGCTACCAGTATTATTATTGTTGTTGTTGATGATGCTGTTTATCCTGGAAATGTGGGTCCTGGCACAGGGACAGTCCTCTTGTGTTTCCTCCAGGCAACCCCAGCATCTCTTCCCAGTTGGGGCCCTTGAGGCTCCGAGTGGTGAAGGGTCTGGGCTACTAGGGGCAGGCACCCGGCTTGGTGGTCCGGCCCCCTCCGCCCCCGCCCAGCCCCACATACCCACCGCGTAGATCTCGATGCTGATGGTGAAGATGGAGTGGGAGCGGGAGGAGTCCTTGTTCATCAGGGTGTAGCCAACCGAGCGGTTCTTCCAGCCCGTCTCCATGACACGCTCGCACTGGGCCACACTGTGCACTGTGTGCATGGAGAGCCCCTTCACGTACACCCCCTTCTCCGAGTGCTCCTTCAGCTGCGGGCAAGAGGCACGGGTCAGGGCTCCCCGGGGAACCTGAGGGAAGGGCCCAGCCCCCACCACCTCTGCCCTCCTGTAGGGCGGGTTGGCACCTCGGATTCCCTGTCACAGGTTGGGGGTTTGTCCTAGGTAGAACCAGCCTCAAACCCACCCCCGCCTCTTCCTTGTTGTGGGACCTTGGGTCAGTGACATCATCTCTCTGAGCCTCTGTTTCCACATCTGTAAAATGGGTACAAGATACCTATCCCTTAGGGAGGTGGTGAGGATTCTGTAAACTAAGGCTCGTACAACGCATGGCATGATGCCTGGCACATGGTAACTGCTCCATAAATGGCAGCCGCGGTCTCACTGTTGTTGTTAGTGCCGTGGTTGTGAAGGTGGTTTCTGGTCTGGGGCTTCAGCTCCCAGGGGCTGACCCTGTCTGTAGTCATTCACCCAAGGGCTCTGAGTGCTTCTCCCCTGACCTGCCAACGTGGCTTCTGCTCGCCTCCCTGCCGCGGCTCCACGGCAACAAGACTGTTCCCAGACCCTTGGATCATGGCGGGTGAAGGGCCATTTGCTGCTCAGAACTCCCACTGGCCCCCAGCCCTCAGCACGATGGCAGCAAGTAAATCAATTTATCTGACTGCTGCGTGCTTGCTCTCCAGGCAGCTGAGCTGTTTTGTTGCTGACACAGAGCTGTGAAAAGCAATGTGAGAGGAAATAAAACCACTCTGGGAAGAGCAGAATGAATTAGGACAGAAGTCATCTGTCCGCTGGTCTGAGCCAGAGTAGGCTTAGATGCTTTGCCCCGGGGCAGCTTCAGGGTCCCAGGTGGGGCTGGGTCCCTGCTGCAGAGCAGGGCGGGGGGCGGAGGGGGGCAAGCACAGGCTTGCCCTATCTCCCCACGTCTGGAGAAAGAGCCAGACCCAGACCGAAGGACTGGGTTTTCCGGAACAGATAAGCGATGGAGGCACAGAAAGGTTAAGTGGCTTTCTGAAGGTCACACAGCTATTAGTGGCAGGGCACCGCTGGGGTCACCGGCAGTGGAAGACTCCAGAGGCAGGGCTTGGAGAGAGGCTGCAGCATCCTGGAGTAACTGAAGTTTGATATGACAAAGGGCTGACCTTGACCTAGAAGGTGGCTGTGAGGATGGAGCTCAAAGGACAGGAGCAGGAGAGCCTGCAAACAGAGCAGGGCTTGATGGTAGCCTGGGATGCTATGTGCCTGCTTTGGTCACTGCCACACTCTCAGAGGCTAGACGCCTGCCTGGTACATGGTAGGATGGCTGCTCCTGGCCTCAGGAAGAACGCAGTTTCCTATCCAGTCAGACAGACCCGGGTTAGAAACCTGGTTCTGTGACTTGTTAGTTGGGGAAGTCATTTTGCTTCTCTCGGCCTCGGTTTCCTTATCTGTCAAATGAGGATGATAAATCCTATTTCCACAAGACTTTTGGGAGGATCGAAAAGAGAATGGATGTGAAAGGAGCTCTGTGGGGGTTTCTGGAGGGGGTTCAGTGAACACAGATACCAAGAGGATGAGGCCGTCGTCTCCAGCCTGAGCAACCGCACAAGCAGGAAAGGAGGGCAGGGGAGGCAACACCTAACGTAGGGGTCTCCCACCCACCCTATTTTTAGGCCCAGGAGGGCTTGCCCCCCTCATCTCCCGACCTCCTGGATCCCTCCACCCCTCCCCTGCTGTTCCGGCCTCCACCCACCTCCCAAGTGTCAGGCGCCAGCCGTGCCCCGCATTCCTTGGTAACTGTTCCTCCCGGATGCCAGGCGAGCGCGGTCGCCATGGCAACCAGCTGGGATGCGGCCGGGTGGGGGGCGGCGCGCATGCAGGACGGAACCACAGCCGGCCGGGAAACGCCCCCATGGAGGAGCGGGGTCCTGCCAATGGCCCGACGCCGGCTGCAGGAACCAACTGGAGAGGCCCCTGAGGGCCCCACCTCCGCCACCCAGCACTGAGCTGGGTTCCGTGAAGGTGGTTCGTGGTGTTGGGGGAAGGGGTGTAATCTGCTTCCCCAAATCCCTTGCTGGCCCTCGCTGATCTAACCACTCTCATTAGCAGAATTACCAGGCCCTGTGCTGTGCTGTGGAGCCTGGCCACCTGGGTGCAAATTCCATCTCCACCCTTTACTGACTGTGCCCTCGGGCTGGTTCTTGAACAGCAGCTCCTCCTAAGGCTGTTGTGAGGGTTATACAGAACCCAGCTGTCCCTCCTCTGAGAGAGCTCCGGGCACCCATGGGCAATGTCTCTGAGCACATCTGTCACTGGCGGCCCTCACCCCCAGGCAGCCTGGCTCACCAAGCCTGAGGCCCGTGGTCCAGCTGGGCCACGTACAGGCAGCTGCCAACCCTTGGGCCCGCAGGGCCTGGGTAACCGAACCCATCCTAGGGTCCATGATATGGAGGAAGTGGAGTGGGGCGGGCCCTGCTGCCCCAGTTCCGGCTGGCAGGGGTCCTGATGCTGCAGGCTGGCCTTTCGGGGCCGACAAGCAGGAGCAACTCCCTGTGCCTTGCTCCCGTCCCCATGTCCCCGTCTGGGGGCTGAGTTACGACTCAGCTGCTCCAGCTCCAGGAGAGAGAAGACAGTGGAAAGACCCCAGCTGGGTGGCTGGAGATGCCTGTGTAGAAAAGGCAGAGCACTGCTGTGTCTGCGAGGAGGTGAGGAGGAGGGGGCTGGGGGCCAGTCCTGGTCTGGATGGGGACTGGGGGTGGGGGGAGTTCACACCCCTGTGGACCTGCTGTAGTCTGTGGCCTGACCTCCAGGGTCTTCCCAGTAAGTCTCTGTTGAATGGATGACTCAATTCATGAATGTTCCTCCCTCAAATGGAACCCCACTACTCGCTTCTCACTGCCCCCCGGGTTTCCTATACTTCCCACCAGGAAAAGTTGGGGAGGAAAGCACCTGACCACTCATATCCCACATATTCTGGTATTAGCGGCATTACTAGTAATTTGCTGTGTGACTTTGGCCAAGTCCCTTCCCCTCCCTGGGACTCAGCCTCCTCATCTGTACCATGAAAGGACTGGACTTAGAAGCTCTCCAAGGGTCTTTCTGGCTCAAAATTTTAAGGATTTTTCCACTATCTGGCCAGCAAAAGCAAGTTTTTTTTCAAAACAGCTGCTCCCTGGGGTCGGGTTTGTTCAGTTGGGCCATACAATGGTTGCGGGTCAGAGAGGAACTCACAGTCCCTCCAAATGAAGCCAGGACAACTGGAGGGCCTAGGGGCAAGTGGGGGGCTCTGGATCTGAGCAGGGAAACAGCTCTGCCCTACATGGATGGGGTGGGACGGGACCCAGGTGATCCCAACGTCCTGTCCAATCTAGAGGTCAGTGAGGGTCTGGAAGACAGGGGGGCATCGGCAGCAGCCCCTTTATCTGGTTCTGCGCCCCCTCCCGTGGCTGTCAAGGCCTGTGCCCTGCGGAGATTTAGGCAGTTGGGCCACGGAAAATGTCCAAGCCTGACTCTGTGGCTTCCTAACCTAGTGGCCACAGGCAAGTCACCTCCTCTTTCCCAGCCTCCTTTCCTCATCTGCAGAATGGGAATCTCCATAGCAACCTCCCAGGATTGATGCTCATTAATGACTGACATTCCCCCAGCTCAGGCATCCTGACTCTGAAGGAGGTAGGTCAACCTCCACCGCTGGTTGTGGGCCTCTTGCGGGGGGCGTGGAGGGGGGCATTGGTTTCTTGGTCAGATAAGAAGCCCCAGAGTCTGGGGGCAGCCACCAGCATGCTGGCCACAGATCTGGGTCAGTCTCCCCTCATTGGGCTCCTCCTTGGACTTTTTTTTTTTGGCCACGCCGTGCAGCATGCGAGATCTTAGTTCCCTGACCAGGGATGGAACCCAGGCCCCCCGCATTGGGAGTGAGGAGTCTTAACCACTGGACCACCGGGGAAGTCCCTCCTCCTTGGACTTGACCTGGCCCATCCAGAATTCAGAGAGTCCCAGATAGGAGACATAACCAAGCCTTGCCCAAAGGTCCCGGACCTGGTCCAGCCTTGCCACCACCTGGCTGTCCAGTCCTGGCAGGTCACTTGACCTCGCTGGGCTCCCCAAAGGGTCAGCCTCGTTTTGCCTATCTTTTTTTTTTTTTTTTTTTTGTCATGGGCCTCTCACTGTTGTGGCCTCTCCCGTT
>NW_006786690.1:6256857-6257772 GCF_000442215.2 Lipotes vexillifer | reverse complement strand
GAACCTGTGTCCCCTGCATTGGCAGGCGGACTCTCAACCACTGCGCCACCAGGGAAGCCCCGTTCTGCCTATCTTGATAGAGCCCTCAAAGCATCTAATTCTGCTTCACCCAGCTGGGAAATGATGTTCTTTCATTCTGATTCTAGCCTTTCAGGAGACTGAGGACAATTTACAAGATGAGCAATGCTCAGTGACCAGTTGGGCCAGCCCTAGTTTTTTCTGTCTTGAGTCCATTTTGCAACCCCCAGGTCATAGTCCTCATCCTTTCTCGGAATCCCAATGGCACGAAAGAGCTCACACATCGAGCCCCTACTATGTGCTGACCCTCTGCTCAGCAGCTCACCCTTGTTACCCTCTTCAATCCTCACAACAACATTCTGAGGTCATATCATCGATCTTTGGACACCTTCACACCAGACCCCTTTCATAGGGGGACAAGGTCCCAGAATCTGAGCCCATCTGCAGCGGTAAAATGGCATGTTTGCAATTGAGGAACTTGATGTCAGACAGATCTGGGTTCAACTCCAGGTTTGGCCAGCTTCCTGCTGTTGAAGCTTGGGCAAGTTAATTACCCTCTGTAAACCTCCCTTCCCACATCGGTAAACTGAGGATAATAATATGGGTATCCCCAACTTTCTCTAAGTTCAAGTCGGAAAGAAATCCGATTTTCACTTTTACCAAAAAAGGCTTTATCGTACTAATGTCAGTCTTTCATAAAAGCAAAGTGGAATCAAGATTTTGGAAAGCAGGGGATACTCTTCCCTTTGTGCCATTTCAGCTTACAAAACACTCGCTCTGCTTTCTGATTAGTGGGGGAAACCTGCATCTACCTAACGAGGTGACTGGGAGTATTAAATGGGATAACATGCCTCAAGCGGTCAGTAAACAGTAAGTGCTCAAAAAATGATCACTATT
>NW_006786690.1:6190501-6256786 GCF_000442215.2 Lipotes vexillifer | reverse complement strand
CTCAGCGGCCATGGCTCACGGGCCCAGCCGCTCCGCGGCATGTGGGATCCTCCCGGACCGGGGCACGAACCCACGTCCCCTGCATCAGCAGGCGGACTCTCAATCACTGCGCCAACAGGGAAGCCCCACTATTACCTTTTAAGCTTCAAAGTCCCTTAGAATTTTTCAAAATAATTTTTTAGAAGTGGAACCCTTTTTTCAAATGAAATCCGTCACCAAATTCCATCGATTTCAACAGATGTAAGTGGCACTGCCCCAGAGAAGGCCTCCCCTCCCCTTGCGTGGTGTGGGTAGGGCCCATTCACCCCTCCCCTGCCTCACAGACTCTGAGACTACTCCAAAATTCAAGTTCAAAACTTCCCCTAGCTGCCCCCACCCACCCCTGCCAGGGCTGCACCCACCTCCAGCTTCTGCTTGGTGTCAGTGCCCAGCAGGTCACGGACATCTTCATTGTAGATCTCCAGGTAGGAGGCCCGGACCAGGAACTTGGTGTTCTCTGCACACTGCAGGGAGAGCAAAGATACCTGAGCACCCGCTGCCTGGACATCACAAGAGGACATCGTGGCAGGAGATGTCCCCAACCTCACCTGACCCTGCCTGCCTGGCAAGCTCTCCCCTCCTCTCCGGCTTCTCAGAGTGGCATCATTTTCATACTGCTATGGACTCATGCTCTCTCTACAAGCCTCATGGGAAAGGAAATGGGAGAGGCCTCCCCACTGTTCGGGTAGAGAGACCAAGGCCATGGGTAAGGCCTGGACCAAGCACTGGCCCTGGGCTGATGCCCGGCAGTTATTCCAGTTCCCTGATGTTCCTGTGGGTCATCAAAACGAGTCCCAGGTGTAGTACAGTGGGCTCTGCAGCTGACCGGTCCCTGCTTTTCCATTTCCCAGATGCAGGAATCTCTGCGCATTCATGAGTGGTCAGCAGGGCGCGTCTCACCTGCAGCCTGGACACTGGGATAACTGGTCTGGGCCCAGCCCATAAGGGCTCCAAGCCTTGGCTTCCCTATCTCAAAAATGAGGATAACAGCTACCTCCTGGGCCAGGGTGGTAGTGAGATAATTATGCAAAGGGCTTTGCACAATGCTTGGCCTGTAGCAACTGCTCAATTAAAAAAGACAGCTATGATTGTTTACAGCCGTTTCTTGGGCCAGCACTCTGGGTCATCATATCCATGTGAAGTGTTATACGAAATGTTAAAATCCAAAAATGGCAGGAGGAAAACACAGCAGGTAGAATTTTCTCAGCTTTAAGTTCTCCCATCACCTCTTCAGAAACCAGAGCCTGCATCTGCTCATCTGTGCCGCGTCAAGGCCGCTCTGACAGAATCCCACAACCACTGCCCAGGTCAAAAGTGCTCTGGGACCATTCACGGTAACGCCTGGGGAGCCCAACCCTGCCCCTTCCATCCCCCAGGCCCATACCTGGACGCTCTCGAAAATGTGCTCGAAGGCCCTAGGGATGATGCCTCTTTGGCAGGGTGGGTCCGGCAGGCCCTGCATGGTGAAGGACTTCCCGCTGCCTGTCTGGCCGTAGGCAAAGATGGTGCCGTTGTAGCCCTCGGTGACGCCCTGTGTGGGAAGACACAGCCCAGGGCTCAGCTGGCCGAGCTCAGCCAGGCTTGGGGCCAGGCCCGGGCTGCAGGGCTGCCTCCTGACTCACAGACTTAGGGCCCCTCCCTGGCTCTCCCTCCACGGTGGCACAGGGCTGGGGGAGGGCAATGCAGAGATGAAGGTGGCACAGCTCTGTCCTCAAGGGGGTCACTGCCCGGTGGGGTAGGAGACTGTCCCTGTGTATGGCTAAGAGCCTGGCCGCCATCCTTTACTGACTGTGCCCTTGGCCTGTCCTTATTCAGGCACATGGAGCCTCAGCTTCCTCACCTGTAACAAAGGGTAAGAACAGCACCTCCTCTGAGGCTGTCGGGAGGTGTACACGGGAATTATTTCATGTGCTGGCACACGAAGCGCTGGCACACAGAGGTAGGTGCTCCCTAAATGTCTGCCTGGAATGTGTGGGAGACAAGACATATACACGTGATCCTCATATGAGGTGGAGGTGCATGTAATGATGGCGTACAGGACGGACAAGGAGAGGGAGTGCCAAGAGGGGGAGACAGAAGGTGCAGGAAGCGCCAGGCAAAGCTTCCTGGGCAGGTGGAGGAGAAAGGGGGAGCAAGAAAGGGTGGCTTGGATTTTAACAGGTGACAGGAAGAGGAAGGCATTCTAGGCTGAGGGGACAGCCTGAGCAAAGACCAGAGAGGTGAGAGGCTGAGAGCAGGTGGAACTTGGGCGAGGGGGGTTCAGACAAATCTGGGAAGAAGTAGGAGGCAAACCAGGTGGCATATCCAAGGGCATCCTTCATTCACTGATGTGATTGTTCTTTCCATAGGTACCGACGCTCTCCTCTGAGGGGGACTGTGGCTGGTGACAGAGCCATGAACAAAGAAGACACCCTAGTCCCTGCCCTCACCCAGCTCATGAGATCACAAATTCTAGAACTTAGTATGGGGGCAGGGGAATCCTGTGTTAGAATGTGGGCCCAGAGAGCTGTGCCCAGGCCCCCAGGGCCCAGGTGGCATCTGCGCCCATTTCCACTGCAAAGGCACATCCTGTAGGGACTTCCCTGGTGGTCCAGTGGGTAAGACTCCATGCTCCCAATGCAGGGGGCCCAGGTTCGATCCCTGGTCGGGGAACTAGATCCCACAGGCATGCCGCAACCAAGAGTCCGCATGCCGCAACAACGATCCCGGGTACTGCAACTAAGACCCGATGCAGCCGAAATTTTTTAATTAAAAATATTTTTAAAAGGGCTTCCCTGGTGGTGCAGTGGTTAAGGGTTCGCCTGCCAATGCAGGGGACGCGGGTTCGTGCCCCAGTCCGGGAAGATCCCACATGCCGCGGACAGGCTAGGCCCATGAGCCGCAACTACTGAGCCTGCGTGTCTGGAGCCTGTGCTCCACAACAAGAGAGACCGCGACAGTGAGAGGCCCGCACACCACGATGAAGAGTGGCCCCCGCTCGCTGCAACTGGAGAAAGCCCTTGCACTGCACAGAAATGACCCAACACAGCCAAAAATAAATAAATTAATTAAAAAAAAAAAGTTAGCTACGTTTCTAAAAATATATATTAACAAAAAAAAAGACCCACCCTGTAGACCATTGCGGGGCTCGGGATCCCCAGAGACTGCTGGGGAAGGAAGACTGGAAGTCACGATCCACAGCTCATCAGACGGCCAGGCGCTACACACCAGGATGAGCCCCCTGAGGTGTAGGAGAGCCGTGGCAGACCAGTCACCTAACCAGGAGCCTCAGAGGCAGGGCATGCGAAGCCCCAGGGACAACACGGTGCAGTGCCTGGACCATCAATGTCACCCAGACCTGACAAGGGATTCTATATCAAAATAAATACTTTATATGCACTGTCCAGTAGGGCAGCCACCAGCCACACCAGAAATGGGCCTGATGTGACTGAGGAACTGAATTTATGTTAATTTACATTTAAAAACTGAAGCAGTGTAAAATATTTTCCTATCAAACACAACTTTATTTTATTGTGTTTCATTTCATTTGAACTATGGACACTTAAGCACCTGAATTGAGATGTGCGATAAGTATGAAACACACGCCCGATTTCAAAGACTTAGTATGAAGAAACAATGTAAAATATCTCCCTAATAGCTATTATACCATGATAGTATCTATTATTATGCTTTATTGAAATGATAATATTTTGGATACTATTGGGTCAAATAAAATGTACTATTAAAATTAATTTCAGGGACTTACCTGGCGGTGCAGTGGTTAACAATCCACCTGCCAATGCAGGGGACATGGGTTCCATCCCTGGTCCAGGAAGATCCCACATGCCATGCAGCAACTAAGCCTGTGCGCCACAACTACTGAGCCTGCGCTCTAGAGCCCACGAGCCACAACTACTGAGCCTGCGTGCCACAACTACTGAAGCCCGCACGCCTAGAGCCCGTGCTCCACAACAAGAGAAGCCACCGCAATGAGAAGCCCGCGCACCGCAGTGAAGAGCAGCCCCCGCTCGCCGCAATTGGAGAAAGCCCACCCGCAACGAAGACCCAACACAGCCAAAAATAAATAAATAAATTTATATTAAAAAAAATCAAATAAAACTGAAATTCAGTTCCTCAAAAGCAATAGCCTCATGTCAGGTGCTCACATGCCACATATGGCTGGGAGTCCCTAAGCGGACAGCCCAGATGCAGAGCATTTCCACCACTGCAGAAAGTTCTGCAGAACATTTCCACCACTGCAGAAAGTTCTGCAGAACATTTCCACCACTGCAGAAAGTTCTGCAGAACCACGCTGCTGTGAAGTAAAAGACAGCTGTACGTGCGTTAAAGGCAAAACGTAAGATTTCAGAAACGCTTCAGCCATCAACTGATACCTCCAGACCCACCAGAGACATGCGCACACGTGGAGCAGGTCCTAAACGTCAGCCACTCTGTCCACCCTGGGTTCTGCCATGTTCCCCGTATTATTATTTACTAAATGGTTTTCATGAAATCAAACTGTTAACTGACTCTCCTGTTAACTTGATGTCATCCTCAGCAATAATTCCCGTGAAGCTGCATTACAGGCTGGACATGCTAAATATTTCTACTTCCCATTAAAATCAACGCATAACTATTGAAACTGAAATAACAGCATCTGTGCTAAATTGCCTCATGTCCCCTTTCTGTCCTCTCCCAAATGAACAGTTCTGTGTTCCATCCAGGGGCCAAATTCTACCGCATCAATGTCTCTGGACACCAGGCCCGCCCTCAGTCTGTCCTGGTAGAAGCCACGGGACCTGGTCCCCGGGTAGGTTGGGTGGTGGGTCATCAGAGGCGACTCTAAGGTCATGGGTGTGAAGCGGGTAGGACGGGGAGATGGCAAAGCCACTGGCTGGGAAAGAACCCACAGACCAGGCAGCGGGCCGGGTGTGGAGGTGAGGAGCTCAGGGTAGGACATGCTGAGTTGGCTGAAAGGTGGGTCTGAGGTGGACAGCTCCCAGGAGAGTGGAAGAGGTCACCCAGTGACAGAGGAGCCTGGATTTAAGGGTGGGGGTGGGGGTGGGGAAGGGAAGGGTCAGTCCGAAGTGCTGGGGGCTTCTGTGCAGTAGGAACTGAAGTGCAGTAGGAACTGAAGGGAAGGGCCTAGGCAGGAGGCCGCCTGGAGGTGGTCAGAGCCCAGCAGGACAGACACACAGCCGCCCGGCCTAAGGGTGCAACTACTCCTGGCTCCAAGTTGCTGAACCATGCTTTGCATATGATTCACATGCCACTCATTTAATAGAGGCAGCAGGATGGAGCATGGGGACCTGGCACTGCGCTGGGAATCAAAACCACCCCCAACTCATTCTGTGACATTCAAGGTCTCCATTTCCTCGCCGCCAGGAATGATGCCTCCAGCTCTACATATGTCTGGTGAAGATCAAATGCTACATGCTGGGCTCCACCTGAAAGGCCCTTTCCTCCACCTTCTTGCCTGGCTGACTCCTCTCATCCTGGTCTCAGCTTAGATCTCACCACTTCCAGGAAGTCCTCCCTGCCTTCCCATCCCCTCCAAGCCCAGGTTTGGTAGCCTTCTCTATGCTGCCAAAAAGTCCCCCAGGATTCTCCTCCCACTCTTCACCCTGGCTTGTAGCTACTAGCTTAGCTGCTCCCCCACCTGATCATGAGCTGGCTGAGGGCAGCGCTTCCCATGCCTAGGATGGGGCCTGGTATGAGAATACTATTTGTTAGCTGAATGAATGAATGAATGAATGAAAAGGAACGTATGTCATGTTGAGTTTGAGGCTCTGTGGGATGACTGGGGATAGGGGTCTGACAGAATCCCCTGTAGCAGTGAACTCGGGACAGAAGTGAGAGTTGGAGATCTGAGGTAGCCACTGTCTCCTTAGGTCTCCCCCTCTGGGCTGGGGCTTCCTGGGAACCCTGACAAGGGAGGCTTGCTCAGGGGAATTATTTCCAGGATGCGGAGGGGAACCCATGAGCAAGGCTGAGGCCCTGGAGAAGGCAAAGCCAAGGAGAACTCAATCTCGGAATCTTCCAATCTCCGAGGGGCAGCCCTGGACGAGGAAGCAGAGGGGCCCTGGAGACAGAGCTACAGCAGGTTGCTGGAAGCATCAGGGTGACTGACTCTGACTCACCGTGCGGAATGGTCTAGGAGCTAAGAAGCCAAGGTGCAGCAGGCAGCTCTGGGAAGAGAGAGCTCCTGCCATCCAAGGACCATACGAGGTGGACATTCAAGGACCCGAGGTAGGGGGGTGGGCTGGACCAGAGGACCTATTCTGGTCCCTTCCAGCCTGGGAGTCCAGGATGGTAGGACAGCCTGGCCATCCCCAGAACGTGGTGCCACCCTCTGGGGAGAGCCGCCCTCCGGGGAGAACGGCCCTCTGGGGGGAGCCGCCCTCTGGGGAGAGCCGCCCTCTGGGGAGCACCGCCCCCTCTTTCCAGAGCCGCCCTCTGGGGAGCCCCGCCCCTTCTTTCCCTGGGCATCGTCTACAGTCACGCCCTCACCACGGGGGTGGGGGGGGCTCTGGGTTCCAGAACACTTCCACCCTCACAGGCAGTTTTGACTGCGGCCAAAGGAGGTGCTCTGGGGGATGTTAACTGGCCTGCCGGCCAAAACAAAAAGGTTCCACGGGCAAATACCTTTTGGAAATGCTGGGTTAAATAAGCCAAACTATTTTCTCCACTGCAAGACTCCCCAGAGCCTCAAGTACCCTAATGTGCAGCTTCAAGTGAGGGAGGGTGTATGCAGCACTTCCCAAACTTTTCCTTTTTTCCTGAAACAACCTGTGACATCTCACTTCACTATCGATTCGATGTACAGCTGGGGAGATGGTGGTAGCAAGGAAAGAGCCCTTGGGCCAGGAGTAGGTCCAGCCCCACCTCCGCCAGAAACTCACTGTGGTAGCTTGCCATGTTTCCTCCCTCTGGGCCTCAGTCTCCCCATCTGTGAAATGTGAACCTCCCTGTCATGCAGCGCCAAGGGGCTACCTAGTGTGAGAGTGTGAAAAAAAGTAAAAGCCCTATAAGGGGCAGAAACTGTTGTGGCCTCCCTGTTCTTCAACCGCCAAGAAGGAAGGTAAGTCAGACCAAAGGTAAAGGGTTTCCAGTTCTCCAGGACCAAGGCCAGGCCAACAGCCTTCTCTCTGCAGAAGCAGGGAACTAGTGAGGGGGTGGAGGAGAAAGGAGAGGGGGAGGGGGAGGGGGAGGGGACCTGGGGCTCTTGGGAGAAGAGGAGGAG
The DNA here is from genome assembly GCF_000442215.2 of Lipotes vexillifer. NCBI lineage: Eukaryota > Metazoa > Chordata > Mammalia > Artiodactyla > Lipotidae > Lipotes > Lipotes vexillifer. The sequence continues at coordinate 6,249,525 of NW_006786690.1, read as the reverse complement.
GCTGGGGAAGTGGCTGGAGCTTTTAGAGAGGTCCTGAAGGTGTTGGGTGAGGGTGGAGGGCAAGTGGTCTTGGGGGCTGGAGTTCCTGTGGGAAGCAGGCTGGAAGGATGGGGGTGAGGACCAGCCTTGGCACGGGGCGGGGGGGGGGGGCAGTGGAGACCCGGACAGACATTGTAGACGGGTTCCAGCTGTCTGCTGACAGGACAGAAGTCTTCAGACCAACCTGCTGCTGTCCACCTGCACCCCTCCAGAAGGGCCTTCCCGCCCGGCTTGCGGGCAGGGCAGTCCCTCAGGACCCCTCTGAGTGGCCTCAGGTCCTGCCCAGCAGGTCCTCGGAGGCGGCCTCGCGGGCGTCCTCACCTCCACCAGCGGGTAGGCGATTTCGTTGTAGATCTGCTCGGTAAAGTGGTCCATGTAGTAGGCGCCGTCGAAAGTGAACTGCTTGGGGGGCTGGTCGACGGCGCCCGGGTTCTGGATGAAGCACTGGCCGCGCGCGGAGTCCACCATCACCACAGGCTGGCAGTTCAGCTCCCACTCCCGCTGGTTCATGGGGCGGCAGCGCACCACCACCTTCACCGATTCCGAGGCCATGGCGCCGCGGCAGGGGTCCCCGGGGTGCGGCCCGACGTGGAAGCCGCGACCAGGACACAGGACCTCGGGGCAGGGGACGCCGGGGCGCTGGGGCCGGGGGGCGGGGCCAGCGCCCGGGGTACCGGACTCCTTGGGGGACGCCTCGATAGGAGGGAAGGGGCGGCGGGGTAGTCTCAGGACCCGAGCCGGAGCCGCCGCCTCCTCCCGCTCCGGGGCTCGCCCGTCCCTGAGGCCCGGACCGGGCGGGGGCAGTGGGGGATCAGCGCTTTTGGCGCCACCGTAAGACCAGGGCCCCCGGAGCCGCCCCAGCCGGCGGCTAGCACGGACGCCGCCACGGCGTTCGCGGTTGCTGGGTAACGCCCCTGGCGTCACAGCCCGTGCCTCCCGAACGTCCGCGCGTTTTCCGCGCCCAGCGGGCCCCGAGAGCATCCCCCGGCTGGAGGCCGGCGCGCGGGGGCGGCCGTCGGGGAGGACCGGCACTGGCTTTGCTGGAGCGTCTGCCGGCTCGGTGCCAGATGCTGCACAGCCGTTTTCTTCTCCAGTCCCCACAGCCCCAGTCCAGAGAGGTTAAGCAGCTTGCCCGAGGTGGCCCAGGGGAGGCCAGGCTTGACTCCACCTCGGAGAGAAATACTAGAGGAGCAGCCTCATCCGGGGGTTAGAGACCTACTGAGAAAGGCAACAGGACCTTGCTGCCCTTTATCCACATCCCTGTATTGACTCGGGAAGGCTGCCCCAGAGCCTATCACAGCCCCGGGGACACAGCAAAGCTTCCCTCTAACACTGCCCCTTGTTTTCATTAAGACTCAAGATTGAGAAAAAAAACAAAAAACTTTGAAAGCTGGTCTTTTGGTTGGAGAGGCTGCCTGGCCTCTCTCCCCACCCCAACCCCGAGCACAAGTTCCTCCAGAATAGCGGCCGTCACACCTCCTCTACGCTCCCCTTTGCACAGAAATTGTCAGCTACGTGCCTGCCGTGCACGGTGATAGATGCCGAGAGACAGCCCAGTCCCTGCCCTCCAGGTGCCCAGAGTCTAGTGGGGGAGGCTGACATTTGAAACAAATGTCCCACAAACAAAAATCCCATAAATAAGAGTGTTAACAAACTAAAGGACCAGTTTTATGGAATATCTAGCCAGGAAACCTCACCCAGGACGGGCAGGGGATCAGGGGGCAGTCAGGGCAGGCTTCCTGAGGCTGAGAGATGGTAAGGTTGAGGAGTTAATCAGGTAAAGGCAGAAGAGGAAGATGAGGAGGCCTGTGCAGGCTGTGCAAAGACCCTGTGGCATGTTGCAGGAGCAGAAGGAAAACCCGAGTGGCCAGAATATAAGGACTTGAGTCTTTTTCCTGTAGGAAATACCCACTGAAGGTTTTAAGCAGTAGAGTCATTGCTTGAATCTACCTACCCAATTCCTTCAAGACCTCCTGAGCCCCGGAGGATAGGATATCTGTCTGGTTCATCATTCAGCACCAGTGGAAGGTATGGTTGGCAAACAGAAGCGAAGCCGGCAAACCAGACAAAGACCTCGCCTCTCAAAGTAAAAGTCTGTACTATACAATCCGAAGAAATGAATTTTATTTATTTCAAGTCCACACAGTAAGGAGAGCTGGGCTACCCAGGTGGCACTGGTTGAAACAGAGAAAACTGTGGTCTATAATTAAGACATTGAGGCGTCTGCACATGTGGGTCAAAAACCTTTGTACTGTGTGATCCATAAATGCTGTGTGATGGAACGTTAAAGTACTTTGGGAACATTCCTGACACCTTGTGCACACAGATAACTTATGCAACAAAATCCATCCCTTATAGAGGTTAAAACCAGTTATCAGGTCTTCTTAAATGTGTGAGACTCCAGGGCTGTAATCCTGGGCCCCATGTCACCAAACCCCTCTCCTTGCCAGGGAAATGTGAGCCTGGGGCCTCCCACGAGGGACCAGGGCTTTGCCCAGGGAGGAGATGGGTTCTGGTAGTAATGGCCATAAAATGAGGCTGGGTTCCCACTCACATTCAGTATAAAATCAGTACTGTGGTTCCACTGAAAAGAGCCCCCAAAGGACAGCCTCCTCCCATCCCTTGTGACAAGAGTGACAAGGCCCCAGCCAAGACCATTTGCTGAGCTGGAGGTTGTAAGCTGGGAACACCAGGCCTGAACTTCTGAGGCTCCTCCCTTCTTTTTATTCCGTTGGGGTTGCCCTCTTCCTTCTAGAAGTCAGAAGTCTGTTACTTTCAAGGCGCTGAGCAGTCACATCCCCTCCCCAGATGGGGGAGAGGGCAGCCCCCAGAATCATGACTTGGCCTCTGCCTCAGGAATAAAAGTTCATCCAAAGTGAACTTGCTCCCTATCTTAATCTGGTAGATTCATGCCTGTCTGTCAAGTTTACTTATACAGGGGAATACCCAGATCCGTCGTCAATCACCGCAGGGCCATTGCCTTAGACTAGCGTTATTTCCCTGGATGGACCCCCACTGCCGCTGAGGCCAAGTGCCCTTTGGCAGGGCCCACATCAGTTCTATCTTTGGATGATTCCTCCCTGACCCCCATCCCCAAGGGGGCTGGCCTTGTGAAGTGGCCCCTGACAGATGCCCATTAAGGGAAATGCCACCACTGGGGGGCTTCCCAGGCAGCCACCAAACCCAGTCTGGCCTGCAGGATGAGTGGAGCAGGACCCTGGTCACCCCTCTAAGCCTGCAGCTCACTGCTGGCCCCTCCTGGTCAAATGGCCAAAGAAAGTGAGCCTGGCGGGGCAGGGGTGTGTGGGCGGGGATGAGACTGGGACATCCCTTCCAAGTAAGCAGGAACCACAAGTCCGTGGTTTTGAGTGGAGAAAAACCAGCCTTCCTAGTCTGAAGGTTCACTGAGATTCTCTGCCCTGTCGGCCCATTCACATCCCTTTCTGCACACAGGCGTCCACCTGCATGTGGGCTTTGGGTGGCACGGCTCTTTGTCCGTCCTGCCCTTTCTGCACCCTCTTAACCCCCACTCTTCAGAACTCAAGGGAAGACTTCTTTAGCCTCAAAGGACATGGGAAACAGGCCTCGCTCCGTCAGCCTGGATGTAGTCGCCAAGCTCCACCACGTCATCCCTGTTTCTCTCACGGAGAGGGTGGCTCGTCCCCACGCCTTCGCCCAAAGTGAGAACTCACTCCTGCCTCCCCAGATACCTCTCCCTCACGTGTCTGGCTGCCGTGGTCAGGAGCTCTCTGGAGATGCCCAGCCAGGGCCCCAAGGCCTGGCCTCCTTAGGAGAGGGCTCCACCTCTATTGGAGCAAACCTTCCCGCCCACCTTGGAAAGCTCCCCACCTAGGAGTAAGGTGAAGCCCAGAGAAGACAAGCACCCAGAGTCACCCAGCAAGTTCACGGAAGCCTGGAGCTCTGCCTGCCCCTCCTGCAATCCTGACAGGCCGTGTGAGAAGCCACTGGCAATCCCCACTCTCAGGGCTCCGCCCACAGGCAGGGTAGTGATGGAAGACTGGTCCAAAGGGCAGTGACCGGATGGAACTGGTGCCCAGCGGGGTGGAAGAAGGGCAGAGCACAGCAGCCTGCTGAGGCCCAGGAGCCAGGGTGAGGCAGGGCCTCTTGGCGTGGGGCTCAGCGTCCTAGCCCAGGCCCTGCAGTTCTGCCTCGGACTTGGCATGGCCAAGGGGCCGGAGCTTCCGGGGAAGACTGCCCTCGGGCCCGCAGTCCTGCTCCTCGTAGCCAGGGTTCAGGCGGCCCATGTCGAGGGAGCAGAAGAGGCTGCGCTCCGTCCCAGCGTGATGCTCCAGCAGGGCCTCCAGGCTGGGGAACTCAGCCGGCAGGTGCTGGTGGGGGTAAGGAGTGGAAGGGACTTCAGCTCTAGCTCCCCCTTCCACACAACCGCCCCCTCACACAGGTTCCTGCCCCAGGAGGGAGGAGGATATTCGAGCCCAGAGAGGACACTGTCCAGCTCACAGCAGAACCACACGCTGGTTCCCTCCCTTTCTCTCCTCCCAGCCTGGACAGGACTGAGGCACTCAGTGTGGAAGTAAGGCCACACATTTAAAAAGTCCTTCCTGCCCACCCCCGTCCCTGGAAACCTGTGATCAGGCCAAGACTCCAGACCTAGAGACTCGGAGGCTGTGTCGCAAGCCTCTACCCTCTCTGATCAGTTTCCTCTACTGCTAAAAGATGAGTTAGGGTGTGGGAAAGCGTGACTTTTTAAAAGCCGGGATCTCTGTAAAAATGTGAGGCATGACCCTAGCCTAAGACTACCTCCCTGGAGCTAGAGGCCTTAGGGTGGAGCCAGCAGAGTACAGGTGGGGCCAATAGGCCAGTGGGGGCGGGGCCAGAAGGGCCAAGGACGAAAGAGCTGGATGGAGAGTTAAATAAGGGGTGGGGCCAGAGAGAGCCAATGGGGGCCCTGGATGAGGGTGAGGCGGCCTCAGGCCCTCAGTGGTTAGAAAAGGGCGGGGCTGGAGGGCGAGGGGCAGGGCCAAGAGCACTCTTACCTCCACGCAGTAGCGGCCTAGGTGGTTCCGGAAGACCTGGTGGGGCACCACGCCGCACTGTGTCCTCACCGACAGGCACCACTGGCCACTGGTGCCTGGCTCAGGCCACAGCAGGAAGGCCCCAAGCACATCTCTCCGCAGCAGGGCGAGGGCACTGGGCCTGGGAGGGCAGAGGGGAGAGGCTGAGGGCGGGCCCCCTAGTCAGGACCCAGCCTCAGCTTGCTTAATGGCATCACAGCTCCACAGCATCGTAAACACAGTGCCTGCCCCAGAGTAGGCCCGCAACGGAAGGAAGCTTTTAGCCTTCCCTTCTGAAAGGTTTCCAAGGGGGTCCTAATTGCTGACAACTTCAAGACCCAGTCGGTAGAGAGCTGGCATTTAGGGAGCTGAACCCTGTGACAGGCCAGCGTGAATAACCTCATTTGATCCTCTCCACAGCCCTGCAATGAAGGTCCTTTTATTATCTCCACTTCACACTTGAGAAAACTGAGGCCCACGGTGGGGAAGCCCCTGGCCTGAGGTCCCGAGGTCAGGAGGCCTCCGCCCAAGTGCAGGGATGGACACATCTCAGGGCCTTGGGGGAGCCCACAGCCTATTTCTCTGACGCCCCCCAAAAGGGCTGGGCACCCCTCCTACCTCGAGATGCCAGCAAAAGCCCAGATGTTCTCCGTCAGGCTGCCCTCGCTCTCCACCAGGCATGAGGGGCCCCCAGGACCCCGAGGCCAGGCCTCCCACGCGTCAGGAACTATAGAGACCATCCAGGGCTCAGAGGAAGAGAGGTGGTCCCCTCCCGCACCCAGCCCGGCCCATGCCCACAGGCCTCATCACCCCCGCTGCTCCCGGCCCAGTCTGCACACATCCTGCTTCCCCAGAGGCACAGCGGCGCCCAGGCACATCTCCAGGCACAGCCACTCCCCAGTCACAGCACATCGGCAGCTACGCAGTCGCCTCTGCAAGCCCCTGGGCACACAGCCCTGGCTGCGCCCTCCCGCCCTCCCTCGCGTGGACACGAGGCCTCAGCACTCCCAGGCGCAGGCATCGACAGTCACGGCGCCGCAGACACGGACGCTCAGGCCCACCCTCGCCGACTCGCGTACCCGTGCCCGGCCACTCACAGGCCTCCCGAGCCGACAGCTGCAGCTGCGTCTCGTAGGTGCAGGTGCGGTAGGCCCCGGAGCGGATCACCTTGCTGCGGATGGCCTTCTTGCGCACCAGCGTGGGCGAGCAGTACGGGTTCCCCAGGCGGGTGTGGCGGGCGCCCCCGCGGCTTTCCGACTCCGGTGGCTCCTTCTAGGGCACCAAGAGGACCCCACAGGGGTGGCCAGACTCAGGCCCAGCCATTAGCCCCTCCCACGGAAGTCCAGCACCCGCACCTCTTGATCCCCAAACCTTCGCCCAGTTCCCTTGTCCATGGCCCACTCCCTGGCTGGGGTGCCGCGTACCCCACTGCCCCCAGGCCCCCCTGCTGGCAGCTGCCCGAAGGAGATCAGTGCGTTAACGTGCTGTGAGAGCTCATCACCGCCGAGGGGTTCCCGTACTAGGCCAGGGGTGCCCCCAGGGCCCGACAGGGGCTTCAGGGGCACGTCCCCTACGGGTCCCGGGCAGGGTTCATGCCGTGCCCGTTCCTCAGGGTGCCGCAAGAGGTGAGCAAGCTGGAAGGAGCGGCAGAGCAGCAGGTGCAGGATCTGGACCTGGGGAGGGAGAGGGAGGTGGGCTCAGCTGGGGGAGGTTTCCTGGGGGCCTCCTCAGGCATCAACCCAGGCACCGGGGGGGGGGCGCATATCATGCTTGGAGCTGCGACGACATGGGCTAAATGCACTCCTACCCCTAGGTTTACTACCCTCACCCTGTGCATTGTACCCTCTTGGAGGAGTGGCTAAGAGCCCAGGCCCTGAAGTCACCCAACATGGGATCCAATCCTGGCTCTGTCACTTAGGAGCTGCTGTGTGACCCTGGGTACAGCATGGCATCTCTGTGCCTCAGTTTCCTCCTCCCCACCTCCCTGTGCCCCTTTAATGAAAACGGACCACAGAAAACCCCCTGGAGAAGCCCAGCACTCTGGGGCCCACACATTCCATCCGCGACACACACCATCCAGGCCCGGCACGTTGGACTGTGAGCTCCAGATCAAGGGCCATGTCTCAGCCACCTGTCACTCCAGTGGCCGGCACAGGGCTTGACATACAGGGGTGACGGCAAATGCTTGCTGCGCAGAACCAAGCCCAGCCTCTGCTTGCCAAACAACTGGCTGCCGAGGCTCCACTGTTCATGGCGGCCACACTGGCTTTGACTTTCGGGATCTACCCGCCCACCCACTCTCCCCACGGGGCCTAGCACCAGAACAGTTCAAGACCCAGACCCAGCCTCTGCTCTCAAAGAATTCCAGTGACTGTAGTTAGGGACAGACCGATGACAGAGTGCAGATCGTGTCACAGGACCACAGAAAGTGTGGGGGGCGGTCTGGAGGATTCAAGGTGAGCTCCACAGACACACGGGCTGAGCCTCAAAGGGCGAGTTGGAATTTGCCAGGATGAGAAGGGGAAGGGGTTGCAGCAGAGAGAACAGCAAGGGCAAAGGCCTGGCAGTGTGACCCTCTGATCTCTAAGGGCACAGCCTGGTCCCCACCTCCAAGCTCGGGGAATGCTAAGGCCACTGACTCGCTTTGAGGGAGTCCTCAGAGGGCAGGGCCACAGAAGGAGCCAGGGTGGCAAGGGGTGCATGCCTGGAGGGGGCGCAGGCCAGCTTGGCTCAGCCGTCCAGGGCCTTGGTCCCTGGAACCCACACTGATGCACAGCACCGCCCCCCACCCCGAGTGCTGCGTCCCCTGCCCTGGGCCCCAGGTACCTCTCCAGGCTGGCTGCCCACAAAGAGGTGGCAGAAGAGCTTGCTGGCCGGGCTCCGGGGATTTCGAGCCATGAAGGCAAACTGGCAGTCGGCTGGGCACCAGGTGGAGTAGAGTATGCGCCTCAGGGCATGAGCCATCAGGAGCACCTGGGGATGCAGCAGGCACACCGGCCTCCATCAGACCCACCGCGTGGTCTGCAGCTGCCAGCCCAGCGTGTGCCAGACGAGGGCCCCGCACACCCTCTGGCAGGCCTCCCAGATCTGCTCTCCAGCCTGCACACCCAGCTTCGGGCCCACCCTGCTCCTGGGGTGAAGAACTCTGCCCTCCTTCCAGGCCTGCCCAAACCACGCTTCACATGGGAACCCTCATCCTTCAGAGGGGACCTGAGCTCGGGTCCCTTGCTCCCTGCTGCCAAGCTGCTGGCTGGGGTGGTCATGCCAAGCTATGGAGCTGAGGGGCAGAGGGTTCACGGCCTGAGGGTCACAGGGACAGGCAGTTGTGGCCAGCCCTGGCCTTGCACGCCTGGTCTCTGGAGTCAGGTGACCGGGGTTCAAATCCTGGCTCTGCGACTCACTCTCCAGGTGACTTGGGCCGGTGAGGGCAGCTCTCTGAGTCCTTGTTGTGACAAGTGGCGCTGGGGGGTGAGCGAGACCTCATGCAGGTGGCACAGGCCCTGAACCCAGGGCCCCACAATGCACAGCTCTGCACACATTTGCACCAGTCCTAGGTGAGTGGTGCCGGTGTTGTGGGTCTCACAGTCTGGCACGCGGTTTAGTGTTCATCAAACACTGGTTTGCACCAAGAGGAGGATGGCAGACCAAGCAGGGGCTCCCAACTGGCCTCCAGCCTGCCTGGCCCTGTTCCACAGTCATGGGAGGCTAGCCACAGCCCACTGGCCAAGCCCGGGGACCCACAGAAACCTCATGGGGCTGGTTGGCCCTGATGCTCAGGCCAGGAGGTGGCCCCCGGAGATTCTGGTGGGCTGGCAGCCGGCGGGTGAGAGGGAGGAGAAACTGTCGTCCACGCTTGCCAGGGCGGGAGGGCCTTGGAGAGAGGACGCCCAAAGGCCCAGAGCAGGCTGGGCAGCCAGGGAGGCTGGAGGGGCAGTGCAGGGCTGGGTGGAGGCAAGTGCATTCCCAGGGAGTAGGACACCCGTCCGGTCCTCACCTGCACCCACACAGGTTCCTACCTCACCCTCCCCACCGTAGATCTTGAGGCCCTGAAGGCTGAATTTCAGGATGACAGCCCGGCGGTGGGGACAGTCCTGCGAGGGAGACAGTTGGTGGGGGGCAGACATTACCTCCCAGGCCCTGCCCTGCCCAGCCCAGCCTCTGTACTAGTCCCCCTGGGCTGGTCAGCCAACTCTACCCCAGCGGCCAGGGGGGGCCCCCCCCCCCCCAGGAGCCGGGGAAGTGTGGATGGCTCCTGGCAGACCAACCCCTGGGCCATGTTATGACCAACCCCCCCATCTCTCCCACCTGTGGCTTCCACCTGTGGGGCACAGGTCATGACTGCCCAAGGGAGGGGGCCCCAGGGCTTCAGGGGCGTGGCTCCAGGAGCCCGGGTGTGGTCCTGACTGGGCCCATCTCTCAGAACGGCGTTGGTCCTGCCCCTCCCTGGGCCTCACTTGCTCCATCTCTCTGAATGGAGGTTGGGATGGCTCACAGGGTCTCGGGCCATGATCCCCCGCAGGGAAGTGCGCCCCCCCCCCCAGCCCCCTACCTTCAGTGCCCACAGCTGTTGCTGCACCAGCCACGCGCTCTCCTGGGTGTCCAGGTCGTCCACGGGGAAGGAGCCCACGTACTGCTTGGGGGTAGGGTAGGGGGTGGGAGGGCAGCACAGGGAGTCAGGCCCATGGCTCCTGACCCCCGTCCTCCAAATTGCCCTCCACGCATGCACTCTGCTCTGTCGGGTAGGCTGTGGACAGTGACAGAGCGCGGACTCGGAGTCCAGGCTCTGCTACTCTCCCTGGTGAAGCCACTCAGCCCCCCTGCGGCCCCATCGCCTCATCAGTGCACACACACTCCAGAGCTGGGGCCACCGAAATAGGCCCGTGACCCACGGCTCCTGCCCACCCCCAAGGCCTGCCACCCAGTCATGGCCCATCGGAGCCCACCTCGTGGGGCGGCCCCACCCACCTGGGCAAACTTGGTGATGCACCTGGGCCGGTGAGGGGCAGGGCCGCAGTCGGAGGCTCTCCGGCCCCCGGCCCCGGCCTTCTGCATGGCCCCCAGGGTGCCCGGCTTCGGGGTCCGCAGGAGAGAAGGCTGCAAAGGGCGGGGGAGGAGGGCTGGTGCCCAGGCGGTCGAGCCTCAGAGCGCCCGTCAGAGGCCACCAAGCTCTTGCATCCAACAAACCCCACCTGGGCACTGGCTGTGTGCCAGGCAGCATCCCGGGCGCTGGGACCCAGGGGACACACGGCCCTGACCCAAATGACAAACTCCCTGCCTGCCCTCACGGAGCCGACAGTAAACTAAATAATAAGTAAGATATGGAATATGCTAGATGGTGATAAAGCAGAGAGGAGGAAATGAAGGGCAGGCTGGGGTTGACTACAGCCGAGAAGGCCTCGCTGAGGAGTGAGCTTCAGGAAAGAGCTGGAGGAAGGGGGTGCAGACATGTAACCAGCTTGTGCAAAGCGCCAGGGGAGGGGGACAGCCTGAGAAGGCAGCACCCAAGAGGAGGGATGTGACAGTGGTGAGGACAGAGTCTGCAAAGGCACGGAGGAGTGAAGGCAGCTGGGGCCCTGAGGTAGAACTTAGCAGAGCAGCAGCCAGGTTGGGATCGATCGGCCTTAAATGTCACACTGGGGCTCTGCCCTGTGGGCAGTGGGGAGCACAGCAGGTTCCAGGACAGGAGCTCTGGAGTCCACAGGGGCAGGGGGCACTGGATGGCCGAGGCTGCATCACGGGGCCCTGGCTCCTTCCGCCCAGCCTGACTCCAGCCCCTGCCAGAAGACCCCACCCCAACCAGACCGGACACTGATGCTGAGGCAGGGGGTAGGGAGGGTGGACAATTGTCCCAGGGGTGCTGAGGAGCCCTGCCCCAGCCCACCCCAGGCTCTGGTCTTTCCTGGGGCCCCTCTCCCAGATCCAACGGGGGGGAAGAGGAGGAAAGCTGCCTTCTAGACCGTCCTCAAGGGCAGGGAGAGCACTTACTCCCCGTCAGAGCTCAGACCACAGCTGGTGCTCAGTGAATGTGGAATAAACGCAATCACAGACAGAATGGCTGAATGCCTCTGCCTAGGTCCCAGGGACTCAGCTCCCTCAGGCTTCCCTGGGGCCAACTCAGACCCCCCACCTCCATCCCCCATCCTGGCGGGCTCCATCTCACCAGGCTACTTGTAATCACTGCACTTGGGATCAGAGAGACCTGGGTCCAAATCCTGTGCGACCTTGGGCAAGCTGCCTCACCTCTCTGAGCCTCCATTTCCTTGTCCCCAAACCTGGGATAACATGAGGAGTCAATGAGAATTGAATGGAGGCACAGAACCCAGCACGATGCCTGCCAGGCTCGGAGCTGTGATCAACAAGTACAGTCTCACGAGGGATGGGGAACCCCCAAACCTGATGGTCAGGCAGGAGCTTGGGAGGACAGCGAGGTCTGACCACTTTCAGTGCCCTCCTTGTACCAGGCCACACCTGAGAAGAGACCACCCGGTCCAGGAGGGGAGGGGGCCTGCCTGGGGGCCATGATTCCTGCCAGGAGAAAGCAGGGTCAGACAGGGCGCTGGGCAGGAAATGGGTGCATCCCAGGTGTGCTCTCGCACCTGCAGGAGTCCTGGAGAAGGAGGGTTTGGGTGCTTTGGAGCTGATTCAGCGCCGAGGGCCCAGGAACGGCCCCTACCTCAGCCTGCCCCTGACCTTCAACCCCAGGCTCAGGCCAGGTGGGGGCACCAGCAGCAATTGACCACATCCAGTGAGCAGCCAGTAAGGGAAGAGCCAGCAAATAAAGGCTGCATGGTCCCTTTGAAGACTTCCTGGTTCCGCCCTCCTGGCCACCTCTTTGCTTTTTGATCCTAATTATTTTTCACATCATGTCCATTACCTACTGTCATTTTATGTTTAAATACGGCAAGTTAGGTGTGTAACTGGCACAAGAGCTACGTGGCCTCGGTTCTGGGTATGGAGATGGGGCTTCCAGGGAACTCGCCTTTCAACTTCATAATCACATCCTGGGCTGGGATGCCCCGAACCCGTGGGTGGGGCGGTGGGGGGGAGAGGGTGGGTGCAGGCGGGACAGAGGAGGCAAAGACTAAAAACCAAACGGGGCAAAAGGGAGAGAGTGAAGGAACCCAGGAGAAAAGGCAGCCAACAGAAGTGGGAACAGAGGAGTGGGAAGAAAGACAGTAGAAATATAGACAAAGGAGAGATGGGAGGAGGGAGAGATGGCGAGCACATTTCACATGCTGCCTGCGCTGCTGACACAGCCCCTCAGATGCTAAGAGTGTTAAGACGGAAAGGAACCATGAGGGCTATGGCACACACACAGGCCAGGACAGCTGTGTCTAAGGCTGTGAACAGCCTCCTCCCTCCAGATCCAGAGCCACAGCTTCCTTGGGAACACCCCAGGGTGCAGGCTGTGGGGTGTGGGTGGGGAGGCCACTGGCCCTCTTATAGGTCACCCCTCACCCCCCATCACCTGATCCTTCCCCCACCCACCCCAGAAAACTGGAAGTTTCTTCCCCCCAAGCCTGAGAGGTGCAGTGCATTTCAGCCCCAGTCCTCAAGTTGGGGGCTGCCCAGGGGACCAGGGAGGGTGCAGGCTCACCCTAACCCTGGAAACAGACCCGCTTACCTGTTCCAGGCACAGACACCCACTTATCCCTTTGGATCAGACCTGTTTTTCTGAGGTTTTGCACAGGAGCCTGGCTCTGGGCCAGAACCTTCCTAAGCGGACACATTTGAAATGAGACTGGGGCCCTTCTCTTGCTCCTCTGAGGTTTTCCGGGTGGCCCTGCTTAGAGACAGGGAACTGGATGAGTTGACTACCTTAAGGGTCACGGACAGAGGCCCTCTGCTTCACTGCACTGTAGCTGAATGATTGTCATAAGGAGGGCCCACCTTCCAGCATCATGGGAGACCACTCAGCCTGCAGACTCTGTGCTTAGCACATGGTGGCTCAGGAGATGAAGTCACTTGCCCAAGGTCACACAGCATACGGGGGAGCTCGGAAGCAAGCCTGGGTCTCTGGGGCTCTTTCCCAAGGCCATGGCAGCGCCCTCCCCCAAGTGAGCAGGGTGTCCACCTTTGGAGTTTGGTGGGTCCCAGCCTCTGCAGGGGCAGGTGAGTCAAGGAAGCAGCGGCAGTGGCCCGGAACACCTCCGGTGTTGGGGGTGGATCTGATCAGCAAAACAGCTGCTTTCTCTCTCCGACTGCCTCCTGGGCCAGATGGTCTGGGGCTGCCAGGGCCATTCCAGTCACCTGCCTCACCTCCACTGGCTTTGGCTCAGCAGCACAGAAGAGCCCCCTGCCCCCAGTACAACCCCTGGTGCCATCCCTACCTGCCTGGACCACAGGGTGGAAGAGATTGAACCATGCAGCCTAGGGTCAAGATCGTGGACTGTGGGGTCCCACAAGGTTGGCTGATGTAACCAACAAGTCACAACCTCTCAGACTCCATTTCCTCAACCATAAAGTGGGATAGTAATAGCAGCTGCCTCCTGGAGTTGTTCATCTATCTGTTTCTGCTGAGAATATTTCCAAGCGCTATGTGCCAGGTGAACAAAACAAAGTCCCAGCCCTCACAGAGCACCCAAGCTGGGTTGGGGGGACGGTACTAGAAATCAACATTTCAGGAGGGGCTTCCCTGGTGCCACAGTGGTTAAGAATCCGCCTGCCAATGCAGGGGACACGGGTTCGAGCACTGGTCCGGGAAGATTCCACATGCCACAGAGCAACAGCCAGTGCACCACAGCTACTGAGCCTGCGCTCTAGAGCCCGCGAGCCACAACTACTGAGCCCAAGTGCCACAACTACTGAAGCCCGCGCGCCTAGAGAAGCCACCGCAATGAGAAGTCTGCGCACCGCAAGGAAGAGTAGCCCCTGCTCACCGCAACGAGAGAAGAAAGCCCGCGCACAGAAACAAAGACCCCACGCAGGCAAAAAAAATAAATAAATAAAATAAATAAATTTTTTAAAAGCCCAAATATTTCAGGGGGCTTAAGTTACCTGGAGGAAAATACAGCAGGGTGAAGAAGATACGAGATGTGTGTGCGTGTGGGGTGGGGAAGGCGGTGCTATCAGTGCAGGGCGGTCTCTCCGTACAGACGACATTAAGCGGAAAGTGCTGTTTTCAGGATTAACTGGGGCCAAACCACATACGCGGTAAGCGCCCAGGCGGTACGGAGCGCTCCACAGCGTGGGTATTTATTCCTGGGGAGCGCTGCCAGGGCTTTCAGCTGACAGTCCCCGGCCGGCCCGGGACGGAGAAAGTCCTCGGACCGACGGAGGGGCGAGCGAGGCAGGACGCTGGCGGAGGGGCGGTGGAAGTGACGGATGGTGATGGTGGAGGTGATGGATGATGACGGTGATAGGGAAGGGACAGAGGTGCTTCTCCCCATCCGAGAACTTCCCCCATCTCCGCGCCTGGGGACCGAGTCCCGCTCCCGCTGGTCAGCCAGTCCCAGCCCCCGCCCGGCTCACCGGCGCTCACTCACCGCGGCCGCCGCGTCTCAAGTCCCGTCCTGCAGCTCAGCGCTGCGACCCCCGCGCAGCCCCGAGCGTCTCCACCGCCCACCCGGGAGCCCGCCCCTCCCCTGCCACCTCCTTCCCAGCGCCCCCCCTCCCAGCGCGCCCCCCACGTGGCCGCGGGAACCAGCGCCCAGGTCACCTCGGCCCTCGCCCACCCAATCGGCGCCCGCGGGGCGGCTCCGCTCGGCCGCGCCGTCCAATCAGCGGCCGCGAGGGGCCCTGGCACCGCCCCCGACGTCTCGCACCCGGGCGCTCCGCCTTAAAGGGAGGGAGGGGCGGCTCTCTCCCGCCGAGGGCGTCTCTTCCCGGGTGGGGGATCTGAGTGCCTCGGGCCTCGCCGAAGGTTCCCTCCTCCCGGGGAGTCTTTCCCCTCCCCCCGGAGTCTTTCCCCTCCCGCCCCCTAGCTAGCTCCTCTTCGTCCTGTCGGCGGTGGCTGCGGCAGCTATTCCTCCGAGAAGCTTCCCTGACAACCAGTGACTCCTCCACCTCCTGAAGAGCCCTCGCCACTCCTGCCCGTCATCCTACTCCTCTTACTAGAGTGCGAGCAGCCTCGGCCAGAAGGGCCTCCATCCCCAGTGCGCAGGACAGCCTGGCCCACAGGAGGCCTTCAGGGATTGTCATCTTGATGAGTGAATGAATGCGCGCAGGGTCCGGCCTCTGGGGAACTCGGCCAGTCTCTCCCTTCCTTCCCTCAGCCCCAGAGGGGTGGGGATGTGGCGCATCCCTTTCCTCGCCCTCTTCCCGCCGGCCGTTCTGGGCCTTTCTTGTAAGGGAGTTAACTGAGCCTGCCCAGCCCGCTCGAGAAATCTCCGCACAAACGTTATCACTTATCACTGCACGGGGCCGTGACCATGTCCCTCGGGTTACACGGAAATCCACTGAGATGGGGGAAAACTGGTGAGCAAATCCAGCCCAGGGTGTCAGCCACAGCTTGGAGATGGAGAGCGCTTTTGTTCCCAAAGGGCCCAGAACCTTGTAGGTGCCAAAAAATAAACAGCAAGCCCTATTCAGTCCGGCCTTTGGCGGGTAGGACACCTGAATTCTGCAGAGGAAACACCAGCATTGCCACACGGCAGGAAAGCCGGGGCACAGGGGCGGCACAGGCTGCACCCCCACAGGTGGGCACCCTGACAGAGGTAGGCGGGCACAGCAGAGGTCCGAGGGCCTCAGGGGAGTGGGGAAGGAGGCAGGTGTGAGCCATGCTGGCCTGCGGGGCATCGCTTTGTCTCCCCAGAGCACCTGGATGCCGTTCCAAGGCCGCAGTGAGGTGTAATGATTCGAGGCTTGGTCCCAAATCTGGACACTTCCTCTGACTAGGTGTGGGACGTTGGGCAAGCACCTTAATCACTTTAATCCTCCAGCGCCTCATCTGGAAGCGTTACTAACACCTGAATCATAGGGACGTAAGGGTTCCCACGAGTTAGTGTGGGCAAAGTGCTTGGCACAGTGCCTGACCCACGGTAAGTGAAGTGCCCAGTGGATATTAGCTGCTGTTAGACTTTGCTGTTTTTCTTGAGTTTCTTTTATACATTATTGAATGGCAAGTGTTTGTCTAGTTCGCATGCCAGGTGCTCTGGAAAACCCTTTACTGAGCCCATGGGACAACCCTGAGTCCATTGATGAGAAGGATTGATTGATTTACAACTTGGTCCTGCTTTCCGAAAATCCCAATTTATGAAACTCAGGGTACACAAAGGATGAAGGGTTAAATCTTACTAGCTTTCCTAAAAAGCATGTACATTTTAAATAGAGGACTTGCCAATTACTAGACCACAGTCCCCATTTTGAGACTCTTCGGAGAAAACAACACAAGCCACAACAGAATTAACTACTGGCTCTAATGAATTCCTGAGGCACACAATTCATCCTGATGCCTATAATTTTAAAAATAGCAACAGGAATTTGTTTCGGGTCAAAATGAAAAAGGACCAAGGAATTAAATTCAGATGGTGAAACCATTAAAACCAGAGGGAGAATCTTGCCTTCTAAATCTTTCTCAGGAGAAAGGGACAGAGGGTGAAGATCTGAGTGGCAGGCACTGTGCTAGATCCCCCGGGATACAGAAATTTACAACAGAACACCACCAAAACCAGACCTGGGAAGACACACGTGTGGAAAATGTACGTGACATTGACTCCTGACTTTGTGACCACCAAGGATCGATCCTCTTATTGGTCTTCACCAATACACTCACTCAGGAATATGATGTTTCAAAACCAAATGGATTTATACATTTGAAGTTCATTTCTTCATTTTTATTTGTGTACCAGAGTAATGTAACCACCCGTCTGAGCCCAGGTTACCAAACTCAGTGGACCTAATTCCACCAAAAGCACAGAAACTCCGCTTCTACCACGCATGTAGCCTTAGTAAATGTACAATAGATGTACAAGCTCAGAGGTCTGCACCAAGGGAAACAAACTTCAGTGGGAGTCAGCCGTCTCCTGGGTGAGACAGGCTAGTTCTGCTAAGGGCTGCAGCATGAAATGGCCACCACTGCATCATTATCTGCCCCCACATATCTCATCCTACATTCCTGACAACTCTTGGGAGCCATCAGGTATAGAACCTCAACCACTGGATTAATGACTCACTTTTGCTGGAAGACCACAGAAATCATCTCTATTAAGCAGGGGAAGGAATAACAAGGCAAGCTACGGTGGTAGGGTCGTGATCCCTGAACAGGTGAGGGCGCATGGCCCTGTCATGGCATTTCCTGATGAGTCAGTGACAGTGACTAAACCATACAGGTGTGATCTTGCTATCACAATCTTCCCTTTTCACTAGAAACCCCAGAATCTGGTACTGGAGTTGCCAGCTGATGAATGTGAGTGGGAAGTAACATCACATCCTTTCCAAGCCCGTCTCCAACAAGAGGACTGAAACTGGAGCCAAGATGGTGAGCTTGGAACAGGCCTCAGCACAGCATCCCATACGCATCTGGCTTTTACAGCGCACGTTTCCTCAGCAATACCTTCCCATGTCGGTAGCTACTTTCAACCTTGAGCACCATGGTTTCCTTCCCTTGGGTGCGTCCTAATGGCCATCCCTGCAACTTACGCCCCTCCCCCCAATGTCTTGCACACCCCCTCAAGTAAGTGACCTAGAACAGAATTTTTTTTTTTTAATTCTAAGATATGTTATGGGCTGAATTGTGTCCTTTCTCCCCAAATTAATATGTTGGAGTCCTAACACCTAGTACCTCAGAGCATGACTGTATTTAGAGATAGGGTCTGTAGAGAGGTAATTACATTAAAATGAGGTTATTAGGGTGGGCACTGATTCTATATGACTGGTATGCTTATAAGAAGAGGAAATTTGGACACAGACACACAGAAGGAAGATAATGTGCCTGCAGGGAGAAGACAGCCAACCACAAGCCAAGGCGAGAGGCCGGGAGCAGATCCTTCCCTCTGCCCTCGAAAGGCGCTAACCCTACTGACACCTTTATCTTGGACTTCTAGACTCCAGAACTGAGAAAATAAATTGCTGTTGTTCAAGCGCCCTGGTCTGTGGTATTTTGTTATGGGCCAAGGAGACAAATACAGTGATTAAAATAAGATTCCTTTTCATTCATTCACAAAGCAGACCAGACCACAACATTCTACAGCTAGATCCTCTCTCTTTCCAGTGTTTTCTGGGTGGCAGGAAGTGTGGAGATTACAGGGTCAGAGAAATGTTACCTAATCTAGTTCAACTCTCTCTCGTTTCCAGTTGAGAACCAGAAGGTTCTGTGGCTTGCCTGAAGTTTCAGTCTTAGTTCCAAAGGGGCACAGAATGCAGGCACCTCCACCCACCCTCTCAGTCACGGTTAGGGCAGTGCTCTTGGAGAAGAGGGAACGGGCACTCCCTGGGGATCACCTGTAGAGCCTCCCTGCTCATCTTTTAACAAGTAAGCTCCTAGTGGTTTAAAAATCTGCTAACTGGAAGAAAAAAATTCTGTTAGGGCTTCCCTGGTGGCACAGTGGTTGGGAGTCTGCCTGCCGATGCAGGGGACACGGGTTCATGCCCCAGTCTGGGAAAATCCCACATGCCGCGGAGCGGCTGGGCCCGTGAGCCATGGCTGCTGAGCCTGCGCGTCCGGAGCCTGTGCTCCGCAACGGGAGAGGTCGCAGCAGTGAGAGGCCCACGTACCGCAAAAAACAAAATTCTGTTAACCACTGCCCATTCATCTATGGTCTGTCCCTCTTGTAACTTGTTGCCAGACATCTTCCTACCTGAGCTCTCAGTGTATAAACCCGCTAAGGAAGGTGGGGCAGCAAGGTAATTGGTCGAGTCTGCCATGCCTTGGTTTATGTCTAACTCCACCACTTACTACATGTTTAATTGGGGGGAAATTAGCAAAATTTGCTTCTGAAAATTGGGGATAATTTCACATACACTTTAAAAAATAAATTTATCTATTTTTATTTTTGGCTGCATTGGGTCTTCGTACGGGCTTTCTCTAGTTGTGGCGAGCGGGGGCTACTCTTCGTTGCGGTGTGCGGGCTTCTCATTGCGGTGGCTTCTCTTGTTGGAGGACGGGCTCTAGACATGTGGGCTTCAGTAGCTGTGGCACACGGACTCAGTAGTTGTGGCTCACAGGCTCTAGAGCGCAGGCTCAGTATTTGTGGTGCATGGGCTTAGGTGCTCTGCGGCATGTGGGATCTTCCTGGACCAGGGCTCGAACCCCATGTCCCCTGCATTGGCAGGTGGATTCTTAACCTCTGCACCACCAGGGAAGTCCAATATCACATACTTTTGAGAATATATTTGTGAGGATTTGAGATAGTGTGATTAAAGTGCCTAACAACATGAAACTACAATGAATGGTAGTTGAAACAACAAAACCAAATTCTTGTGAGATTGGATGTTCTGTCTCATTTAAAAAGTCTTTCCTAAAATTCTAAAATGCCTTAGTAACCTCAGTGAACATGGTTCAGTCTTTCTTTGATAACCTGATCATCTCATATCGCCTTTGGATGGCTATTCTAAAAAAAACCCAGGCGTCCCTGGTGGCGCAGTGGTTGAGAGTCTGCCTGCCGATGCAGGGGACACGGGTTCGTGCCCCGGTCCGGGAAGATCCCACATGCCGCAGAGCTGCTGGGCCTGGAGCCACGGCCGCTGAGCCTGTGCGTCTGGAGCCTGTGCTCTGCAACGGGAGAGGCCACAACAGTGAGAGGCCCGCGTACCAAAAAAAAAAAAACAAAAAACACCCCAAGAACTGTGGATTTGAGCCCCTTTATTTTACAGATGAGGAAATCAAGGCTCAGGGAGATTGTCTTAGCCAAGGTCACATAGCTGGTAAGTGATACAGCTCCCAAAGACCACTGTGCAAGACCACAGCTAAAGATGTTATTAGTATGCTGGGCTGAGTCATATACTCTAACCAGGAGTCAATCCCAATTTGGAATTAGTGAAAATGTCTTATTCTACATACCAGCGAATTTAAGTTACAACGTAAGGATTTAGGTTTGACATGAGAAGAATTTCATCAGAGTAAAAGTTCTTAAACAGTAAAATGGATGAGCAAGGATGTTGTGCAACTCTGGGTTTTAGGAAAAAGAATTATCTGTTGGAATTGGGCAAACAAAGCAGACAGAGATGGTAGGAGAGACCGGATGACTAAGGTTTCTTTCAGAATCAAGGGCAAGGATTTCTAATATTCCAGTTCATGATTACTAAGCCGGTATTACATACAAAAAATTCAGTTGTCAGACACTCCCTGTTCTGGAATTTCTCTTGGTAGGCCTCATGGAATGCAAGTTTACAGTCTATAAAGGGTAAGAGCGCTGCTCACTTAGCAACATAAAGTTCTGATAGAAGCTGTGACCCCTGGAGGGAAAGTGCTCACAACTATCAGCATCCTGTGAACTCAAAGAATTTGCCTGGAATAAGTAAATTGTGAGGAAACCAGAGTGTCCCATGGCTAGGATTTGAGAGTGATCAAGTGCCTGCATAGTGTCCTAAAAGAAAAACAAACAAAAGACTACCTTAGGGCAGCCTAGCTAACATTCTCCAGTAATCCAAGATCTAATTTTAATAGTTCTTACCAAACTTTAAAAGTCACAGTGACTCCTAATTAGCAAATTTAATAATTTAATCTCATTTCCAAATCCTCTGCACTCTTAAATCCTTTCTTTTCCATGAATAGAACATAGAGTCATTGTGCTGTAAGATAAAGGGAGAATTCAGAAGCTTGAAAAATTGTCAAGGGGAGACAATGGAGCAGAGCAGCTAGAGATGGCTCTGCATTCAGAGTGCCTGGGTTTAATTCTGTCTTTGCCACTTACTGTGTCCTGAGGCAAGTTTCTCAGCCTCACTCTGTGCCTGTTTTCCCTTCTGTAAAATGGGAATAATAAACAATGACCATTTCATAGGATTACTAGGGTTAAACAAGGTTAATGTATGTACAGAGCCTGTCACATAGAAAAAATTCATTTACTGTTAGCTATTATTGTCACTATTATTATTTAAGTAATAAGTCAAACTAATAACTACGCTTTGTCAAACATTCAAGGCCCCCTAGAGAAAGAACTCTTCTCTAATAAACAAAGATTTAACAGCAAATGGTGTAATTCTACATACAATATCAAGAGTTGCAATTTGTGTGTGTGTGTTGGGGGGGCTGAGCTGCAGGCATGTGGGATCTTAGTTCCCAGACCAGGGATCGAACCTGCGCCCTTGTAGAGGAAGCACGGAGTCTTAACGACTGGACCGCCATGGAAGTCCCACGAGTTGCAATGTTTGAGGAAAACAGCTTGGGAACATACCTTTAGAAACCTCCTTTGACATACCTGTTGTTGACAAAACAAATTAGAAGCGCTTAAAACTAAGCTAATGAATTTAAATAAAGGTAGAAAATTACTCCAACAGAAAAAATAAAGCCTTCAAAGTTAAGAATCTTGTGGAAATTATATAAAGAATACAGTAATAAAGATGGTAGAGATTAGTTTCTTAAAAAAGGAAAACTCAGCGCAGCTGAAGGATGCCGTTTAGCATCTCTCCTGGCTTCCAAGCACGTGTTCATCAAGGAGTTTCTAAGCCAAGAGCTTCAACAGTTCTAGCTCTTCAGCTTCAGCTCTGCAGAACTGAGTGACCATCTGTTTTACCACAAAAATGCAAAGCAACTCTACACGCTGGAAAGTAATGTCAGTCAGAACCTCTGACTGGGGGAAACAGTTTAATAACGGTCTTTAGCCAATTAAGAATAGACTTTCTCTTCATGGATAAGATTAGAACTTTTACTTAACCCAAAGAACTGTGATTTATCAGGTTCCAAAGATGAGAAACTTCAACTATAATCCTAAATTTTTGGATTAAGGTTTCTTTTAGCTGGCTGAGTACAGCAGTTCACGTGTAAGGCTGGCTTAACCTCTTTCTCCTGACAAATCAGGATGGCAAGGGAATCTCGGCCTGAGCACAAATAACTTCTTAGGTTCTTTAAAGTAGGTATAAGGGGACTTCCCTGGTGGCACAGTGGTTAATAATCCACCTGCCAATGCAGGGGACAAGGGTTCGATCCCTGGTCCGGGAAGATCCCACATGCCGCGGAGCAACTAAGCCTGTACACCACAACTACTGAGCCTGTGCTCTAGAGCCTGCGAGCCACAACTACTGAGCCCACGTGCCACAACTACTGAAGCCTGTGCGCCTAGAGCCCATGCTCCGCAACGAGAAGCCACTGCAATGAGAAGCCCGCACAACACAATGAAGAGTAGCCCCTGCTCACCACAACTAGAGAAAGCCCGTGCGCAGCAACGAAGACCCAAAGCAGCCAAAAGTAAATAAATTTTTTAAAAAATTAAAAAAAAAAATAAAGTAGGTGTAAGGATAGGTTAGCAAGCCTATCCTGGGGCTGACAAAATTTTATAAAAGAGCAACAATGGAAAAAACATCAAAGGTATTAGTATATTACCTAGCTCTTGTTTCCAAGTAATTTTCCTGTTAGTTATAGACAATAGACATGACTGGACCAGGCCTCCTTTAGTTAAATCTGCGTGGATGGTTAGGATAGATTTCTGTGTTGAATGCTTTTGTCACATTACTAAGGAAAGGACTCCACCCTTCCTGCAATGGTATATCTCTTCTTTCTCATTTGAGCTTTAAGAAGCCAACAATCTCTCTCCCAGCACTTTGTGATTCATTTATCAAAGGCAGTTTGTAGGTGGTTTAAGGACATATGAAACACTGTAGCTGAGCTCACTAAAAGCCACTAACAGAGAGTACTGAAGCCACTGATCCACACAAAGAATTGCTGAGTTATCTCTTGGGTTTGCTGTTTTCCTTTCTGTAAAGTAACATGGAAGTAAAAATTATGTTCTGCTCCTTGAGAACGGCTGGAAGGGAAATAACCCAAACATCTTTTTGCTTCAACGTCAGGGAGGTGCATGTCTTTGACAAGCTGGGGATTTTCCCTGGAAGAGTGCAATGGCCCTCTTGTCTTTTCCCATGCTGAAAGCAAGGACAGTTTTGTCCTTACCTGAATTCTGTGAATTTAACAGAGTGTCAGTGTAGGAAGGGACCTTAAATGATCTAAGTGTCTCACTCTATGGTGGAGTACCTGATATACAACATAGCCACCAGGTGACTGTTCCGGCCTTCTTTTTAAAATAAAACAATATCATAAAACACAGAAACCAACCAAAATCCTGCCACTTTTGATTCCAGAAGAGTATTCTTAGCACAGGTTCCTAACAACTGTACGACTAAGAATTATTACCTGCTAAATGGCATAACAGAAAATTAGAATTACTTTTAGAATTAGGTCTCTAGGGTTTATCAATTCTTTTGCAGTGCTGTATTTTTCTAGTCCAAGGACATGTGTAGACATTAGTCATGAAAAACTGGAATTTATGATCTTGAAAACAAGGACCTTAATACAAAATGATTTTTAAAAATCTCTTATGCATTAAATAATCAGGTTCAATGTAGTCAGAAACATTTACCATCCATTTAAAAATTCAAAAAGCAAATAAACTGGAGCTTGTATTTAAACAGAAAATGGACGGTGGCTAACGCAAGGAGGGGAGTGGAAAAGACTCAAAGTAAGTGTAACACTTATAGCTACTTCAGGGGATAAGGAAAAGCTACTTCCAGGATACTGGAAACTTTTAAATATAAGCTACAGTTCAGCAGCTTTTAAAATTTCATGTTTATTCATATTTTTCAAAATATATGTACATAAAAAAAGGAAGATTTACAACAGGAAAGATTGCCTTACATGCAACACAAATTCCAATAAACTCATGATGGGATCACACATTAGATTATGGATCTAATTCAAGCCAATCTTCTCAAGTCCAATTCCCAGCCACACTTCAGGCTGCAGATGGGATCCCAGGAGACAATGCAAATGGAATGAATTAAACAAACATCTTTCGCCTCTGGCAGCACTCAAGGGGCCAGAAGATGTACACCAAAAAGTTTAAGACAATTAAAATGTCAAGTGCCACAGGGGAGATAAATGATAACCAGAAATCAATATTTCTTAGAAAGCTAGTGCTATTTAACACAACTTCACAATACTAAAACAAATACAAATAAGAAAGGGTTAGGTAGTCGGGCTTCATTTGTTTTTTCTTTTCTCTTTTTAAGTAACTCAAAAAGGAAGCCACGTGCTTGTTATCAAAAGTGCTATGGAAAGAAAGGAGGGGAAAAAACCCAGTTTATTTTAGCAAATTGTATGTTTTTCCACTTAACAATTCTACACTAGTAATGGTGTAACTCTCCAATATTTCCTTATAAAAAAGGCAAAGAGGAAGTGACAACTTATGCTCCAAATATTAAAAAATATATTTAAACATTTGATCAAGAAGGTTTTATATGTTTTGATTTTTGGTAACACAGGTGACACCAGAAATCACAAATTCAGTATGTTCCTACATTTCCCCTTCAGTCAAAAAACAAGTGGTGGAGAGATCTTGTGCTTGCTATTGAGGGAATGCAATGCCCAGGGGCCAATGAAAAATACCTAGAAATTGATCAATGGGAAAAGGGGCCCAAAGGAGTCGTGCATCTTCAGAATTGAATGAGATCATAATGTTTTTGGCCTATTCCCAAAGCTAAGACATCTCTGTGTTTACAGTTGGAGAGAAGGGGCTAGTGGAGTGGTTTTATAAATAAGATTAGTTATTATAGCTATAACTGAAGTCTCCAGGCAGGAGGCGTTATGATTCAGTCAGTGCTATACTGCCTCCTTTTTACTTCCAGCACCTAACTAGCATCCCATTCTTGATGCTTTCTAACAAATATAAAAATCTTCGCAACTGTTTAGATAAAACTGGAAGAAAAACAAAAAAAAGAAAGCCAAAGCTGACCATAAAAAAAGAAAGAGGATTGGGGTGGGGGGAGAAAAAAGGACAAGTATAGATTATACAGTTCAGGAAGTCCAGAATTATCGCAGAAATTAAAATGACTGGGAGGGAGGGTGCGGGGGGGGGGGGCAGGCACCAAGAAGAGCACCTAAAGCTAACAAATGGCTAAACTGGTTTATTTATATTCCCTCCCCATAATGTTCATAGGGGAGGAAAAAAATGTAATTTTAAAAGCATCGAACTAAAACAAATGCACACTGACCTTAGAAAATAAGATTCTGAATTTCATCATGATACCCTTTTTTCCTATAAAATTTACTTTTTTGCTTTGAAAGATTTCTTCATGGTGGATTTGCCCTTGCCAGGCAATTTCACTTCCTTTCTCACACTGGCTGCAGGCTTCTTTGAAGAGCTACCACTAGGTTTTTTGATGACTGGGGGTGAGGGTCTGGCTTTCTTGGCAGGAGTTTTGGCCTTAGGAGGGGCTTTCTTGGGCAGGGGCCTAGCTTTCCCTCGCTGGGCAGCTGGGACTTTAGGTGCAGGCTTGGACCCTCTCTGCTTCATGGATGCAGCCTTCCCTGGCGACTTGGCTGGGGTTTTCTTCTGCAACCTGTGAGAACCAAAGAGCAAAGGCAATTACTTAGTACTTGAGAGATTCACTTCACCAGGATGACCAGATACTTTGCCAAAAAAGAAATAGCAAAGGTAGAAGTCACCTAGGTTAAGAAGAGGAATGTGGGTTATTACTTTTTACCTAAAGGCTTTACTAAAATTGTATAAAAACTCAACCAATTCCTGAAGTCTACACATAATTCCATGTTTTTCCTAGAAAAATATGGAATTCTTTTTCTTCAAATAACCAAACTATGGACACACACACACACACACAGGTTTGACCAAAGAGTTATTACATATTCACAGTGTTTCACAAGTTTAGAGCTTCTAAATGCTGAAGAACAAGACAAATTCAAATGTGACACAAAGAATCTGAGAAGGATCCTGAACTGTTAACACACTTTTCACAGCCTCTCCTAGTGCTGTCACCTTCAGGTCTAAGAAGGGTTTTCCACACGTCCCCACCTTCTCTTAGGTGGTGGCTCTTCATCCTCAGAGTCCTCCTCTGATGACTCATCTTCATCTTCATCCTCATCTTTAGAATCATCTGGCTCTTTCTTTGGAAACAGAACTCCTGGGCTAGTAAGAAAACAAAAAGTTAGGTAAAGAGAAGTCCCATCAGGACAAGGAAAAGAATGTGAACCTAGGTATGCTCTTCCCTGGACATAACCCACTTCCTCCCATCCTCCCCAATTACGTCAAGTTAGGTTACAAATATCAGGTACAATTTAACCTACTTTGAACAAACATATGAAGTTATGACAAATCTATAAAAGTCCCAGACCACACCTCATTCCCTTCCTCCCTCCATTTAATAAAACTGATACTTCCATCATTTATTTAGTAAACAATTATTTAAGCTCCTGACATGTGTTTGGCACTGTTATCAGCCACTGAATATATAGCAGTGAATGGTCTATACAGCGGTGAACAGCCTACACAGCAGTATATATTTTTTGCCTTTATGATACTGGCAAAAGACCTCAAAAGTGTCATAAAGCCTGAATCTCTTCAAAGTTTTTGAGAAACTCAGTAAGGATATTCTAAATTTTCTTTGTCCTTGATGGTAGAAAACTTGATCCCACTGATTAATAAGTCCTTAAATTATAACACTGTACATGCATGATTTTAAGAATATTTAAACATTTGAAAAACTCCAATAATATACATTCAATCAAGTAACACTTATGTTTATGCACAAAGAACAATGTAAGAAAGCTACACTATACTGCTGAAATAGGTTTTAGTGGTACATGTCATGGCACTTTATTAGAAACGAAAGTGTAAGAAGATGAAAGCACGGGTACACAGAAAAATGCTTGGTCCATAGGAGGTGCTCAATACATTTTTTTGGTTAAATGAATAAATATGTATAAGAGACAAGTTTTCAAATAAATAGCCTTGTCTCTATAGTATGAAGAGGCAGATTAGAATTCTTAGAAGTAGCCAGTGCTCTCCGTACTTGGTGCTGGACCATTAAAACATATATAATCCTCTAATAATCTTCCTGTCATTACCGTGTACTTTATTCTTTACTAGAAGGAATGAACATCTAAATGACTGGCCAAGAATCTCAATGAAAATTCAACGCTTGATTTCAGGAACATGCGCCTAACAGTAAGTCCCAGCAGGATAGCCCCAATCCCCCTGTTCTTACATGAAGACCTTCAGCTCTAAAACAATACTGCCTTAAGTAGTCTTTATTTTCAAGTATATTCAGTTCAGTATAACAATAATAAGGGCAAAATAAGTTAAGCCAAACCTGTACTCTGGAGTCAGATTTTAAATTTGCAATGACCAACACTTCACATTATGGGCTAGGTGCTTACCTGGGGTAATAGGGAAAACAGAGCTGGAAGGTGCCACTGAATCCTTTACCAGAGATCTGTTCCATCCACCCATTCTTTTCGCATCTCTGTAGGGTTTTCTTCAGCAAATGCACTGAATAATAAATTCAGAAATGAAGAAAGTACTTATTTATTCAGATTTGATAATTCCCTCAACCACAATCAGTTATACATCAATTTATTGTCCTGACATGTGCTAAGTGAATCCCTTGTGGTCATAGAGATTTTTAACTAATTCACTAGATTATTCTTAAGTGTCCATAAATTTGGAAAGAGTTAAATTATAATGGGAAGAGACTTTACAGACCATTGTGTCAAATTCCTCATTGCACAGAAAGTGGAATAGAAGCCAAGGGTGGCTAATGACTTGCCCTACAGTCGTACATAAATGGTTAATAGCCAACTTAAAACTCAATCTCTCATTTCTATTCATTCGAACATCTACTGAGTGCCTGTAAGTACTGATAAGCACTTAGAAGGATATCTATAAAGAGAAAACCAATTTCTCAAGAATCAGCAAACAGTAACAAAACAATATCATGGCTCCCAAAGGCCTCACCAGTTCTCATCTTTCATATAAAAATACATTTTATAGTGATTCAGTGTCCAAATAAATAGCTGCCACTTTATTAGTGACACTGAAAAGGTTAATAACCAAATTCATCTTCTCTTATAACACTTGGTCAAAAGAGAAAACCACAGAATAATCTACAAGGTCAATACGCACAATTAAACACAGTATATATCTTAAGTAAAGAAAGAGAAAAAACAGCCATACGAGGGCTTCCCTGGTGCCGCAGTGGTTAAGAATCCACCTTCCAATGCAGGAGACACAGGTTTGAGTCCTGGTCCGGGAAGATCCCACATGCCGTGGAGCAACTAAGCCCGTGCACCACAACACCACAACTACTGAGCCTGTGGTCTAGAGCCCACGAGCCACAACTACTGAAGCCCGCGTGCTTAGAGCCCATGCCCCGCAACGAGAGAAGTCACCGCAATGAGAAGCCCACGCACCGCAACCAAGAGCAGCCCCTGCTCGCTGCAACTAGAGAAAGCCTGCGTGCAGCAATGAAGACCCAATGCAGCCAAAAATAAATAAATTTATTAAAAAAAAAAAGACTTCAAAATTAGCTTTTCATCTAAAACAATATATTCTAGTTTGTATTTTCTGTTACTTAATTTTCATATTCCTCACCCTACATCATTGTGCCTACTCTCATAGTTCACTGAGAAAATATACACTTTCACTAATCTGTATGTGATAATGCTGCTAAGGCAAGGTTTCTAATCTCAAATCACCACCTGACAGGGTAAATATACTTTACTGAAAAAAAGTATTTTCTGTTTAGGGCTTAAGTCAATAAGAAATAACCTAAGTGGTAAGTATTTTAAAACAGTGGCTTGGTTTCAGGGTGATATTAGATGTTCTGGTAAACATTCAGAAGTAGGTGAAAAGATACTATACTCGAGAGGTGTTTCGAACCTAGAAATTTGTCTCTATTATAATAAAAATAAATATCAGAAAAATCTTTAGAGCAAAGTAAAATCAAATTCTGATCCTCAGCAGACACTGTAAATCAAGGATAAGTCTTGATTCTTTTTTTGTAAATAATGAAGTTTGTGAAGTTGTTTCCTCTTGGTTTTCAGTCAGTAGTTAGTGCTTTATCATTAACAGCATGATCTCTAGGGATCCCTTCACAAGACAATCCCCTGGATCCCCGTTAAATGTGCTCAACTCTGAGTCTTACTTTGATAGTTAGAATTGGTCCCTGGGTGGTTCTCCAGGACATACTTCTTCAGAGCAGTGGTGGAGCAGGTCTTCGGCTCATTCATGGCAGCAATTGCAGACAAGATTGCATATTCCATCAGGCTTCCACCAAGCAGGGGCTTCTCCCCTGATTTCTTCAGCTGTTTTCCAAGGAGGAAGAGAAAAGCATCAAGACAACACTCTCCCAAAGCAGGTCAAGACAAGACTCCTCTGCACCAGGTGGGTCGGAGTTCCTGCATTAGCACAGATATGTTTTACAATAAATTGTCAGGTTAGGGACTTTCTCTTCCCACTCTTCAGGTATTCAACCTAACTGAGGAGTCCCAACCCTCCTAGGGATATTTTCTCCTTCTATCCACCCCTCCATCCAACTGAAAATAGCAAAAGCCAACCTAACCTAAAGAGAGTGACAGCTCTACTCCAATAAGGAGCTTAACTTGTTATGACCCCAATAAATTAACACTTTTGAGAATACTTGCTTTTTTCTGAATCTGAAAAACGGAGTATTTATAAAAATAATAAATAGCCTTTTTAATCTTGTAAGAAAAATGGCAAAGGAAAAGTTTGATAAATATTTAGGGTATCATACAAAAGAAAATTATATAACATACTTCAAGGACAAAAGGCTGGGGAACAAAGGTTAACACCAATAAGCAAAAAGGTTAAAGGACAAACTGAGGTATGGTCTACAATAGTGAGTCTCAAAAGAAAGGTCCACAAACCCCCTGGGGTTCCCGAGATCCCTTCAGAGGATCTGCAAGGTTAAAACTATTTTCATAATAATACTAAGATGTGATTTGCCTTTTTCATTGTGATGACATTTGCACTAATAGTGGAAAAACAATGATGGGTAAAACCGCTGCTACCTGTGGAGGCACAGAAATGTACCAGTAGTTACTGCATTCTTTACTGCTATATGCTTATGGTTAAAAGAAAGAAAGAAAGAAAAAAAACCCAGTTTCACTTAGGAATGTCCTTGATATAAAAATGATTTTATTAACTCTCAACTCCAATGCATGTCTTTTTGATACTTTTGATGGGGCAAAGTGAGAAGAATTTATAAAGCATGTCAGCTGCATCTGGAGGGATGGTGATAGTCTCAAGGAAAAGCACCTAGTGATTGAGTTGTGAGCTGAATTAGCTGCATTTTTCATGGAATATCCTTTTTATTTGAAGGAACAGTTAACAGATAAACTATGGTTAATCAGACTTGGGTATCTGGTAGTCCTCTTCTTGAAAATGAATTAAGTGAGCCCGTCATATCAAGGAAAACAACTAAGAGTATTTGTTGCCAATGATAAGTACAACTTTTCAAGAGAAAATTTAAATTGTGGAAAACTTGTATCTACCATCATGAGCACAATAATTTCCCAATACTTAAACGTTGTTCTGATGAGATCAGTGGGTGATATTAATGAATATGATTTTTGTTACTGTTTGATGAAATGTGCTAATATTTTAAAAACTGCATAATTCAATGAACTACTATTCTTCAAATGACCAAGTGATAAAATTATGGTTAAAAGATACACTCAAAGTTCAAGACAGACCAAAGGATTTTAAGGTAACAGAGTACAACGAGTTCACTGATAAGGTTTCAGGTTCCACATGGCACCTTTAACATACTTTAATACCACAAAACCAATTAATGTAATATCATATTAAAAGAATAAAGGACAAAAGCCAAATGATCACCTCAAGAGTTTTAGAAAAAGCATTTGACAAATCCAAGAGCCATTCATAATAAAGTTCCAACAAACCAGTAACAGAAGAGAACTTTCTCAATCTGATAATAGGCATCTATGAAAACCCCACAGTTTTAACGGTGAAAGAATGAATGTTTTCCCTTTAAGATGGGTAAAAAGATGAAGACATCTACTCTCATCATTGCACTGGAGGTTCTATCCAGTGCAATTGGGCATGGAGGAAAAAAAAAAAAAAAAAAAAGACATCCAGATTGGAAAGGAGGAAGTAAAATGGTCTATTTGCAGATGACATTATCCTATATGTAGAAAATCCTAGGGAATCCACCCCAAAATCCCAAGGAACCCACAAAAAAACTCTAGAACTGGGCTTCCTTGGTGGCGCAGTGGTTAAGAATCTGCCTGCTAATGCAGGGGACACGGGTTCGAGCCCTGATCCAGGAGGATCCCACATGCCATGGAGCAACTAAGCCCGTGCACCACAACTACCGAAGCCCGTGTGCCTAGAGCCCATGCTCCACAACAAGAGAAGCCACCCCAATGAGAAGCCCGTGCACCACAAACAGGAGTAGCCCCCGCTCACCATAACTAGAGAAAGCCCGCATGCAGCAATGAAGCCACAAAGCAGTCAAAAATAAAAGTTAAAAAAAAAATTTATAGAAAAAAACACTCTAGAACTAATAAATGAGTTCAGCAAGTCACAGGATACAAGATCAAAAGACAAACCAACTGTATTTCTATAGGCTAGCAATGAGCAATCTGAAAATGAAAATAAGAAAATTCCATTCACAATAGCATGGAAAAAGAGTAAAATATTTAGGAATAAATTTAACAAAAGAAATATAAGAACTGTACACTGAAAACTACAAAACACTGCTGAGAGAAGTTAAAGATCTAAATAAATGAAGAGACAGTGAATGTCCATGGATAGGAAAACTCAACATTGTAAAGACAGTGATTCTTCCCAAATTGATCTATAGGTTCAATGCAATCTCTACCAAAATCCTAGCTGGATTTTTTTGTGAAAATTGACAAGTGAATCCTAAAATTCATACGGAAATGCATAAGATCCAGAATAGTCAAAATAATTTTGAAAAAGAAAAAGTCGAGGACTTATATTCCCCAACTTCAAAACTTACTACAAAGCTACAATCATCAAGACAGCATGATCATGGCATGAGGATTCACATACAGATCAATGGAACAGAACTGAATCCAGAAATAAACCCTTACACTCATGGTCAATTAAGTTTTGATAAAGGTACCAAGGCAATTCAGTGAGAAAGGGACAGTCTTTTCATTAATGGTTTTGGGACAATTGGATGTCCACATGCAAAAACATGAATTTATAACCCCTACCTCACACCATAAACAAAACAACTTAAAATGTATCACAGACCTAAATGTAAGAGCTAAAGCCATAAAACTCTTAAAAGAAAAATAGGAGTAAATCTTCCTGATCTTAAGCTAGGCAATAATTTATTAGATATGTCACCAATAATACAAGCAATTAAAAAAAATGATAAACTGGACTTCATCAAAATTAAACACTTGTGCTTCAAAAGGCACCATTAAGAAAGTGAAAGCACGGGTTTAGGAGAAAATATTTGCAAATCGTGTATCTGATAAGGAATTTGTATCTAGTTATATAACTCACAACTCAATAATAAAACAAATAGCTCAATTTTAAAAATAGACCAAGGATCTGAATAGACATTTACCAAAGAAGATAAATAAATGTCCATTAAGCACATGAAAAAATGGTCAACATCAGTAGTCTTAGGGGAATGCCTAACAAAACCATGAGACACCACTTTGTATTCACTAGTATGGCTATAATTTAAAAAAGACAATAAACGTGGGGCAAAGATAAGGAGAAACTGGAACCCTTATACATACATTGTTGGTGGGAATGCAAAATGATGCAGCCACTTGGGCAGTTTCTTAAAACAAATTTACCATATAGTCCAGGCAGTTCACACTCCTACTTATATACCCGAGGGAAATAAAAATGTATATCCGCACAAAGATTTGGGCATAAATGTTCATAGGCAACATTAACCATAATAGCTAAAAAGTAGAAATAACCCAACTTGTGAATGGATAAACAACGTGTGTCAGATCCATACAGTGGAATACTATTTGGCAATAAAAGGAATGAAAGTATTGATTCATGCTGCAACATGGATAAACCTAAAAAAATATTATGCTAAGTGAAAGACGTCAGACACAAAAGACCACATAATGTATGATTTTACCTACGTGAAATATGTAAAAAGGCAAATCTATACAGAGAAAAAATAGATCAACAGGTTGGATGGGGATGGGAACAGGGAGTGATGCAAACGGGCTCAAGAGATCTTTTTTGGGTGATGGAAATGCTCTAAAATTGGACGGTGGTGATGGTTATACAACACTGTAAATTTACTAAGAATCACTGAATTATACATTGTAACATAAAATGATTGTATCTTATGGTGTATAAATCATACTTCAATAAAGCTATTACAAAATACTATCATTTGTTGAGTTTTGGTATACTATCAAAGAATAGTATCAACCTCTACCTGAAAATTATCTTAAAATACTCCACATGTATCTACCTGTACTCCTGTGTGAGCTGGATTTTCTTCATAGATGTAACCCAAAATATATTAGAACAGATACCAGCTGTCTTCTATTAAGCTAGACAATAAAGACTTTTGTAAAAATGTAATAGATAGTAACCCTCTTCTTATTAAAATTTTTTTTATTTTGGGAAATACAGGGTTTTTTTTGGTCGTGCCACGTGGCATATGCAGAATCTTAGTTCCCTGATCAGGGAACAAACCTGTATCCCCTGCACTGGGAGCACAGAGCCTTAACCACTGGACCTCCAGGGAAGTCCCATGGGAAATACAGTTTTCATAAAAAGTGTTATTTATGTTACATGCAATGGGTTTCTTATTTTTTTAATGAATTAATATTTAAAATTTTCCTCAGTTGTAATTTCTAATATGGTAAGTATTGATCCGCACAACCTACATAAACAAAAGCTCTTGGGGCCCTCAGTACATTTCTGGAGCATAAGGAGGTCCTGAAACCACAACTTTTGAGAACTACTTCTCTACAACCAAGTCTTTTTAGCCTCTAACCTGGAATGTCCCAGAAGCACCTTTGCCAGTTATTTGTTCTAACTGGCCTCTCTCTACTGCTCTCTGCAGAGCATTCTTCAACAGCTGAGGCCTGCAGAGAAAACATAAAATAACAATAAATATATTAATGAAGGTAAGATTTGAAGAAAACAGAACCAGGATTATTCTAAAGAACTAAAGTTCTGATTCCTATTATATGTGTAGTACTTTGTTAAAACAGTAAAGTAATAAATTGTTGGCACCCTTAATAAACGGTATTTCTTTTTTCTTCAAGCAAAGAAGCTAAGTCATTACCTGTACATACAGAACCATGAACCATACAGAACCAATTTCCAACTTGCCAGGGCACTCCAAAAGCCTCTTTTTTACCATCAGACTACAATAGCAACCAAACTTTGTAATCAAGCAAAGAATGGCTATCTTTAAAGTCCCGTCTAATTCTGATATTCTCTGCGGCAAAATTCCTGATTTTTTAAAAGTATATACACATTAACAAAAAATGGAGTTGTTTCTTACAAACCAGTATCTAAGGTCAGCCTAATAAAACACATTCCATGAGAAAGAAATGGGTTGGTTGCTTTTAACATAGTATCTCTGCCTTAAGAGGGTTGTATTAAAAAAAGCAAAAACAAAAACAACTAGGTCATCAAAACCAAATGGCAGGCAAGAAGAAATTGAGTATCATTAAAAACATAAGAACAGGAATTCCCTGGTGGTCCAGTGGTAAAGAATTCGCCTTCCAATGCAGGGGCTGCAGGTTTGATCCCTGGTCCAGGAACTAAGATCCCACATGCCACAACTAAGCCCAGGTGCCACAACTACTGAGCTTGTGCGCCTCAATGAGAGAGCCCGCGTGCCGCAAACTGCAGAGTCCACACGCTCTGGAGCCTGCGCGCCACGCTAGAGAGAGAAAACCTGCACATCACTACCAGAGAGAAACCCGTGTGCTGCAACCAAGGCCTTGACACAGCCAAAAAAATAAAAGTAAATAAAATAAAATATTAAAACAAAAACAAAACAGAAACACATAAGAACAAAGTGTTGAGGCAAGAGCTGCTCTGTCAAGGAGCAATGGTCTGAACGGTGGGTGAAGAATGTCAGGTGCAGGGAGAAATCAATCAAGTTGACTTAGGGCTTAAAGTGGTCTGTGGTATGGAACAAGACAAAATGGAAAGCTATACACCTAGGCCAACAACAGGACATCTGAAGAAAGGGTTAATCATAACCCAAAAGTTAAGAGATGTGTTTTGCCACACCTCCCCAGAATTACTAGAATAGCACCCAAGGAGCAGAAAATCATGAGACTTCTTTGAAACTGATTACTTGATAAGTTAAGTTGAAAAGATGAACAACTTGGCAGCCCACTGAGGGGCAGAATGATGAGGGCCAAACTATTACCACTTGAGGTGATTTATCGAGTTTTGATACTTTTGTTTGGAGAAGAAATTTTGAATCTTTTCTCTAACCACTAAACATTACAGCCTGAGCTGACACTAGAATTATTAATTACATTATCCACATGTTTGGGGTAGAAGGGTGGAGGGGATCCCCTGTTCTAACAGGATGCTAAAGAGCAGAAACCATGCTATCAAATCTTGTACATCCTGACACTCCAAATGAAGAAACTCCCTCTCCACCAAATCACAATCCAAGTATTTCTAAGCCAGTGCTATTCCATTCAGGACAAATATGATTTATGCCATAACCCAAAACACACTCAAAGTCATTCACCTCACAAGCATTTACTGAGTATTTATTATGCTTATGCAGGAATAAACACTTAGATCTAGTCACTAAACTCAAGGAATTTAAGAGATGATGAATACATAATGATTATGGTAGAGAATAACAAGGTTCAGGGTTGAAGTATGCGCATAGAGCTTTGGGAACACAATTGAAGGAATGATTTAACTGTCAAACAATTTTACTATTAGTTGCTCTGTAAGTTAAGATTCCAATGGAGGATC
Source organism: Lipotes vexillifer (assembly GCF_000442215.2). Taxonomy (NCBI): domain Eukaryota; kingdom Metazoa; phylum Chordata; class Mammalia; order Artiodactyla; family Lipotidae; genus Lipotes; species Lipotes vexillifer. Next base: position 6,213,605 of record NW_006786690.1, on the reverse strand, counting down.
ATACAGCTTAAGTTAAACACAAACCCTAGTCTCTTGTTATCAAATTAAACAACTAATCTGAGAAGAATCTTCTTTTTTTTTGGCCATGCCGCAATGCTTGCGGGATCCTAGTTCCTCGACCAGGGATCAAACCCAGGCTCTTGGCAGTGAAAGCTTGGAGTCTTAACCACTGGACCGCCAGGGAATTCCCTGAGAAGAGTCTTCTTAACGAAGGTTCAAATGCTTCAGGAATGAGTTATCAGTTAATTGGGTTCCGTTAACATTTTTGTTTTCTCAGCAATACCAGTCATTACCTTAGCATACACCTTATCCTGGGCCTTTAGAAATCTCACTGTTCTATCACTCACTCCTACCTTCAGGTAAAACCACACTTACCAAGTGCTTCAAAGCTTCTCAGATTGGCCCTTTCTCTCTCATCACTGTTATAACCTTAGTACAAGCCACCATGGTCTCCCTTCTGGGCACTGTGCTGCTGTTTTCATAGTGCACACCACTATTAGGTCAATAAGCCTATAAAGGCCTCCTTTAATATGTGACTCAGTTGATCAGGTGTCAGGTCTTAATGCTTCCACCCAGCTTCAAAGCTTTCCATGGCCTGGTGCCAGCCCTTGTTAGTCTAGATCCAGGCAGGCTTCTTTCCGTTCCGCAAAAAGAATGCCAACTCCTGCCTCTGAAATTTTTTCATGAAGCTCCTTTAAGATGCCTTCTCCACTCTATCATCACATCTAAATTCTACACATTCTCTAGACCCATCTCAATGGGATGGGACCCGACTGGATCCTCATCTTGATTGGATGGGGCCCAATCAATCCCCATCTTTTTAACTCACTGCTAACTCCCAGGCACAATTCCTTTTTCTGAAAAATTCCAGTCTGTATCACACCATTCTGTACCTATGATGGTGCTAACTAAGTGCTGCTGTAAATGTTTTTACATGTATGGAATAAACAAGAGAATACAACAACCCCATTGCCCATACTTTACTGAATGGGAAAAGTTAAGTGACAGAAAAATTAAGTCATTTCTCCCAGGTCACATAGCCAGGCCGTGGAAGAACCAGGTTTATAAACTTGAACAGTCTGATTCCAGATTTTGCATTTTTACTTACTATGCTAGATAGGCCTGCACTTTCCAATATAAGACAGCCCTGGACAGTGGAAAAAGCAAGAGGTTATAATGGAAAAATGAAATAAAGTTCTGCTTTCACCAGTGAATAGCCAAGTAACCCAGGGTAAGATTTTTATCAGCAAAATTGAGGCAGGAATACCTATTTTTAAGTCTATTTTGAGAATTACAGAAAACAATGCAAAATAAAATGTTTTTAAAGCCCTATACAAATTTATTTTATACAGTTTGTTATAACAAATTTTTATATTTATTGTAACAAGTTTTTCTTTTTAAAAATAAGATGGAATAGACCAGTTTAATTAGAAAGCAGGGAATAGTGAGTGATTGTTGGTGGCTATGTTTTTCAACTGTGGAGAAAGTCTGCACTGAGAGAGATCAAAACGAAAGCAATGCACAAAGCGAATGGAAGGTAAAGGAGGGAGTGGCAGGAATCTAAGAGTTACATCAATCTGTTAGAAACGCATGGACAGAATTAAGAAGATCAAAAGACTCTTGAAACTACTTAAAGAGTTTAAACTGTTAAGAAATTAAGGGATCTCCAAAGAAATTATTATGTTTAGAGAAAAGTATAGGGGGTAAAATTGAATCTTGGGCTATGTTCATATTTTGGTATGCACAGAAAGAGAAAAATCAAGAGAATACGATGAAGTTACACCATACACAAGGATTAGACATTAAAATTTGATTTCTAATGTCATAAGACAGCATTACCTTTGAGAGCACCTTCTTAGAGGCCAACCCAAAGCCTATGTAAAGCCAACATACCCCATTTTTCTCTAGGGTTGCAAAAAACATTGTTAATAAAGGAGGTGACTTGCATGTTATATAAAAACACTGTCTTTAAACATTAGAATCATATTTAGTATGGTGTGATGCTCATACCATGAGAACCACGTTGGAATTGAGACTCACTAATAATACTAACGTTAGATGAGTTATTATTACGTGCCAGGCACTGTTATTTATTTATTTATTTGGCTGTGTCGGGCCTTAGTTGTGGCACGTGGGATTTTTGTTGTGGCATGCAGGATGCTTTTTTTTTTTAAGTTGTGGCATGTGGACTCTTAGCTGCAGCAGCATTCGGGATCTAGCTCCCAGACCAGGAATCAAGTTCTGGCCCCCTGCACTGGGAGCGCAGTCTTCACTACTGGACCACCAGGGAAGTCTCAGGCACTGTTCTAAGTGCTTAACACATACTAAGGTTCCTAACAACTCTATGACTTATACACTGTTTATCAATGAGGAAACCAAGACACAAAGAGATAACTTATTCAGAGATATAAAGCTAGAAATGACAGACTCAGGATTTAAACATAAGGGTCGGGTTCCAAGGTCTGTGCTCTTTACCACAATGCTCTACAGCCTCCAGTGTATGGCAGCAGAAATTCATGTCTCATCTCGTATGCTCCAGGGCAAAAGTTCCTTGAGTGAAATGGCCAGGTGAAGTGCCCATATTAGTTTACTCATTCAACTAATATTTACTGAGCATGTACTGTGTGCTAGGCTTGGGAAAAACAGAAGTGAACAATATAAGAATCTGCCATTTTGGGCTTCCCTGGTGGCGCAGTGGTTGAGAGTCCACCTGCCGATGCAGGGGACGCGGGTTCGTGCCCCGGTCCAGGAAGATCCTACATGCCGCGGAGAGGCTGGGCCCGTGAGCCACGGCCCCTGAGCCTGCGCGCCCGGAGCCTGTGCTCAGCAATGGGAGAGGCCACAACAGTGAGAGGCCCACGTACCGCAAAAAAAAAAAAAAATCTGCCATTTTAATGGGATAAACAGGTAATTTTAAAAAAGGCAAATAAAATACACAGTACGTTAGAATATGATGAGTGCTATGGAGAAAAATAAGGCAGAGAAATAGAATTCTGCACACTGGGAGAGGAGGGAAAGGTTGCAAATGTAAGTTAAATTGTCCTATCAACCAAATGCAATGAGTGGACCATGTCTGGATATTGACTTGAAAAAACCAACTGTAAAAAGTCATTTTGGAGACAACTGAGGACATCTGAACGTGGCCTGGGTACTGGATAATGTTAAGGAATTATTAGTTTAGTTAGGAATTAGGTTAGTATGATGGTTATGTTCTCTCTACATTTATGTGTATGTCTGAAAATTTCCAAAATAAAATGTTAAAAAATGGTATGGTAATCAAGGGAGGCATGTGGTGATGACACGAGAGTAAAAACTTAAAGGAAGTGAAAGAGTGAGTAAGGTGGGTTATGGGGGAAAACCACCCATGCAAAGGGAACAGCAAGTGTGAAGTCTCTGAGGCCAGTAAGGGAGAGAAGAGTAGTAGGAGATTAGGCTGGAGATGCAATGGAAGCATAGTGTCTTGTAGGCCATTTTAAAGACTCTAGCTTTAAACTTTTTAACTGTGAGGTGGCTGGGAAGCCACTGGGAGGTCTGAGCAGCAAGGTGGTATGGTCGAACTTACATTTTATTATTATTATTATTTTTTTTTTTGTGGTACATGGGCCTCTCACTGTTGTGGCCTCTCCCGTTGCGGAGCACAGGCTCCGGACGCGCAGGCTCAGCGGCCATGGCTCACGGGCCCAGCCGCTCCGCGGCATGTGGGATCTTCCCGGACCAGGGCACGAACCCGTGTCCCCTGCATCGGTAGGCGGACTCTCAACCACTGCGCCACCAGGGAAGCCCCTAACTTACATTTTAAAAGTCTCACTCTCACTGCTATGTTAAGAACAGACTGAAAGGGAGGGAGCATGGGAGAAGTAGGAGATTACTGCTCTAATGCATGTGAGAGATGATGGTGGCTTCGAAAAGAGTGAAAATAGTGAAGGTAATGAAAAGAGATCTGTTTATGAATATATTTTAAAGACAAAGTAATTTTTTATAGATTACATTTAGGTGTGAGATAAAGAGACCAGGACAAACCCAAGGTTTTTGGCTTCAGCAACTGAAAAGATGTTATTGCCCCTAACTGAGATGGAGAAGGTATAGAAAGTACAGGGCCTTTCTGGTGGGGCGGGAGAAATGGGGCAGGAGGGACAGGCGAGGGTGGGGTGGGGATCAAGAGTTTAGTTTTGGACATGTGAAATTAGCCACACAAGCGGTGATGTCAAATAGGTGTCTGTATATATAAATGTAGAGTTAGGAGGGAGGTATGGGCCAGATTTATATACCTGTATACTAGTATTGTATAGGTGCTATTTAAAGCTTTGAGAATGGAAAGAATTACCATTCATTCAAAGTGAATGTGGACAGAAAAGACAAGAGGCCTAAGGTCTAACCATGGGGCACTTGTACATTAAGGAGGCAAGAGATGGGAAATCAGGAATCCTTAGGAGGCTGAGAAAGAATGGGTGGGTAGTGAAGCTGGAGGTAAATCAGAAAGGTGTGTGTGGTGTTCTGAAAGGCAAGTGAAGAAAGTGTTTCAAGCAGGTGGGAGCCATCAACTGTGTCAAATGCTGTAGAAAGACCACCAAGTAAGTCAAGGACTATGAATTGACTACTGTAATTTGCAATGTGGAGGCCCTCAGTGACAATGACAGGAAGAAGAATTTCAGGTAAAATGGTAGGGGTAATGTGTGACAAAAGTGGGTTTAAGACAAAGTAGGAGGAGAGAAATTATAGGCAGCAAGTATAGATAGACAACTCATACTTTAAAACTGTACTCTTCTTGTTCTTTTGTTCGGTCAAGCGTTAAGTATGGCTAAACTTTCACGTTAAATATATGTATGGCAGGATTCCACTACAGTCAGTGGTAGAGAAAATCAAAGTAAAGGAAAAAAGAGCTTCAAAGAAAGAAGTTACCATTTAATAAGGTAATAAGAAAAGGTCTTCAAGTTCATCATCATCTATGGGCTGACAACCCACCTATTTTCGGGCAAATTTTGTTTCAACATAAAATGACAACGGGACATCTTCCCAAAGACATGGAGCAAAGTTACGCTGCAATCACCAACATGTCTCATGTAAGTAAAGTAGAACCGTAAGGAAAGAAAAAAGCTGGGGGAGGATACAGTCTCTAGTCACCAAAAACAGAGTAAAAAGAGATAAGAGTGAAATGTATTTCCATCTTTAAACGTGCCAAACAATGCGTATTGGATCCAAAGTTATATCTGTGGCTCATAATCAGGGTATAAGAAGCATGAAAAAATCCGGATATTAATTTCAAATTTTCTGCTTCTATGATTCCCCTTTCTTTGACACTTTCACTAACTGGCCACTCTGAAGACCACTAAGTGCTCTTCTGAGAATGTGGCTTCTGGGCTGAAACCCCTGCAATTCTAACTGTATGCCTCAGTAATCCAAAGTAAATACCAGTACTAAACTATATCAGGACAATGGGCATCCAATACAGAAACTGTCTATAGAAAGGACTCTGGATTAAACACAATTTCCCAGAAGTCACTATAACAAAGATGTTATACAAACACATTCAAAACACAAACTCTGTGAATTACAAATTTAAACAATGTGTCTGCCTCAATCCACAAGCACATGTGACAATCTAATCAGTCTAGATGCTTTTAAGTGGCAATTATTTTACAAATGAATTACTATCAAAATTCTCTCAGAATTTTACATTAAATGTTTAAATGATGAAAATATTATGCTATTTCTATGAAGAAGTGCTACAGAAGCCTGAAGTCTCCTATGTCCTCAGTTATACCCTAAATAAAAAATAATGAGCTACCAGCCACCTCATTCCCTATTAGGATGGCTACTATCAATCAAAAAACAAACAAAAAAACACCAGAAATAAGTGTTGGTGAAGATATGGAGAAATCAGAACCCCTGTGCACTGATGGTGGGAATGTAAAATGGTACAGTCACTGTGGAAAGCGGTGTGGTGGTTCTTTACATAGTTAAAAATAGAATTACCATATCATCCAGAAATTCTTCTTCTGGGTATTTGAAAACAGGGTCTCAAAGAGATATTAGTACACAAATGTTCACAGCAGCATTATTTCACAATAGCTAAAACATGAAAGCAACCCAAGTGTCCAATGACAGGTGAACGGACAAACAAAAGGACAGACAAAATGTAGTATATACATACAATGGAATATTATTCAGCCTTAAAAAGAAAGGAAATTCTCTAACACACACAACAACATGGATGAACCTTAAGGACATTATGCTAAGTGAAATAAGCCAGTCACAAAATATATTGTATGATTCTACTTATATAAGGTATGCACCTAGAGTAGTCAAACATTGTAGTGACAAAGTAGAATGGTGGCTGCTAGGGACTGGGGGATAAGGGGGAACAGGGAGTTCTTGTTTAATGGGTACAGAGTTACAGTTTTACAAGATGAAAAGAGTTCTGGAGATGGGTGGTGGCGATGGTAGCACACTATGGAAGTATTTAATACAACTAAACACTGTTACCACTACAAATGGTTAAGAAAGTAAATTTTACATTCATATGTATTTTAACACAATAAAAAAATTTAAATAAGCATCTGAGAGGACATAGTTTAATGCTGAATATTCTAGCAGCTGACATCATGAAAAGTTACTCCATCGGAGTCTTGTGCAAGTCCACATGCGGTTTGAGTTTCAAAAAGAAACTACATATGGAGATACGAAAAGGAAAATATAATGGGACAAAAAATAAAAACCACAAAAAAAGGTTTTATTCCTAGCTCAACTGAAAGTAATCCTTACTGAATATTTAATCTTTCTCCTTTCTCATGAAAAAGGGGCTAAGGAAGTAACACAGACATCTGTGTTTGTCCAGGCCTCTGGCTCATACCTGATGTCCACTCTAAGTTTAGGGTAATACTGAGACACGTATTTCCTGATGAGACTGTAGGAAGCTTCTTTAGGTTCACAAAGGCGAGTAAAGGCCAGTGGGAGGATATCCTCCAATTTTACTTGTGGTTCTGGATCCACTGCAGAGCTCCTGTTCTGAAATGTAATATCAAAAATTATCATCATTACAGGATATACAGCTTTCTTTTCTAATGCTTCTATATTCAACTCAAGGGCTTTCCCAAGCTGACTGCCAAATCAAATAAGCAAAAGAAAACTATTCCTTTTTAGCACATTCAAATAATTCATACCACAGTGGTGTAATGTCACTTGAGTGGCAATTTCTTTGAGATAAACGTTTCAGGGACTTCCCTGGTGGCGCAGTGGTTAAGAATCAGCCTGCCAACGCAGGGGACACGGGTTCGATCCCGGTCCGGGAAGATCCCACATGTTGCGGAGCAACTAAGCCCGTGCACCACAACTACTGAGCCTGCGCTCTAGAGCCCACGAGCCACAACTACTGAGCCCGCATGCCACAACTACTGAGCCCGCGTGCCACAACTACTGAAGCCAGCACACCTAGAGCCTGTGCTCTGCAACAAAGAGAAGCCACCGCAATGAGAAGCCCGCACACCGCAATGAAGAGTAGCCCCTGCTCGCCGCAACTAGGAAAGCCCACGCGCAGCAACGAAGACCCAACACAGCCAGAGGTTAAAAAAAAAAAAAAATTGAACTGGGAGAGTTAAAAATATATATAAAAATTAAAAGGTATTAAAAGTCTTAATTCATTCTTCAATAACAAAGAATGAAAAGGATCATGCAGCCTTCAATAACAAAGAATGAAAAGGATCATGCAGCACCAGACCGCACTGTACAAAAAAGTTCATTTTGAAAGTTTGAAAGCCTTATAAAGAAAGTACAAAAATCTCCAGTGCTGTAACACTGGAGATGTAGAGGAAGAGTCATGATTTCAATTACTGACACAGAGGAAATATTATGTATTTCACTTTATTATCGTATACTTTCCATAAATGAAATTATGTGCCTGGAGGAGGGGGAGTGTTAGTATCTACAAAAAAGAAAAACTGGCTTAAGGTATAGTTTTAGGGTCTAATATTAGGTAAACATGTACTTGTATGCCTCTTCTAGTTTAAAAGGTATTTCACAAAAAAGCAGTATAATTCATACAGCTGCCCGTAGTTCAACAGAAGGCAGTTAGGCCCATGGGCTCCGGGGCTGGGGTGCCTGGAGTCGCACACTGTCCCGTCTACTCTCTGGCTGAATCATAATGAGCAAATGAATTATAACCTCTCCAGGCCTTCACAGAAAGGCTGCATCCTGCACAGTGCACACAGTGAACACTCAGTAAACACTGTATTGTTAGCAGTAATAATAGTATTACAGTGCTCAATCAAACTGGTACAGACTTCTTACCTTTCTGTTTCTGGACTTCTGAGGTGTTTTTCTTGATTTCTGGACCACAATAAAACTCCCGGAAGCACCTTTTCCTTTTACCTAAAGTAAATTAACTTTAGTTGCAATAACAGGTATTTTTATTTTAAATTATTCTGGTACTCATATTGGTAACTTTATACTAGACTAAGCGAATTATTACAGGGCATGGTGATGCAAGAACTAATGTAAAGTGCTACTGAACTCTTCAGAGAAAAAAGAATGGATGAGTCAAAAGACTTGGGATCAAATCCTATTTATGGTACCATTTAGCTATTCAATACTGGAAAACCTTGTAAACCCTCTGAGCTTTTGTTTCCTCCTCTACAAAAATGGTGATATCAGGTTAAACAGTCTACTATAAGCTTTCAAAAAAAAAAAAGGGAGAAAACCTCACCTGAAAGGAAGACAGCTCCTTGGCAAAAGTTCAGGCCTAGTTAATCTCAGTACACAATGCTTCCTACAGTTTGCCCGTTACAGATTATTACTGCATATGGGAAAGGTTATCTAGCAATTTTAGACATTGCACATGACGGTATGTGGAAGTCTTAGAATGTACTTCCACAGTTTATGAAGTGCTGTCATAGAACCTCACATTAACCTGAGTCCTCCACACCTTAGCTTCACCTACACTGCTGTGAATACAGCAATCAAACGGAAATGCTTTCAGCCTATAAACTTGTTGACGCATCAACTGAGGGTCAGCCTATGAGGCAAAATAGGTCACAAACTATATTTTCCAAAAGAAAAACATGAAGCCAGCTAATAAACTGTGCTGATATATACTATGATACTAGTTATAATGGTTAGATAATATATTTTAAGCAATGATTATTTTAAAGGCCATTTATATATCAGTTTTACAACATTTTGAGAAAGGTAGAATGTAAGCTCCATCACAGCACTGTTTTACTCACAGATGGACCCCCAAGCACCTGGCACACAGGACACACTCGATAATATATTTGTGGAGTTAAGTACTTGTTGAAAGTTCCTAAGAGGAATTTAAATGCCTGAGTGGCACAGAATTCTGTATTAATCAAACCATGCAGAAAGATATAGAAAAAAGGCAATAGGACTCTGGGAATGCAGTGAACTAGATCTTCAGAACCATTTCTGCTATTACCACGGGACCTTGGTAGTTACTTCCTCCCTCTGGACCTCTGAAGATTGACAGGAAAGTTCATTCTAGCTTTAGATTTTTATGATCTTAAACAATTTTCTTTTTAAGTTGAGGTATAGTTGATTTACAATATTATATTAGTTTCAGGTTACACTATAGTGATTCAAAAATTTTATAGATTATACTCCACTTAAAATTATTATAAAATACTGGCTATATTCGCTGTGTTGTACAAAATATCCTCATAGCTCTAAGTAAAGTTTTGATGTACTATGCAAAGTAACATGGATTTATGCCTGAAATCAATATTGGTTTTAGTATTATTCTCAATTCATTCAGGTTTATCTGATGCTCCCAAAAGCCTTAATAGTTTCAGATACTAATAAGTTAAGGTGAACCTATGTGCAAATCTAATTTATAATGATAACCAGTCTAGCCACAGAAGTTAAGCCTTAAAACTAACAACCCTAAGACAAGAACAATTACCTCTTCTGCTGCTGCAGTAACTGGACTCCTCAACCCCACTTCTAATCTGCAGCACTACATAATCTCAAGCACAAGCAGCCCCCGCAAAAGTCCAATTAAAAGTACAGGCCGCTAGAAAAAAAGTTACATTACCATACTGCTTCTGTTCCCTAGAATAGTTATCTTTAAGCTTTTCATCATCATGTTAACTTATTTTAACTAACAAATTCACAAAGCACAAAAAGCCTAAATGTTACTAAATATGGATTTACAGCTAATACATGTTGAAAAGATCTTATTACAAACAACCATTTAATACCTGTTTGATAACACCTCTATTTAATTCTCTTTTCAGTGCTTGTTTAAGGAGGTAGCCCCTTCTCTCCAGCTCCAGAGAAGGGTACTTATGGATGATATATTTTCGAATAGCAACCACGGATGCACCACTCTTCTGGAAGCATGCCTAGGAAACAGATTTATCAAACCATACACATTAATTTAAACTAGCTGTTTTTCATGTTTTCTGACACCTATGTTTTCAAAATAAATTATTTTGGAAGTGAACTTGATAATGGATGATAAAAATGGCAGGAAAGAGGGAACAGTATTGCAGGTAACTTCAGTTCATCATGGCTGTGGAGAAATACAGAATTAACAATATTTCTGCAACAATTTTAAATTGTTCAAAACAGCCAAAGAGAAGATACAACATGTGAACAACATTCTGTGTGTTAATGAAGAAGTCCTTTCCATTCTAATTCTATTCTGCATTTAGAAGACAGATCTTTAGCATTAAAGTGAGGAAAGCAGGGCATTTCTATCCCTTGTAGGTTCTCAGATCTGGCCCATTTTATGGAATGAACTTCAGCACACCAGAACCAGTATTCCTCTGCAGGCTTTGTGTGAATGCCAGCAGATACCATAAGCAAAGATAATCTGAATAAATGGCACAAAACTGGGTTTAAAGATGCAAAGCCTTAAGGGGAGTTTTGGACAACAATGAGAGCATTCGATTGCAATTTAAAGTGCCCTCTTCCTTTTCCATCCTATTTATCTATACTCCATTTGACTAATGCCCATGGAAAACTGAAGTAGGTCATTGTGTCACAAAGGCAGCAATTCTGTTTCAAAAGCTTTACATTTTGAAGCACACAAGCAGCATCTATTATCTAATGAGCTAGTCCACCAACTTTGTGTAGCCATTGTCTATAAAATGACCACAGGATTTACTCACTGTCGTTGCATAAAGACTTGGTTGAATGTTATTTTATACACTGACAATAAAGAAAGATAAGTCACAGACAGATGAACCAGAAAAGACTGTACAACACAATTTAATATGGATTGTGTTAAAATGAATCACCTGCTTCAAGTAAATGTCTCTGACCTATTACAACCTACTGAAGTTTTCTCCTGATCTTATAAGAAAACACAGAGTAAAGAAAATCAAGCAGAAAAGCACATTCTAATGCTAAAACAATCCCTGCTCCACCAAACTGAATACGATGAAAATAGGTATCAAGGTTCAATTCAGAATGGTGTCAAAATGGTCTGAAATCATGATTTGTTTACACTGCATGGAATACATGATATATATATATATATATATATATATATATGTATATGTATATGTATTTCATTTGTACAAATATGCATACAAATATGCATAATCATATTCAAACTATTTTTCAGGCCTAATTATACTGTTTAAATTTTTTGTTTTATTATCTTAGAATTTTAGTCCCTTCTCCACCCTCACTGTAACTGTGCTCCTCCAAACCTATACTGAGCGGTCACAAAGTGAAATCCTTGAAGAAAGGCTACACAAAGAAAAGAGATCTCACTATAATCAAGCTATATAAACCAAGAAAGTTTTCTTAATGAGTTGAGAGTTGTCTTGAAGGAGTGCAGGGAGAGGTCTGAAGGCAAACCTTTTTCCAGTTAGTGCCGTCTTCTCAAATTCTATGTATGACCACCAAGCTCCTCTTTCCCATGTAAACCACCGTTGGTTAAACTGATCTGTAGCCTCCTCTCCCCAATCCTGACTCAGATCCTAGCAACAAGGTCCCTGACATCAGAGTGCCTGTGGCTTCTACTTTAACTCCTCTTGTCATCTGATCATGTGAAATAAACATGGCAAAATGAACCAGAAAAATTTACACACAAAAAGGCAAGGTCAGATTAGAAGATACCCTTAAAACAGGAAAACAGTACCTGATGATCACACAAGCTAATGAAAGTCAATGAATTATAGCAAAGTTATAAAGCTATGGAAGGAGGATAGATTTTGCAAGTATTTTGGAATGACTAGGTGATGACGCAAAGTAGTAAGGTTTCTAAAAGAGTTCTGGTGTGAAAGATAACCAACTACTAATATTAGACATAAGCTTTGAAAATGAACCTAAAGATAGTATACTTTTTTGAAATAAAAATTTTCCCATTGCTATTCAGTTACCCTGAGTCACAATTCAATTTCATAAGGGCAAGGACTCTGTTTGTCTTATTCTATGCTGTATCACTAGTAGGACTGCCTGCTACAGAGAAGCTAGTCCTTAATTGTTTGTTGAATGAATTAACATGTTCAGCCTTCAAATAAAAACTATACTGAAAATAAACTGAATTTTTAAAAAAAACATCTAAAGATAAGTTAAAAATACTTGTTATAGTAAATCTGAGTTTTAAAAAAAATTAACAGTGCTCACCAAATGTGATAATATTATAAAAACATGAACGTAGCAATGGCTTTCTTCTATTTAAATCTCTTTTAGGAAGCAGAGCAAGATTTCTGATGCCTGCACAGGAGTATGCCATTTTCAAATACGCAAGAGACAAACAGAATAAATCTAAGATGAACTGCTTGAAATAAAAACTTGCCTTAATGGCCTCAGTTAGGATTGCATCCATCTTGGGACGTGGGGAGGAAGCCATCGGTGTTTGTTTCTGGGCCCTGGCTAGCTGGCTGGCAGAAAGGGTAGCCCAGGAAGGTATTGTTTTTTTCACTTTCTTCTCCTTTTCTTTAGACTGATCTTTCTCACTTTAAAACAAAGAATTGTTATTATGCAAGATAAACTCTTCAGAAAGAAGTATAAAGTCAGAAAGAAGAAAAGACCAGAGAGGGATAAAAATCAATGTTTTAATTCATTTCCACACTGAGGTGATACGTAAAATAAGCAACATTTTACAAAATAAAACATTTTTTAAAAATTGGGTTCTACAAATGAACCAAAAAGGTGTGCTCTCCCAGCTGCACACAGGAGAGAGGAGTCATATAAATCAGCACTAGTATGAAGGGCCAGTACATAAAAGAAATGAGAATTTTAAAATGAATTCTAGTAACAACTGCAACAGATGCGATTCAGTACAGTGCAAAGAACTCAAGCTCTGAAGTCAGAAAACTTGGGTTTGAGTCTCAGCTCCAACATTTACTAGCAAGTAATCTAGCAAGTGATCTTAGCAAGTGACCTGAGTCTCAATCTCCTCAGCTGTAAAACAGTAATGTAATACCAAATACTTCACAAGGTGCTGCAAGAAATGATGAGATTACGTTTATAAAAAGTTTCGTGAACCATAAAGCATTATACAAATTTTATTCTAAGTAATAATAACACTCCATGTACCTAAAAGAAAGGGTAGCTGCTAAAAATTCCACAGACCTTACCTATACCTATGAAACTGCGATGAAGGATTCCCTGAGGATTATACCTGGAAAGTATAGCTATTTCTAAGTCATTCTTTTATTTAAAAAGTAATTCCTGTTTTCACCAATTATGAAAAGAATAGAATGAATGCTACCAGTTGTCCTGCAAAAAAAATTTAAATTAAAAAAGAATCACCATCACACTGTACAGATTATCAATAGCAAATTTTGCCTTCAGATTCTCAAAGTCACACTCCAATTGAATCCTTCATCAAATATATACAGAGTTTTAGGCCACTCTAGCAATGGCTTGGTATAGATGAATGCTTTCTAACATAAGCATGTAAAAATAACTCATTCCCGCAAAGAGGGAGGAATAAAGTGAAGAAGAATCTCTCAGGTCAGATTTTTACAGTCACGTTCCATTTCTTATTGAAATTATGTCAATGTTTACAATAGGAGACACTCCCACGATGAATTCTAAGCACAAAAACACATGCCAAAGCCGAAAAGAATGAATTTTGCATCCGTCAAACCACTGTTCTGATAATTACCACAAATTCTAATAGGCCATACGACTACATCGTAAGCCTATTCCAAAAGATAATTCCAAAAAAAGCAAATCCAAATAGCATGTATCTAGCATAAATTAAGTTGTATCACTTAAAAAAAATATGACCTACAGTCCTTTTACATAGTCTTCACTTATAAATAGCAAGAAGGCATAAGTCCTTACTCCTTTTTGGTTTCCTCAGAAGGCTTGTTTTCTTCCTTCTCTTCACTCTCAGGTTGCCCCTTTGGCTGCTCTGTCTCACTAGATGTAGCAGGTGGAGTTTCGTTCTCTTGTTCTTCTACAGTGGAGACAGATTCCTCTGAACTTACATCTGGTTCTAAAAAAAAAAAAAAAAAAACAGAAATCAGGTGAGTAGAATTGCATCAAGTAAATACATTAGAGCCTGAGTCAATAAAAGGGTAAAAGTTTATCTCTTTAAACAGATAAGCCAAATGTTGCAATTAACAGCTATATCCTAAAATGAACAAATGATTATGAGTACAGTTTTTTTCCCCTGATTTATGTCACTCAAATTGCCTATATAAGGGGTTGCTGATCCAGACCATTAGGTGAGAAGAGGAGAAGGATCAGGAAATTGCACAGAAAGGGAAACTCATTTTACCCCAAATCAAAACTCTTGAGTGTTTTACTCTATAACATTAATGATGAGACTCATAATTAAGAAATTAGCCATTTCATAATTTAACAGGCTAATATTAGTAAGGGAATAAATAACAGAAAATTAATATTTATTTTCCAAGTGAAATGATTCTGGCAAGTGTAGAAATATGAGAGGGGGAATACTGAGGTCTGCAGTTGCTGGTCTGTGTCTTTTCTCAGTAGGTCTCCTTGAGCAGCCACTACAGAGCACAGAACCCCAGGAAATGGTTAAGCAGACACTTAAAAGAAAAGGGCATCAGTGGCCAAAACTAGGCAAAAAAAAAAAAAGGATATGCTTGAAGAGTTTAGTCATTTAAATTATGTGAACTCATTACTGGCATAATGAAGACTTCTTTGGGGCCTTCACATAAATAAGAGAATTTTTTAAAATGCCACTTCCTTCTGATAGCCAAACCACATACACACAATGCTAAAGGAATTCTACAAATTAAAATTCTAAACCGTAAGTTTCAGGATAGTCAACTATAATTTGTAAATCATCCTGGATTATGCTCTTCAACCAGACTTGCATGTAAGTGAAAAATCCTCCCATATATGCTCAGCAAAAATCAAGGCTCCTAGAGTCAGATATATCTGGATTTGAGTTCAGATTTTCTAACATTCTAGCTTGATATCTTAGGGCAAGTTCTTTGACATCTCCAAATCTCAGCACCCTTACTTCACAGAGTTATTATGAACATAACACAAAATACTTTAGGGGAAACCTGTAGGCTAGCACTTGTACTGATTTCCATCCTCCTCTGGCCTCTTCTACTGCTTCTAGAGCTGTTACGCAAATATTAAGGCTAGAACTTCAGTGTAACAATGCTATCTGGTGATACAGATAACTGCAAGATGTATTATTTTTTTATCACGATGTATCTTTTACAGCCCTTCGCCCCAACGATCTGACCTAACTGGCCGACCTAACTGTGTAAGAACTTACTTTTAGTCATGTTTACTTATTTTTACATTGCCTTATTCTAAACAAACTGAAAAGCCAAGACCGTTTACTGAGTTTTACCGTAACAGCAGGGATACAAATTAAATTCCACATTATTTTCTCTTAAAGCTTAAGGTTTAATAAAGGTTCAATTGCTCAACAGCTAATGAGGCATTGCTACATATGAGACAATGTTTCCAACTCACAGAACTATTGTGTATGCCTTTATGGATTTATATAATTTACAACATGAGTAAAGTCCAATTATTTTCATGTACAAAATACTATAATGGGACAGAGATAAGATAAACAAACACAACTTGTGAAGTGTCTTACTGGTCCTTTATAAATTCTTGGTTGACTTTTCTAATACCTTACACCTGAACACTCTGGTGTATTCTGAAAACTCAGGTTATTAGTGACTTAGTGACTTCAGCTGGCTGTTAAATGCGGCTCAAGATGGGCCATCAAGTGGCTTATCTCAGTGCTGGAAAAAATAACCTATCCTCAACTCACCAGCAACTATTATTTTTTTTAATATGCTGATTCCCATGTCTCCTCACTGCCTTAGGCCAGAGTACCCCCAATGCTTGTAGTATTCGTCTGAGGATTCTGAGACAAAATCCAGGCTCAGCTGAAGAGCAGATCCCTAGTGCACCAAGGATAAAGGCATCAAGGGTGCATGTATTATTTTATTCATAATATATGCTGGTCAGCAAATATTTGGTTCTAACAGCCACGACAGGGACAGCACCATGTGCTCATCCCTGGCAATGAAAAGAAAAGAAAAAGAAAAAGGTCACAAGACCAAGAAAAGCAGTTCCACTTGAAGAAGTGGTTAGAGGTGCCATAAAGGAACACGAATACTCCAGACTGACGGTTCTACCTTTCTCTTGATTTATTATGTTCCCACCTCTGCCTGGCCAATCTTCTCTCCACCAACACAAAAGTTACAAACCAATGCTTTGATCGCCCATTTGCTCCCTTAAGGCCTCTTGATGATTTCTGGTCGAGCCTTCCGCTGTCCATCTTGAAGGCCCAAGTCCTCCACTCTTCCAGGGTCTTCATCCCCATGACACTGTACGCCCAGAAGCTACTCTTCGACCATTCCTGTTCTCTCCAACCATCTTTCTGTTTTTTAATTCCAAGAACATGAAATTTTCACCTTCTAAAAATCTTTATAGAGACAAGATGAAATTCTTTCTTTGCCCACATGGTCTGGAAATGACATACCAACAGGTACCACCTCTCTCTCTAAATGCTCCCCCCAAACACTGAAGCATAAAAAGAGAACAATTAAGTTCAAGGGAATTTATGGGACACTCCAAACTGGAGCAGAAACGTTTGCCTTTTGAAGCTGTCCACCGCTTTACTTTACCTGGCTTTTCTTCCTCCCCTTCAGCGAGCTTGCTCTTGGGAGGAGTTTCCCGGGTAGAATTCACAGCTCGACGAATCGGCATGGTGTTATCTTCTACCTTCTAAGAAAAGAAATGGCCATAATCACACATGCAAACAAAATTTCTCTTTTCTCTCTCTCTCAAGGGGCCTAACTGGGTGTCAGAAGATGTAGGAGAATTCTTCAAGTCGACTCCAGGATCTGATGCAAATTACTTTTAACAAGATTTTTTGAAATGAAATATGATTCTTAAGTACTTTTCAATGTATTTTATTTTAGCTAGAATTTCAAATAAGTAATTATACTTGATTTGGAATAAATTTGGAAGGTTGGAGGTTTTCTCAGAAGTTTGAGGGGAAAGGGAAGATGAAAAGAGCTTTGTATCTACTTGATTTGTTCAGATTCACAACCCAGACTCCCCCAAGTAGAGGAAGGAACAGGTACCAAGAAGGACCCAGCAGGGCCTGAAGTCAGGGACTGATCCAAGAGCTTCAAGACTGTGTCAGCCCCTACCTCACCTAACTTGTCCGCGTGGATCAGCTGAGCTCCTACTATAAGTGGGAGTGCCTTAGGATGGACGAGTTCACCTTGAGACGTATCAGTCGCCATTTAAAATAATTTCTAGGCCCGAGTACAGGTTACACTCTGAAGCCTCTGCTGTTAACCACAAGGATTTTTCCTAATGGTTTCAGTGTGGTGAAGAATCAACCTAAAGCACAGAAAAGACCTGGTGTGAAGATTAACAGAAACAAAACTAAACTAAAACGTCTAAATTTAATATACATCCAAAGGGAAAAAAAATTCACTATAAAACTTATAGTTAAGCGACAGATGACTTGGTCAGTTATCATTCAGAAAGATAAAATCACTGTCAAAATACAGACTATGTAAAAGCAGCGACTAAGACAAATGCACAAGCCACAGCAGCTGTTGCACCTTCCACATGAACAAAGGCAACAAGGACAAGAAAGCTCATAAGGAACCTAACCCCATCCCCTCCTGCTAGTATCAGGAACTTAGAAAGAACAGAATAAGGAGACCTAGGAATAGTTTAGTCAATGTTTACTCAAAGATCAGTTTACTAAAGAGAGAGGCTATTGTTGTTACTGTTCTCAAAGGGGTCAGGAAACTTAACTGTAACCTTAACTCCATCTCCATCAGAGAAGTAATACAAGGGCAAAAATACTGCTGAAGAACACGACAGTCTAAGAGCCTCCAGACTCAGAAAAGCAAATTCAGACCATCACCTAGGAGAATAAGTATGCCTCTAAGACCTTATTTGTCATATTTTTAATGTTAAGCAAAATCAGCACAAAAGAACAAAATTAAAGATTTAAAAATAAAACGCATGTAAATTACTCAAATTTACCTGATCATTAACACCCTCTGCCCCGCCCATCCTCATCTGGGACTCAACATTTTATATAAAAACTCTTCCAAAATACAAGAAAATAATCAGTTAGGCGTTTAGGTCTTTGTGCTACTGAACATTAATGACGAGACCTGGGAAAGAGCAGACTAGTCATTCAGCTTCTACTTCAAGCTCTAACCCTGTCTAGGAATTTAAGAGCTTTCAATCTGTCAGGTAATAGTTTCAAGCTCCAAACATACAGAACGCTTTCACCTTTACAGGGAAAACCATTTTATGGGAACACCAAGAGCAATGCCAGACTTGTGAACTATCCGTCAACTGCGATGAAAGGCAGCTGAAAGAATTCAAGATCATATAATATGCTAAAAACTTATTATTCAAGAGTAAATTAGGAATATCCACGAATATTTAAAAATTATTAACTGTTACAAAAACTACTTAAAATGCTCATATAGCAATTCACTTCAACAACTATAAAACACAAAAATAAAAAGTTCTCTCATTTGTGAAAAGTTGGGTTTAAGGGCATTATTTAGGTTTGTGAAAGCTAAAAGTCTATCTTGGAATAATTTCAATACATAAACTTGCTCCCTCATCCAACTAGAAGTTACATAGTAATATATTTTCCTTGATTAAAAAAAAAGCAAATCTGATGATACTTTTACATGTAAATACCATACAGAAGTAAAACTTCATGACCAGGTTATTCTTTTTTTTTTTTTTTTTTTTTTTTTTTTTTTCTAATGACTCTGGTCAAGCTGAAATCTTTGTTTTCTTTAGTTTTGAGAAACTAGACCTAAAAATCTGTCATATAAGATAACTTTAGTTTCTACTAGTATGTTTCAGTAAGAGAGCGTTCTATGTCCCTGTATATGATCACTGGTAAACAACAGCAGTAAGAACATTAAAACTAATATTCATAATGATGATAATGACAGCTATATGCTATATACATAACATAAAAGAGAATGTATTATAGAAGTGTTGGGTAGAGTAATATCCCGCGTCTCCTGCATCGGCAGGCGGACTCTCAAGCACTGCGCCACCAGGGAAGCCCCTGACCAGGTTATTCTTGATGAAGTGATACTGCTAATGGATTCATCTTTCTTAACCCATGATAATACTAGCTAGGTTGAAAATGATACTTGAAAATGATACAAAACCTTCAGCAGTCTGTTCGTAGAGGATCTTTAAAAAATATTTTCCCTGTAAGTAAAATACTAAAAAAAAAAAAGTCAAAACCCTTCCAGTCAACTCTATATTTACTAATTGCTCAAAATTGAAACAAACAGGTTTTAGAAAAGGAGTGGGGGTGCAAAGGAAACTACTCTCAACGCCAAGATGACAAAATTGACTGAAATCAGGGCAACAAGTACATGGTCCATAAAGACATTAGACATCATTAACCTGAGGACAAGAATGTTAGTTTAAATTAGGTCAGGTAAGAAGTATGCCCAGGGTGGAATAACTGAGAAATAAGTTGGTGTGCCAATCTTCCTGGCTGCATCCACCAAAAAAAAACAGAGCCTGACACTTTCCTGCTTAAAACCTCCCCATCACCACACTCCCTTATTTCAGTAATCTCACCCCTTACTACTCCACCCATCACTCTACTCTCTTGACTCCAAACACACAGATCTTCTTTTGGTCTTCAGTGTGTGCTTTGCACATGCTCTTCTTTTACACTGCAACATTCTTTTCCTAGACACTTCAATCAGATTTGTGCTCAGTGTCACCCCCTCAGAAAGCCCCCCCATCCTTCTTATTCTTTTTCAGGTTTCTTTATATTGCATTTGTAATAGCATTTAACACCACCTGTAATTCAATATATGTCTATTTACTTTTTTATTATGTGTCTCTTCCAGTGAAATGTAAGCACTACAAGGGCTAGGACTAATTCATCACTGTATTCCCAGCACCTAGAAGGATGCCCAGCACATACTGGGTGCTGGATAAATACTGGGGAAAAAAAGTTGAATGAACAATGACACCTGACAGTACTTATTACTATATTCAGCAAGTGTGAAGAACACTTAAAAAAAAAAACTAAATATTTAAAATTTAATATAAATATTGAGAAACGTTTGCCTCAGCTCTGCACTTCCTTAATAAAGGTCATGAAAATTAAGGCTTCAGTCTATAGCACTTTCTTTTTTTTTGGCCTCTCCTGTTGTGGAGCACAGGCTCCGGACGCGCAGGCTCAGCGGCCACAGCTCACGGGCCCAGCCGCTCCGCGGCATGTGGGATCTTCCCGGACCTTCCCGGACCGGGGCACGAACCTGTGTCCCCTGCATCGGCAGGCGGACTCTCAACCACTGCGCCACCAGGGAAGCCCTATAGCACTTTCTTTATAATAGAATGAGTTATTCCATAAGTTCACTGTTTATCACAGAGCTAACAAAACTATATGAATGGTTAATTCACACTACCTTAACATCACAGGTACTCATTAATTTAACTTTTGTTGCTACATTTCTGAATGATCAGACTTTTAGGCCGCCACACTTGTTTCCTCGCAGGAATCTTATCTGGCTGGTTCACTGCTCCTTACTTGGTGCCTAAGAAACATGCCAGGCACAGAATAGGTGCTTAATAAATATTTATTAAGTGAAAGAACGAATAGACGAAACTTGGATAAGTTTTTCATCTGGGTTCTTATATGTACCATCTGAGTTCTTATATGTGCCATCTGAGTTTACCTGTGGTTTATGTGGTCTTTCTGTGGTCATCAACCTGCTTTTTAAATTTAATGTGAGATTAACATAAAAAGATTTGCTTTCGTCAAGGGAAGTGCTAAGTTGTTTAAATGCAGGCAATAAAGAAAAGGTTGTAAAAGTAGAAAGTCCGTAATTTCAGAGTTTTAATTTACTTTCTCTACATTGAGAAAGCACTAGAAAAATACATAGTTCAACAATGTATTTCAGTTTACTGATATCCTTGAAAGTACACATTTTAGGGAAAGTATTATTTCATATTTTACCATAAAATGTACACAAGACATTATACATTATAATATCATTAGCTATGCACTGATTACATCAAATTGTTCTCAATCTAAAATCTTTAACTATATTCAGACTTAACGGGTAATGTCACAAAAAGCATGCGTACAATTAGCCAGCAACTTCTTTTTCACTTTCGTATTTCAATATATCAGTGTCTATGTTGGGCACAGATGCTATGGACACTACAGGGATCTATTCCTAAGACACGCACAATCTAACTAGCTAAAGAGTTAGGATTTTCATCTATACACGAAGAGTTCAGGACACTTGCTCCAAGTTCTCGCTATCAATCTCCCAATTAAGCTTAAAAACAAGGCCAAAAATAACCTCTAAAAATGTTACTTCTACTTTGAAACACATTACACTAAACTTTTGAAAAGAGCAATAAGAAATTTAAAAGCTCTTAACAGTTTTATGCCTATGCCAGATTAAACAAAACTAAACTATCTTCCAAAATAAAACTAGACACTTGTAACTTCACTCTAAGACAGGCCAGCTTTGTCCATAAAGTTCCAGGTGAATTCCTAGCTGTACTTTTAACTAAATTCTCACTTTTCAATGTAACATAAAGTCGGGAAGCATGATAAACAAGAGAGAAAATGTATACGCGGAAAGGGCGGTAAAGTTCACCTTGGCCGTCCTCTGTGCAGGGGTGAACACTCCCTCAAAAGTGGTTAAGTGACTCGTCCTCGGTCACAGACATCGGTCACTTCGGTATCAAAATCTCAAATCTGGGCCTCTCACTTCACCACTCCTGCCTCCAACTCTTTACAAACGCCCCTATTCACACGTTTGACTTTATCAGCTAAAATCACATCACCTAAGGAGCAGTGACTAACAAGCTCTAGGAAAGCCATACGGGAAAACGAAAGCTTAGGCCCGCGTCGCGGCGGCAGCGGCAGCAGCAGCAAAGGCTTTTCTGGGGCGCCAACAGCTGACACCGAGCCCGGACAGCCGAGAGAACCGGTTAGAAAGACCAGCAGAGACAAAGGCGGGGAGCGGCCGGTGCGGCGCCGAGCACAAGGCGGGGGAGAGCGGAGCCAGGATGAAGGCGGTGAGGCAAAGGGCGGCGAGCTCAGCGGCGGCGGACACCGAGGTGCACGCTTATTGCAGCTGACAGCTCGGGCTCCCGCTCCGGGATGCGCGCTGGGAGGCCGACGCCGCGACCCGAGCAGCGCCCGCCCGCGCGAGGTAAGAAGCGGCGGACCGCGAGTCCCAGCGCTCGGCGCACTCACCGCTGGGAGCTCCGTAATGGCGGCGGCGGGGGCGGAGAACCCGGGGGGCGGGTTCGCCACAGCCAGTCACCGCCGCCGGCATCTTTCGAACCGGCTCCGAAAACCGCTGAGAGTGGGGTGAGGGGGAGGGCGGGAGCGGACAGCGAGGCCCGCCGCGGGCCTCGGGAACATGCGCAAGACCTCAGCCAATCGGAGCGGGCGGGAGGACGCTGGCGCAGGCGCACTGGGACGCAGGGCCCTAGATCGGGGAAGAGCTCCCCAACCTCCCCAGTCCAAACAAAACAAGGGAGGGAGCGCGCGCGCGCGAGGGCCCCGGAGGAGGCTTCCAGGAGAGGGGCAGGGGGCTAGGTCGCAGTGGGGGGAGGGGAAGGGGGCGGAGCGGGCGGGGAAGGCAGACAAAAGGCACCACCTCCG
>NW_006786690.1:6183147-6189906 GCF_000442215.2 Lipotes vexillifer | reverse complement strand
CCCCCAGCCCGCGGGAGCGGAGGGAGCGCGCGAGGCTTGCCTACCCGGTCGGGCGCGCGGGGGCGCGAGAGGGCGCTCCGGGATGTGGGGACGCCCGGGCGGGGTCTGTGTATCCTCGCACCTTCCACCCGGCGCTTCCCGGGTGGCGCCCGTTAGCTTGGGTAATGCGGTTTCGGTTTCCTCGGAAGGGCGGCACTCTTTTCACTTAACCCTTCTCTACTCTGGTTCAGTCCCTGGTTTTGGCGATCCGTCTGCCTTTAGAGGGGTTGGCATTTCCCGCGTCTGAATTTAGCCACAGCACAAGAACTACACTTCTTTGAAGGCGGTTGGAATAATTAGAAACCCAGAGAGCGGAAAATTCAGTACCTCACGTTCGTTCCCATTAAGTATCCATACAGTACAGGGTAGCGTAATGAGTCAGGAAAAGAACTGTAAAAGTTGATTTTCTAATCAATGAAACGGTCTTCCCTGGCTCCCTAATCTGCATATGCAGGGACGGTTCTCAACAAGGAAACCGTGGGATTAGAAAACAGGGAATTCCCTTTGGATTGCCATTTTACTTTGGTATCAGCGTACTTCGGCTTGTACGTACTGTTTAAAAATGTAACTTTTCAAAGTCGGTTTGGAAAAATTCGATGTACCTAAAGTAGTAGGTGTTTTGTCGCGGATAGAGGGGGTTCGGGTAATGATATAGGGAAATAATAAACACTACAATTGCCGTGAGGCTCAGAGCAGTGTGACTAGCACTTAAATGCATGTGCCTGTCATCCCAAAGATTTATTATGAAACCATTTAAGCACTTGCTAGTCCAGTCCTCAGGCTGGCATTGCCGTTAGCACTTTAACTGTCTCATCAACTTTCCCAGGCATAGCCATCCACTCCATCAGTTCCAAAGGGAGGTATATAAAAATTTCACCACCACCACCAAAAATTCCTTACAAGGTGAGTGTTACCATTAATGTCCTGATGGCATTACCAATGCCCTGGCACTCTGGGGTCCCATTAAACATGTTCACAAGGCGTTTTGGTCATTTTGTGCCCAAACTTCATCCTGCTCACTTCCTTTCTTATCAACATTTCTATCTTTTGTCTCCTTTTTTTTAAGACTCTTCCATTTTTATGTGTTCATATGCTTAAAACGTCCTGCCTTTCTTCTTTTTCCCGGAAATGTCTTTAGCCCCATCTCATGCAAGCAGCTGACACAGATAAGGGCAAACTAGATTTCTCCACTCCACAGATTTTTGCTTAAAAAACACACACACAACTTATCTGTTGTTTACAACATGTACACCCAAGGAGGGAAAACCCTGAAAACAAAATTCTTTCTCCAAAGTGTGGGCATGGAGGTGCTTTGCACACAACCGCCCCCCAACCATGCACTAAAGCTACCACTCACTGAAGTCTGAAGCTGTTTTTCACTTCCAAAGTGATTTGAAGTTTTTATAGGACATGTATATTGCTTGAGGCATTTTACCTCTGCTAAATGTAACATCTGGTCAGTTTTGCTTTTTATACTTAGCAGCATCCGAGTTAAGACTCCATGGGGTATGGTTTTATAGTTTATCTCACTTGGCTTTCTTTGAGCTATACTAGTAAAAACATCATTCAATTGTGTTAGTTAAAAACACATTTACATGATGAATTTTGCACCCTTTACTTAAGCTGTTAGGCTGTTTGATGTTCTGCACCGAGGGAACACGCATCTTGGCAAGTTTAAGAGCAGCTCAGTTCTTATGGAGTGTGTGGAGTTTATGGCCAGATCACCAGTAAGACCCTCTTGCACAGAGACCTCTCACACTGACTGATATCAAAGTCCCTGAAATTCCACCATTCACTCCTTTTAATCTCTTCTGTAGCAATTTTATGTTATTTATTTATTTTGCGGTACGCGGGCCTCATTGTTGTGGCCTCTCCCGCCGCGGAGCACAGGCTCAGGATGCGCAGGCCCAGCGGCCATGGCTCACGGGCCCAGCCGCTCCGTGGCATGTGAGACCCTCCTGGACCGGGGCACGAACCCACATCCCCTGCATCGGCAGGCGGGCTCTCAACCACTGCGCCACCAGGGAAGCCCATCTTCTATAGCAATTTTAAAGTGCTGCTATCAAGGAGAGCTAACATACAGGTCTCAAACTGATAATTCAGAATTCATTGTTTTAACCTTTGAACTTGAGAATCTAAAGCTTTCCATTGGACAGTCAGGGATCAGAAGAGTAAGAACTACGGATATCTGACTAGAGGAAGAGCTTCTAGGAGAGAGAAAGGAGTAAACGTGCTGTTGTCTGTGATGATTTCACACTTCTGCCCAGGGCCAAACAGCTTACAGGAGTGACTCTGGAGTCCCAGAAACATGAGGAAATGTAGGGTTTTGTGAACTAGAAAAGCAAGTGTTAAGAAGTCCCCAAAATGGATAACTAATGAGAACCTGCTGTATAAAAAAAAATTAAATTAAAAAAAAAAGCCAACCTGTATAGGCAGCATCCCGTGGAACATTCTGAGGGGAGAGAGACAGAAAGTGACGGAGAGACAGAGAGGAGAAAGACAGAGAGAGACAGAGAGACAAAGAATCAGCATCAGGGTATCATTTCCAAGGAAGGATTGATTACTCAGGTAAACACAGAAATACCCTTTCTATGATAAAAAAAAAAAAAAAAAAAAAAGTCCCCAAAATGCAACTGCATCATTTCTAGTTTTCAACAAAAACACCCATTTTCTTCAGAAGCCAAGTCACTATTGCAACTTTAGCATACAGCAAGCTTTGCAGACTTCATGGCCTGTTGTCAGTGTAATAGGTTTTTTGCTATTCCTCAAATTTAAAGCTAAGTGATAACTTAAGTCTGTTAGGCTAAAAGGTCTTGTTTTGTATAAGAAAGCAAAATATGTGACTTTGGAGATTTAGGCATAAGGACAGAGGAAGGTGAAGCAATTGCAGATTCCAAGAATATTCCAGACCACAGCTATGACACTGCCTCACAAGGTTGAGCATGAAAGATACATCAACCTATTTTACTCACATTCCACCTCGTGTTAACACAGATGTTTGAAGAATAATTCTTGATTGCCTGGTGGGGAGAGAAGTTTGTTCCTAGCAAGCCTGATCTTTATTTTCCCCACAAATCAAGGCTGAGGGCTTGCAATTACACACAGCAGTAACCAAAAGCCAGGCTGGAGCTTCGATCCCTTAAGAAGGTATGGTCCTGGTAGGGTTGGGGGTCACCTGACTTTTCTGGTTTCTAGCCAGAAAGACTGGAAATGGCTCTCAATTTGGCTGCAGCTTGGAAAGGGATGGTAAGAGAATTAATTTATACGATTAGGCAGAAAGTGGAGACTGATGAAGAGATTTAATATTACTTCACTACTGCCACCCCCTTAATGGTTTTCTCTTTTATTGTTTGTTATTATCTGAGGCCAAGACCCTGGTTTAGAGATAAGCAACACCCCTGGATCCTCCTCTGACAATGTTGCACTTTCTTCTACTCACTGGTGGCAATAATTTTAACTCTATTCAGCATAGCAGTCATCAAACTGAAAAACTTTTTTCATAACTCTGAAAAATTCTGAGTCTAAAATATGTCTGATCCCAATCGTTTTGGATAAAGGATCATACATAGATCAGAATATAAAAACCAAATACATTTTACAAAATAACATTTTCTGTCATATGTCCCCCCCTTCTCTCTCTCTCTCTCTCTCTCTCTCTCTCTCTATATATATATATATATATATATATATATATATATATTTAATGCTGGTTGTAATCCATTAATTTTTTCATTCACAGTTTGAGAACCTCTGTCCTAGATGTCATTAGCCCTTCGGTGTTCAATTGGAGTCAATGTTTCTAGCTCCTTGAGGGGGTCTGAAAAGTGTTAGTGCCAAGAGTTTACTGTCATTTTGAGGATAAGGGTTTTAAAAGCTACCCTTTAAGTTTGAAGCATCTGACATATTGAAGTTACAATTCAGCCTTCAAAGGAACAAAAACATTTGGGAATGTTATTATAGGTGTCTTTCAGTGGGAACTAGAACCTAGAATTAAGGTCCCTAAGGTACTTAGTCCTGCCATCTCTAGGGAAAGCAAAAGGATTTGCTTTCAAGCCTGGTTCATGTCAGGTTCTGGGAATTGTATGTGTTGAACCATCTTTTACCCCTTTTAAACACCAGGGGCAAGACAACCACATTTTAGACATAATAAAGACACTCATTTATCAGATTTACTAAAAATCAAAATATATCGTTTTGACAGTGTAATAGGAAGTAAATTTGCCAACAGTACTATTCTTCTCTCTCCACTCCTACTTTGTGTCTTAAAAGGCAAATCATGTTTGCGGGAAGATGCCTGAAGGGGAACCAAGCCTGTGATGGTGGCCGGAGATAAGTGAGAGTCAGATCAATGACACCTAGGGTGGTGACTGTCAGGGTTTACTGATGGGGAGGTTGAGAGTTAGTGGGAGGCAGGACGTTCAGGTTTTAAACCAGGAAAATCCCAGCAAAATGAGTTGGTCACCATAACACATCTTTCCTTCGTGGTTATGGGGGAAGTTTGAGAAAGTTTCTTTAAGCTTAAAGGGGAAGATATTTTTCCCAATAAAATCCAGTAATTTAAAGGAAAACATGAATCAAAATCTATGACTGAAAAGAAGACAGAGTTTTAAAGTCAGAATTATGAAATTGGATCCATTTGTTTAAAAAACCACAATCCTGAAGTTCCAAACAGAATGGTGATGGAAGGACTTCCCTGGCGGTCCAGTGGTTAAGACTCCATGCTCTGCTGCAGGGGGTATGGGTTCGAAGGTAGTGTAGTTTAATTTTGTATGCGGCTGAATATGACTAAGGTTGTAGAATGGGATAGAAAAAGAACATTGGACACAGGGAGGACATGCCCCAGGTATTCCAGGCAGAATGCTGGGGGCTTTATCTGATCTCCTTTAATTAATCCTCACAACAACCTTATGAGGTGCATGGTGTTTATAGATAAACTTAATCTTAGATATAAACTTAACTGTTCATTCTAAAGAGCCAGAAGTTATTCCCATCCACTAACTGTGTGTCTAAATTTGGGGACTGGAAATGATTAAAAGTACCGCCATTCCTTTTACTGAGTGACAACTTATTAAAAAAAAAAACCAAAACGTAAAAAACCCGAATTCTACTAAATTGAGACAATACGGCAACTTTCAAAAAGTTCTTTCACCCATTTGCCCAGAGAAGGTTTGTCTGGATTAATTTGTCACAGGACATGTTTAAATTCTATTTTGCATATGAAATGGACTCTCACCATACCTGCCACTCTTCCTTCATTTTTCAAATACACCCTGCATCCCTCCACCACAAAGCCTTTGCACTCATGATCCCTCCTACTTGAACCCACCCCCTTAACTATTTAATTATTTAGATTTCTCAGTTTAAAAATTCTCTTCCTGAGGGAAGCATCCCCTAACCCCCCAGTTTACACAGGGCACCCATTATATGCTCTCATAGCACTGTATTTTCAAAACATGTGCCATTTGTAATGCCACATTTGTGTGTCCAACCAACACCTTGCAGTTTAAAAATATTTTTAAAATATCAGAGGACTTCCCTGGTGGTCCAGTGGTTAAGACTTCGCATTTCCACTGCAGGGGGGCGTGGGTTTGATCCCTGGTCAGGGAAGTTCCGAATGCCGTATGGTGTGGCCAAAAAAACACAAAAAAACAATGAAGATATGAAAAAGTTGTAACATGACTGAAACTTAAAGAAATCTGAAAATATAAATTGTTGTCTAAACTGGTAAATCAGGTTATTTTCACCATTCCACAGTGGTCTCAACCCTGGCTCATATTAGTATCACCTAGGCAACTTTAAAAAAAAAATGATGCCAAGGTTTCATCCTCAGAGAGTCTGAAATAACTGGTCTGGGGTGGAGTCCCAGGATTTGTGTTTTTGAAAACTCCCAGGTGATTCTAACACACAACAATGCTGGGCCCCATTATTCTATGTTCTAGGAAGCAATTAAGATGGGACAACCATTAGAGCTTTGGCAAAGATAGTTTCCTAGGACTTCAGGTCAGAAGACGTATTTTGATCAACAAGAGGTAAATATTTCAGAAGAGTCAGAAAGAAAATGACTGATAGAACAAGTTCAGCTGCTGGATGGTCATTTGTTTTGAAAATTTCAGAAAATCTTGATATTCTTTACTTCTTCGAAAAGTTTAATATCCTATTTCACCAAGACTTAATTCACTGTTAAGCTTGGTAAACAGTATTTAAAGTGATTCTGGATGTGCTCATATGGTTGGCATGAGTGAACCCTTTTTAGAGAGGACAGTGGGGGCCCATACAAGTGAAAGTGAACAAATTAGCAGTAAACAGTAGCATTAGCATCAGGACACAGGTCTCCTAACTCTAGTCAAGATCTCTTTTCCACTACAGCATACAACTTCTTGCTATATGAACTCTTGCTATCCACTCAGGTAACATGTTTTTTACTCAGCTGGTTCCTTCCATGGCCTAATTTGTTCAACTCTTTCATGTTTCCTGAATAAATCTAAGACTTTACATTTACCTCCAAGTACTACTTTAGTTGCATCTCATCAAGTTTTGATATGCAGTACAATGGTTTCCATTGTCAGTTAACTTCTGGTTATTTAGCAATTCCCATTACTATTAGTTAATTGAGTTAGTCTCTCAGGTAAGATTTTAACACTGTACTGTATGTTACTTTAGTAGATTGTCTGAATATTGCTAGCTAAGGGAAAGTTAAAACAAATTATCATTAATAGGGAA
>NW_006786690.1:6120230-6183137 GCF_000442215.2 Lipotes vexillifer | reverse complement strand
AAAGAGAGGGAATAGTTCTAATCCTTTTTTCTTGTTATGTAGGGTGAGCAAAGGCATAACTGTAATGTCTATAGGGTGAAGTCTTTTGGATACTAGAGTTATCATATAAAAAATGAAACAGTATTTGTAAAAAGTCAGTGTTCCTGTGAAACTGGCAAGATCTCACATTCAGTATAAAAAAAAAAAAAAAAGAGTTTACAGTGCTGGCAGAACTAGAAGCAGAGAAACCCCAGTAGTAATGAGCTCACTCAGTGCCCAGATCTTGGTTTCTAAATACTATTCTCCTAAAAGAAACCAAGGCTCCTTGAAGAAACGACGGACTCTATGACTAGGGCAGGAAAAATACAAAAATACAAGATACTCCAGTGGCATCTTGTACTGTCACAAAGTAAGTGCTCTAAAAACAAACAGATGAAGAAATATCGAAGAGACACATGAATCAACTTGAAAGAGCTCCCAAGGCCAAAGCTGGAACAATCTGGGTGACAAAATAATGTGGTACTGGATTATAACTCAAAGTGTACGATAAATATACATGAATCTGTACTGATATACATGTATATATATAATATAGTTATATATGTGTGTGTGTGTATTTACACACGACTTAATAAAGAAACAAATAGAAGAGACAAATTTTTCTTGCAAGAGAATTTGAAATAATAAGCAGGTATCTCCAACTCCAGGAAGGAAATGGAGCTTAATTCTCTCCTATTCCACCCTCCCTCTCCCAATGTGGGCTAGACTTAGTGACTAGCTTCCAAATAGACCAAAGTAAGAAAGGGGGAAAAGAAAAACAACTTTAGAGTGGAGATCTAACAAACACCACCTTAACCATGTAGTCAAGGTTAAACATCACCAATGACGTCATGGGGGCATCACATACCCCCCGATATAAGGAGGGCACTTCACTTAAAAGGTATTTTTACGGGCTTCCCTGGTGGCGCAGTGGTTGAGAGTCTGCCTGCCGATGCAGGGGACACGGGTTCGTGCCCCGGTCTGGGAAGATCCCACATGCCGCGGCGCGGCTGGGCCCGTGAGCCATGGCCGCTGAGCCTGCGCGTCCGGAGCCTGTGCTCTGCAACGGGAGAGGCCAAAACAGTGAGAGGCCCACATACCGCAAAAAAAAAAAAAAAAAGGTATTTTTACCCCAAACTCTAATCATGAGAAAAACACCCGAATTGAGGGACATTCTACAAAGTACCTGACCAGTGCTGTCAAAGTCATGACAAACAAGATTAAAAAACTGTCAAAGGCCAGAGGACACTAAGAATACATGATGACTAAACGCAATGTGGTATCCTGGATTGCATCCAGGACTACAAAAAGGACAAAAGGGACAGTAGTGATAAAGTCTGGAGTTAACAGCAATGCACCAATGCTGGTTTCTTAGTTTTGATAAATGTCCTCTGGTAGTGTAAGACATTAGTATGGAATTGGGTGAAGTGTATATGGAACTCTCTCTACTAAATTTGAAACTTCCCCATAGAGTAAAATTATTTCAAAATGAAACATTTTTTAAAAGTTTGGCACATGGGTTTTTGTAGCTTTTTGTCTTTGATATGCTAAGTCATTTCATGATTTGGTAATACAAAATGATGTCTTCCTTTTTTTTTTGGGTGGGCGGGATGGTTGGTAGTCCCATTAACATATAATCATTTTTCCCTCTGAGGGATACATGTGATATTTGAAGCTAGTAAGCATATAGTGTATCTCTCCCTAAACTACTGGAGGATGTGGAGACTTAGAGCTCAAGTTTATTGAATAGGAAAAGTAATCTTCTATAAGACTAATAAACTGGGACTAACGAGTAGTAGGGGGTTTCAAGGCATTTTTATTCCTTAATGAGTAATTTTACTTTCATGACAAGTACGCAGCCTCAACAGTCACTATGTCCAAATGTGCCTCAATGGAGAGGACAAATAAAACCTCAGACTCCAAGTCAAGCTACATCTTAACTTTTCTAGGGTACACTGTAGTAGCCTCTAATTCATGCAGGAATTTCAACCCCATGGAAAAGTTATTCAAGTAGCAATAAATGAGAGGTCAAAAATGACCAGACCCTAGTTGCCAGTGCTAGGATGTCAGATATCCCAGGTCATATACGTCAAGTTCACAGAGTGACAAAAGGAAATTCTCAGGAACTTGTTCAGAATTAGCTGACGGTTGTAAACATATTTCCAGGTTATACCTAAAGAAGTGACAGAGAACAAAAAGTCAAAAACGGGAAAATCAGGGTCTTAAACCTTGCTGTCAGGTCCCTGATGTTGCAAACACCTGGGAGGTTTGATCATTTACTAAATGTTGGATTGGAGGTCAAAACAAAAAGCAATGCAATGTACGATTTCATCTAAATGAATCTACAGAAACAAAAAATAGGATAAGTGGCTCTCAGAGGCTGAGGAGAGTAGAGAATGAGGAGAGACTACTAAAGGATATGTGCTTCTTTTTGGCATGATGAAAATGCTCTGACATTAGATAGTGGTGATGGTTGCACAACTGTGAATATAGTAAATTTTGGGTGAATTTTATAGTATGTGAAATATATCTCAATTAGAAAAAAAGCAACACAAAAATAAAGGAATGCAAAATGTTCTTCTCTCCAAAATGGGGAATGTAGGAGTGCATAAGGGCCAATGGAATGGTCAAAACTGAAAAACTGGATCCCTACAATTTTTTTTTTTTAAAGTGATAAAACTTAAGGGAGTTCCGGTAGTCTAGTGGTTAGGATTCAGCACTTTCGCTGCTGTGGCTTGGGTTCAATCCCTGGTCTGGGAACTGGGATCCTGCAAGCTGAATGGCACAGCCAAAAACAGAAAAAAAAAAAAAAAAGAAAAAGAATAAAACTTAAGTAATGATAACACAGAATTACATCCAATAGCCCAAGACTATTTTTTCTAGCTTAGAATCCTTTTGACTGGATCAAGTTCACAGAGTGATAAAAGGAAATTCTCCTTGAATGGAGCCATTTGAAACAAAAAGATGTCAAAACACCCAGAATGATAACTTGTTGAAGACCAGATAAAACTGTCTTTGGGTTAATTGTTGTAAATAATCTAGATTGTATTTTGAAATATATTAAAAAAGACAAAAACCAAATCAAAGATCTGCCAGCGTAACAAGCGGTAGACAGGTCTTGGTGGGATAGTATGCTGATGTAGCAATGTAAACTTCTAGCTTTCTTTTTTTCTTTTTTCCATGAAAAATGTGACCTCCATGTGAGTAAAGATTGTTCTGTTCATTGTTTTATTCCCTGCACTTAGAACACAGTAAATGCTCAGTAAATATTTGTTGAATGAACCAAGTTCATGATGCAGCCATGAACAGGCTTGCTGGTCTTTGTAAGAATCTAAAATGGGTTTATTTTGAAAACTGGCATCATGTTCTTTTTCTAGAAAGGGAAAAACTCTCATTTAAACTTACTGAGTAGCTATAAGCTAGCTGGTTTGAATACAGGCATAAAGCACCTTAATCAGTGAACTAAACCTTAATTAATGAACCTCTTCCCAAAGTTCAAATGGGTGAAAGAGCTTTTGTGACAGCTTGAAGGAGTTGCAGCCATGTCAGTGCTGGCCATGTCACCTATTACTTTAAACCAAAAACAACCAAACCTTGCTTTCCAGTAAGAAAACTGTGAGGGAAATCCAAAAGGGAGGGGATATATGTGTATGTATGGCTGATCCATTTTGCTGTGCAGTAGAGGCTAACACAACACTGTGAAGCAACTATATGCCAATCAAAATTAATTTAAAAAATAGAAAATAAAACACAACAACAAAAAAGAAAACTGTGAACAGGGTAAGATTCATGACAGTGTTTTGCATTTCAGCTGGTGTAAGTGTGGATCAATTATCCCACTTTGCTCATATTTTGCCATTAGGTAATCCTGCTAATCCCATCTAACGTTCTGTGCACAAAGCAACAAGTTACCCATAAATTACTTTGTAGTCTCCTCATCACACTTCACACTTACAGGTGAGATTTCAAACACTATTTCTGTTACTGTACTATAGACGTTTATAGCTGAAGCTTTTTTCAACCCTTGAATTATTTTCCCCCCAATATTATGCTCTTTCCTCCAATCCTTACACTTGTCCACATCTAAAATACCCATGAATAGGCCATCACTACTACCTGAAGTTCCGTCCTGGCTAGACCCCTGCAAAGGACAGCCACGGATTTCCAAGAGGCAGTCACCACCTTGCTTCTCCATCCCCACCCACCACCCTTAACCCCTGTGAGTGAGTGCTGCCGACACCTAAAACTGCATCAGTCAGGAGATTCCTGGATCAGAATCCTCTGCACTTTTGATTCTGGCAGCTGTTAAAAACTCAATATAACACAGAATCAAGTTGCTTCTTCCAACTGAGGGTTCCCAGGCAGAGCCTGCAGCTAGACCCTGAAACTTTTCAGGCCACATCTCTGATGACAGCTGCTGTCATACGCCTGTCACAAGACTTTCAGGATTTTGTTCTTCGAGAACAGCTTTCCACCCCTGTGCAGTGCCCTAAGTGGGCTCATGTAGTGGGATCCTGTATTGTGTTCACCTACATTCTGAAGAAGAACGTTTTATTGCTATGGACAATTTTGTTCTTGTGCACCACAAGTCTTGCCAAGTCTCTTAATGTGAATATTTCTTCAGAGATGGAAGCTAGAAGAACTCTTTGGTTAGCCAGATACAAAATACAAGACTGCTTATTTGGGAGCAGCATGGCTTTCTTCATAATACATTTTGTAGGGTGATGGCCTACAAACAATTGAAAGGGAAAGCCACCTGTAGAGACTACAATTTCATCAAAGAAGAAAAAAAACAAAGCACAGTACAGCACTCCAATATCTGTCGGAGAAACAGAGGCCCAAACCACAGTTCGTTTTATACTCACCAGAATGGCTTGAGTGAAGTTGAAGTTGGGAAAAATGTGATTTTCACACATGGTATTGGTTTGGTTTTAGACCCCACACCCGCTTTTTTTCAAAGTGTAATTTAGCTTTGGTTTCTTTCATTTTTTAGAAGACATCTTTGGGTTTCTTAAGCACTGGCAGCAACGATGATTTTAAAAATCAGTGGTAGTGGTAGTGTCAAATTGAATTAGTGCCCCTAATCCAAATACACAGAGTGGAACACGTGGTTATTTAAAATATTGCTGTTAGGTTTGTTCCTACCATGAATGCATTTCTAGTTGGTGTTGGAAAGAAGCATCCCCTGGACTTCAGAGAAGCTCTCCCACCCAAGCACAAGTGTCCTCCTTTACCCACAAAGTAGCTTGCCTTTTCCAACTGCAGACACACAGGCAGGCAGGTAGGTAGGTAGGCAGGCAGGCAGGCAGACAGACAGACACACACACACTCTCTCTCTCTCTCTCACTCTCTCTCCTACTTCAGAAGTGATTTTGATTAGACAGCGAGAAGCCAGACAGCACCTCCCAGAGATGGGCGCACATGCAGCAGCTGTCAAAAGGAGAAGTCACTTTACTTTCTTTTAAACTTGCAATGTTTGTCTTTATTTTGTTCTTTATATTTTGAAAGTGAAAAGAAATAGTATTGAGTCAATTTCTTTTTGTGTTTTTAAATATTTGTTCTATGTATTTACAAGCCTTAAAGTTGCTCTAAAGATTTCAAAAGTATTAAGAGTACTTTTCCCAGGGTAGCACTTTTTTTTAAAACAATTCTTGGAGTTCTCTGGTCCACAGCATTTCCTTCTGTTCCAAGGTTATGTATGTTTTGATTACTATTTTGATTTTTTTATTTTCTGAAGCAAGCTGAGAGGCAGGCAGAAAGATTTGATGCCAAAAAAAAAAAAAAATCTTTCTTACCTTGTTCACCCCAAACCTTCTTAAACCTGGACTAAATACTATGCTTTAAAACAAACGTGAGGTGCATCTGAAGGGGAGGGAAATTTATTTCTCTGCTTTTCTATTATACAAGTTGTTTACAGAAACTGCAAATTAAAAAATTACACTGGCATTTGCAGTCCTTAAAATAAATTAAAAGTTCTCAACTTTTTTTTTTTGCTAAACAGATTTTTTTTTTTTAAAGTATGAGTCCTCGTTTAAAAAGAAAAGATTAAAACAGAAAATACTTTCTATAAATAATACATGTATTTTGGTTTTAGTGCTCCCGCCCTCAGGTTTGAAGTTTACTTTTTTCCAGTACCTTTTTCCTCCATGATCACCTTTCTTTCTCTTTCCCCTCTCCCACTCGTGCACACGTGGGGGTTTCTGCGAGAATTGGCCTTGCTGCACTGTGATTGGCGAAGACGTGACACTTTTTATAAAAATACTTAAATTGTTTCTTTTGTTTCATTTTGTGTATTTGAAGTTTTAGTTATCCTCAGACTCCTCTTCTGCTTCCCGCAGCCACGTGAAGAATGCTGTGACAGATTTCAGGGCCACACCCTTCCCATTCTGCTCTGCGGGGTCCTTGCTGCTTTCCCATTTGTAGAAGGCATCCTCAGAGATCACCTCCTCATCATACAGGCAATCGAAAAACATCCGTAGCAAATCTGCAAGGAGGTGAAAATAAACCATCAATTCTGGCGGCACTGTAGCTGTGAGAAGACCGTATTTCCAAGCAGTGAATGGATGCACATGAACTCCCCAGGATAAGAGCATCCATGACACTTCATCACACTCCCTCTTGATAGCATAAGAGCAAAACCACTTGTCTAAAGAATGGGAAAAGATTTAAGCAGTCTAAACTATTTCCTATTCCTATTATTTTGTTCAATTTGAACTATTTTCTGATATTGCTGAGTTGTTTGATATCATGTAGTTCTCACCCTAAACACTTAAAAATTAAATACAAGAATACTTTTCTTTTTTACTTTCTTCTTTATACATTTTGTTTGAAATTTTACAATAAAAATATATTATTTTTACAAATTTTGGGAGGAAAAGGCAGAATGTACTTTCTCCCCCTCTAGTGTTGTTTTCAAAATGAAAAGAGTAATAATTCATATGAAAAAAATGGGTAAAAACGATCTCATCTGGATTTTATCCAGTGAAACGATAGTCGTTTATTGTTTTCAATGCCCAGATGATCTGGGCAATTTTAATCCTCTGTTTTGCTCTCACAGTGGAAACTTAGCTCATATTATTGTTCAAAAAAGAGAGATTTATAGATAGAATGTCTCTTCAGTTACACCCTGAGGATTGTTTCAATCTTTTCCTTTATTTCCCAGAGGGATTTAACAGCACTAGCCAAGGAGGAAAACTCTGAAAAAGCTACAACCTAAGGAAATGCCAAAGAACTGCCTCGGTGCCATCTCTAAAACAGCCAAGTATTTACTATCCACTTTCACAAGCTTCAACTGAATTTTCAAGATTTAATACAATTCAGTTAATTTACCAGCATCACTAAGACTCTGGCATTCAGGTTACCTTATTTGTCTGGTTAGCCAGAATTAATCATAACTCTTAACTGAAAATTAGTCTAAACTGCCTTAATGTCTTTGTTGGGTATCTGAGGATTCTGAAGAGTATCATCCTCTTTCATTATTAAGACCTGTGTCAAAGAAGGTGAAAAACTGTACTGCACATATGCTAATGCCAAGATGCCCTAGACCTGTGTTGTCCAATAGGGTAGCCACTAACCACATGTGGCTATTTACATTTAAATTAAATGAAATTTATTTCGTCAGTCACAGTAGCCACACTTAAGTGCTCAAGGGACATATGTCGCTCATGGTTACCATACTGCATGACAGAGATACATTTCCATCATTGCAGAGAGTCTATTAGACAGACCTGCCCTAGAATGAGGATTAAATCTCTAATATAAACTACTGTTCTTGTTATCATTTTCTCATAAACGTCAAACACTTATAAACGTTCAGGTCTATTAAAGTTACTGGTTATCTGAGTTTTTGTAATTAGTGATTCTTCTATTATCCACTGTTCAAGCCCATCCACCCATCTCTCATGTCTTGGCCTGGATAAATCTCACCCTCTGGTTGGGTTAACTGTAGCAAGAG
Source organism: Lipotes vexillifer (assembly GCF_000442215.2). Taxonomy (NCBI): domain Eukaryota; kingdom Metazoa; phylum Chordata; class Mammalia; order Artiodactyla; family Lipotidae; genus Lipotes; species Lipotes vexillifer. The sequence goes on along the minus strand of NW_006786690.1, from coordinate 6,175,165 downwards.
GTAAACTTACTGGCAGGTTGATCAAGTTTTACTATTGATGCTTGTAGTGCATAAAGTGCTTGCAGTTCCTTCTCCGTATCTGAGTCTAGGTACTTGATTAAGATCGGCACTCTCTGCTTGATAACAGCAGTGTCTACTCGGAAGGTAGAACAGTCGGCTGGAGGTGATAGAAGAACTGAGCATTAACACACAGAGCCATTTTCAATTTTCTGAGTTGATAAGACACACATGACTCTGCAAGGAAAGAGGAAGCAAGGGGGTCCAAGGCAAAGATTTTGAAACCCAAAATTTTCTGAAATTCTTAATGGGATATTCTCCCTGAAACAAACAAACAAAAATATAGAGGGGGGGGGGCGGATATATTTAGCGTGCTGGGTTCCCTCAAGAGCAGCACACTCAGTTCTTTATCTTTAATCATAATGAAACAGGGACAGTGGTTTCATAACATTTCAAACTACAAAAGGAATTAGAAAGGAAATTAAAGTGAGAGTTCATATAAAATCTTTTCACAAGGGTAAAAGAATTAGAACCATTTTATTATTACTATCAGGATGAGGACTAACTGTGACAGTGGCAAACAACACATCTAATCTGAGCCTTCTGAGGGAAAGGCACAGTAAAAAAAGGGCTAAGAAAAGCATGCTCAGGGCCTAGAAGCATGCGTGGTTTTTTGTTTTTGTTTTTTAGCTTTATTGATCTTTGCTATTGTTTTCTTTGTTTCTATTTCATTTATTTCTGCTCTGATCTTTATGATTTCTTTCCTTCTACTAACTTTGGGTTTTGTTTGTTCTTTCTCTAGTTCCTTTAGGTGTAAGGTTAGATGGTTTATTTGAGATTTTTCTTGTTTCCTGAGGTAGGACTGTATTGCTATAAACGTCCCTCTTAAAACTGCTTTTGCTGCATCCCATAGGTTTTTGGATCGTCGTGTTTTCATTGTCATTTGTCTCTAGGTATTTTTTGATTTCCTCTTTGATTTCTTCAATGATCTTTGGTTATTTAGTAACGTATTGTTTAACTTCCATGTGTTTGTGTTTTTTACGTTTTTTCCCCTGCAACTGACTTCTAATCTCATAGCATTGTGGTCGGAAAAGTTGCTTGATATGATTTCAATTTTCTTAAATTTACCAAGGCTTGATTTGTGACCCAAGATGTGATCTATCCTGGAGAATGTACCGTGTGCACTTGAGAAGAAAGTGTAATCTGCTGTTTTCGGATGGAATCTCCCATAAATATCAATTAAATCTATCTGGTCTATTGTGTCATTTAAAGCTTCTGTTTCCTTACTAATTTTCTGTCTGGATGATCTGTCCATTGGTTTAGGTGAGGTGTTAAAGTCCCCCGCTATTATTGTGTTACTGTTGATTTCCTCTTTTACAGCTGTAAGCAGTTGTCTTATGTATTGAGCCCTTGAACATTATGTGGTGTCCTTGTCTCTTGTGTAACATTCTTTATTTTAAAGTCTATTTTATCTGATACGAGTATTGCTACTCCAGCTTTCTTTTGATGTCCATTTGCATGGAATATCTTTTTCCATCCCCTCACTTTCAGTCTGTATGTGTCCCTAGGTCTGAAGTGGGTCTCTTTTACACAGCATATAGATGGGTCTTGTTTTTGTATGCATTCAGCAAACCTGTGTCTTTTGGTTGGAGCATTTAATCCATTCACATTTAAGGTAATTATGGATATGTACGTTCCTATTACCATCTTCTCAATTGTTTCGGGTTTGTTTTTGTAGTTCCTTTTCTTCTCTTGTGTTTCCCACTTAGAGAAGTTCCTTTAGCATTTGTTGTAGAGCTGGTTTGGTGGTGCTGAATTCTCTTAGCTTTTGCTTGTCTGTAAAGCTTCTGATTTCTCCATCAAATCTGAATGAGATCCTTGCCAGGTAGAGTAATCTTGGTTGTAGGTTCTTCCCTTTCATCACTTTAAATATATCATGCCACTCCCTTCTGGCTTGTAGAGTTTCTGCTGAGAAATCAGTTGTTAACCTTATGGGAGTTCCCTTGTATGTTATTTGTCATTTTTCCCTTGTTGCTTTCAATAATTTTTGTTTGTCTTTAATTTCTGTCAATTTGATTACTATGTGTCTGGGTGTGTTTCTCCTTGGGTTTATCCTGCCTGGGACTCTCTGTGCTTCCTGGACTTGGGTGGCTATTTCCTTTCCCACGTTAGGGAAGTTTTCAACTATAATCTCTTCAAATATTTTCTTGGGTCCTTTCTCTCTCCTCCTTCTGGGACCCCTATAATGCGAATGTTGTTGCGTTTAATGCTATCCCAGAGATCTCTTAGGCTGTCTTCATTTCTTTTCATTCTTTTTTCTTTATTCTGTTCCGTGGCAGTGAATTCCACCATTCTGTCTTCCAGGTCACTTATCCGTTTTTCTGCCTCAGTTACTGTGCTATTGATTCCTTCTAGTGTATTCTTCCTTTCAATTATCGTATTGTTCATCTCTGTTTGTTTGTTCTTTAATTCTTCTAGGTCTTTGTTAAACATTTCCTGAATCTTCTCGATCTTTGCCTCCATTCTTTTTCCGAGGTTCTGGATCATCTTCACTATTATTATTCTGAATTCTTTTTCTGGAGGGTTGCCTATCTCCACTTCATTTAGTTGTTTTTCTGGGGTTTTATCTTGTTCTTTCATCTGGTACATGGTCCTCTGCCTTTTCATTTTGCCTATCTTTCTGTGAATGTGTTTTTCGTTCCACAGGCTGCAGAACTGTAGTTCTTCTTGCTTCTGCTGTCTGCCCTCTAGTGGATGAGACCATCTAAGAGGCTTGTGCAAGTTTAAGCATGCAGTTTTATTTCCTCTGTAAGTTAGCACTGGGACACAATCTTGTTTTTTTAAAGCAGCTTCTATACAAGTTTGATATTAAAACACCAAAGTCTTATGGTTCTATAGATACTGAAAATTATTTTAAAAATTTTAATGAAGACTTTCCACTTAGCCTGTTATTTTCCTTGGTAAAGAACTAACATTGAAAAAACATTCATCTGGAAAAACATTCATCTGAGAGAAAATCTTAAACGCTGAAGCTATCTCTATAATGATAAAGACAGACCTGAAATTCTGAACTACTTTTGAGCTGACAGATTGCTTTTTTTTTCCTACTTCAGTGACAGAAATGTGGATTTCTATCTGAGACTAAGTGGATAACTTAGTTATCTATATCTTAGTTATCTAAAACTATATGCAACTTGGAACATTTAGGTTTTCTACCAATCTGAATCCTATCCACCTATGTCTTATCATATAAAGTCGACATAAAGCAGGAAAAATAATTGCTATTTTCTTTCCTCATACATGTATTTACATATAATGGCTTTTCTGTTGAGATTAGCCCTTCATTGATACTAAATAAGAATATTCAAACTGTTCTCTAGAACTCTTCAATCCAAGACAGGAGGCTTTGAATGTTGGAGGTGAAAAGTAAAGGAAAAGTCACATGTAACAGAGTATAAAACAACCCAAGGATCATGCACCAACTTCCTGTTGAACTGAGGAACGCAAGGCGTGCAGCAACTGCTCACATCTGGGCTCTCTGCAGGCAGAGCAGCTATTCATCCCCCTGCCCGAGACAGCCAGGCATTACAGAGAGACATGGTATCCATTTGGCACAGAAAGTGAGTTTTACAGGGCAAGTGTGGAGGGCAATATAAACTCTGACCCATATCATCTCATCAGTAGTTGACATACGGGGGATTTCAGGTGTTAAGAGTTGCCTTCAGAAATATTACTTACCTATAATAGCTGCTTTACAAACAGCTGTCATTAAAGCTCTAAGGAATGTAGGTGAACTCATCTGGTTTTCATCTAGGTTAGCCTGAAATCAAAAGTAAATAGAATAGTTAAAGGTACCCTTGCACACCAGAGAAATTATTTTCCCCTAAACCTGCCTTTGTCTGGCACTAAGGGCAGATGGGATCATGCTCAACTTTCTTGTAAAAATTAGTCTTCTAATTCACCAGAAAATACTGGGGCTATCGCCAGTTCTGTCCGAAAATGCTCTCAGTAGCAGTATTTCATTTTCAGAGAGCTTACTATCCCCTATCCTTTGCTCATTCAGTTAAACAGTGCTGTGTACTATATATATTCAGAAACATAACCATTTAAAAGCATTTTCCCTTCTCAATAAATAAGCCATACTGATAATCTATCTAAATCTATAAAGCTGAAAGAACAACTACACCACAACCACACAGTATTTTAAAGCCTACTTTGCACAATAGTGTGCAACTATGTCTAGATGTACTAACACTGCTTTCTCATCTTAATTTTAATGTGACTTGGAGGTTAATTTCAAGCATTACCTCAAACAAACCCTTCAGGTGGTGGTGAGAAAACTGTTACTCTTTTCTAAGGATGGCAAAAAAATGTATTTAGAGATAAGGTAAATAGAGTAAATGGGGCCCCAATTTATTTTTTAGTTTCTCTTAAGATCTTATCTTTTTGCTTTAAAACACTATACTAGTATGGACACCAAGGGGGGAAAGTGGGGGGTGGGGTGGGATGAATTGGGAGATTGGGATTGTTGATATATATGCACTGATGTGTATAAAACAGATAACTAACGAGAACCTGTTGTATAAAGATAAAATAAATTAAAATTCAAAGAAAAAAACCCACTATACTAAACCAGATGACTAGCAAAAGGAAAAGACAAACAAAAGCAGCCATTTCCTAGGCAGGTATTTCAAATATTTTCCAGAGTTTATGCTCCTTATGCCTGTGAACAGAATTAATGCTTATCTCAGCTTCTTTTAATAGCATAGCATCATATTTTCTACTGAAAGGGTCAGCCTTAAAATGACTGGCTAGGAAAAAATTAAAGATGTCATTTTAAACGTTATGTGTTAGAAAGCTAAGAATTTCAAAGATATTTAGAGGTCAGTTTAACATTTATGAATTTTAGAACTGACACAGACTAACCAGCAGCTCTCTCTTTGCTGAATACCTAACCTTGCACATCACCTGGGAGGAACTGGCAGCTTCCTGAGAGCAGAATTAAGAGTGGTTAACAAGTCAGATGGCCGGCTCTGCAGGACACTGGCAGAGCTGAACACAGAGGGCCATGATACCTTTTGTCACCGATCTTTTCCCACAGGACAGAAACATGTGGTGGCACTGCTGATAGCTAAAGCTGAGGATAGGGTGAGGCAAGAACTATGCATAAAAGATTTCATGATGATTTATGTGTTATAGCCAGTTGCTGGTATACCTCATTAAAAAATAAACAGGCTGAAGCCAAAGCTGGTCTAGCCCCAGAAATTACTTCTGCAAAGTCTGAACAATTATTTTTGAAGAATAAATGAGAGAATAAAAACACACCATTACTTTTTGGCCCAACAATACTTTATAAACACGTTGTAGAGCTATCTCAACTGAGTATCATTTGAAATCCCCAAGGATTAGACTTCAAGCGGAGTCTGAGAAAAATAAACAAATTAGCTAAATGTGATTAGATAATAAATAACACTTCCAAACCATCTGACTGTTTCTTCTGTTTTAAAGAAACAAATTTAAAGAAACAAATTGCATATTTCTTCTACCAAATAAAGGCACATACTGTAATTCTAACATTCAAGAATAGAAAAGACACGAAGAAAAGTATCAAGAACACTAAAGATTAAGCAAAGATGTTAACAAAAATGCACAGAACAATAAGGAAGATGGGTCTGCTAATTGGAATTGATAAGCGAAATCAGATTATTATATAGTACCAGTATCAGACACAGAGCAACAAACACCTTATATGTATTGTCAGCTCAGTGACCATTATGTTTTTGTCTTCTTGCTCCTTTTTTAAAAGTCACCTTTGCTAGGTATAATTTACATTCAGTAAAATTTACCCTTCATCTTCTACTTAAGGAGAATAATTGTTGGTCTGGACTAGGCAGAAAAAATACTAATATTTAAAAAATGAAGCCCAACATGGATGAAGAGGTAAAAACAGCATCATTTTGCAATACATGAGAAATAGAAGAAATAAAAGACCAAACTGCTGAAATCTATGAAAAATCATGGAGGAGAATGATGTTAAGTATGCAAACATTGACCTGACTTTTAAAACATAAAAGAAGGTGTCTGGGGCTTCCCTGGTGGCACAGTGGTTGAGAGTCCGCCTGCCGATGCAGGGGACACGGGTTTGTGCCCCGGTCCGGGAAGATCACACATGCCGTGGAGCGGCTGGGCCCGTGAGCCATGGCCGCTGAGCCTGCGCATCCGGAACCTGTGCTCCGCAACGGGAGAGGCCACAGCAGTGAAAGGTCCGCGTACCGCGCAAAAAAAAAAAAAAAAAAAAAAAAAAGAAGGTGTCTGATGTCAATAATATACTGGAAAGCCTGATGCTGATGCTATGCTAAAATCTATAACAAACTATCATATGAATGGTTTAAAAGTCTTAGAGCGGAAAGAGATGGTTATGTTAAGAGGAATAAATACATATATGAAAAACAAGTCATGCTAAACAAACATTCTTTCCTTTTCTCATACAATCAGTATATGGTAGCTCAGATGGATACAGCCTTCACTTTCCTAGACTTTAGCAAGACATTTGACAAATTATCTAATAAGAGATATCCCCTTATGGACAAGATGAAAAGGTGAACTAGACAGTAGAATGATGTGAAATAATAAGTTAATAGCTGAAATGTCTGCAGGGGTGGGGTGAGATTTGGTCCTGAAAAGTATGCTGCTTTATCCTTGGTCCTACCCCATTCACACATTTTACCCATAACTTGAATGAGGACAAAGATGACATATTAATGAAATGCAAGGAGGATACAAAGTGAAAAAGATGGCAAGCAAAATTTATGACCAAGTCAGAATCTAAAATGTCCTGACAAGACTAAAAAAAAAACTGTCTAATTTAAGAAAATAAATGTAAACAGAATTAAATTATTAAGGGACTTCCCTGGTGGCACACTGGATAAGCCTGCGCGCTCCCAATGCAGGGGGCCAGGGTTCGATCCCTGGTCAGGGAACTAGATCATACATGCATGCTGCAACTAAGTCTTCATGTCTGCATGCCACAACTAAGGAGCCAGCGAGCCGCAAATAAGGAGTCTGCCCGCCTGCTGCAACTAAGACCCAGTGCAACCAAATAAATTAATTAAATAAATAAATAACTATTTTAAAAAAAGAAATAAAAATTTAAAACACCATTTTGGTTCAAAACCAAACGCATAAGTTTGGGATGGGAGAGGTGACTAACCTGTAGAATATAAAAGAATGGGTACTACAAGACTGAAAGAGCAAGGAGACCTTCAAGAAGGAGGAGGAGTAAGACGTGGAGATCACCTTCCTCCCCACAAATACATCAGAAATACATCTACATGTGGAACAACTCCTACAGAACACCCACTGAACGCTGGCAAAAGACCTCAGACTTCCCAAAAGGCAAGAAACTCCCCAGGTACCTGGGTAGGGCAAAAGAAAAAAGAAAAAACAGAGACAAAAAAATAGGGACAGGACCTGCACCTCTAGAAGGGAGATGTGAAGGTGGAAAAGTTTCCACACACTAGGAAGTCCCTTCACTGGTGGAGATGGGGGTGGGCAGGGGGAAAGCCTCGGAGCCACAGACGAGAGCACAGCAACAGGGGTGCAGAGGGCAAAGCGTAGAGATTCCTGCAGAGGATTGGTGCGGACCAGCTCTCACCAGCCCAAGAGGCTTGTCTGCTTACCCACCAGCTGGGATGGGTCGGGGCTGGGAGCTGAGGCTCGGGCTCTGGAGGTCAGATCCCAGGGAGAGGACTGGGGTTGGCTGCGTGAACACAGCCTGAAGGGGGCTAGTGCGCCACAGCTAGCTGGGAAAGAGGCTGGACCTGCCTAAGAGGCAAGAAACCATTGTTTCGGGGTGCGCAAGGAGAGGGGATTCAGAGCACCGCCTAAACGAGCTCCAGAGATGGGCGTGAGCCACGGCTATCAGCGCGGACCCCAGAGATGGGCATGAGATGCTAAGGCTGCTGCTGCAGTCACCAAGAAGCCTGTGTACAAGCACAGGTTACTATCCACACCTCCCCTCCCGGAGCCTGTGCAGCCTGCCACTGGTCCTGTGAACCAGGGAAAACTTCCCCGGGAGAACACACTGTGTGCCTCAGGCTGTTGCAATGGCACACCAGCCTCTGCCGCCGCAGGCTGTCTCCGCATTCCGTATCCCTCCCTCCTGCCCGACCTGAGTGAGCCAGAGCCCCCTAATCAGCTGCTACCTTAACCCCATCCTGTCTGAGTGAAGAATGGACTCCCTTAGGAGACCTACACACAGAGGCGGGGCCAGATCCAAAGCTGAACCCCAGGAGCTGTGCGAACAAATGACAGAAAGGGAAATCTCTCCCAGCAGCCTCAGGAGCAGCAGATTAAATCTCCACAATCAATTTGATGTACTGGCATCTGTGGAATAACTGAACAGACAACAGATCATCCCAAAATTGAGGTGGTGGACTTTGGGAGCAACTGTAGACTTGGGGTTTGCTTCCTGCATCTAATTTGTTCCTGGTTTTATGTTTATCTTAGTTTACTATTTAGAGTTTATTATCATTGGTAGATTTATTGATTTGGTTGCTCTCTTCCTCCTTTTATATATATATATCTATATATATAGATAGATAGATATAGATATATTTTTTTCCTTTTTCTCTTTTTGTGAGTGCATATGTGCATGCTTCTTTGTGTGATTTTGTCTGTATAGCTTTGCTTTTACCATCTGTCCAAGGGTTCTCTCTGTTTTCATTCTTTTTTTTAGCATAGTTTTTAGTGCTTGTTATCATTGGTGGATTCGTTTTTTTGGTTTGGTTGCTCTCTTCTTTCTTTTCTTTTTTTATTACTTTTTAATAATTATTTTTTATTTTAATAACTTTATTTTATTTTATTTATTTATTTCATTTTTTTCTCCCGTTTCTTCTGAGCCGTGTGGCTGACAGGGTCTTGGTGCTCCGGCCAGGTGTCAGGCCTGTGCCTCTGAGGTGGGAGAGCCAAGTTCAGGACACTGGTCCACCACAGACCTCCCGGCTCCACATAATATCAAATGGCAAAAGCTCTCCCACAAATCTCCATCTCAACGCTGAGACCCAGGTTCCACTGAATGACCAGCAAGCTACAGTGCTGGACACCCTATGCCAAGCAACTAGCAAGACAGGAACACAACCCCACCCATTAGCAGATAGGCTGCCTAAAATCATAATAAGGTCACAAACACCCCAAAACACACCACCGGATGGGGTCCTGCCCACCAGCAAGACAAGATCCAGCCTCATCCACCAGAACACAGGCATTAGTCCTCTCCACCAGGAAGCCTACACAACCCACTGAACCATCCTTAGCCACTGGGGACAGACACCGAAAACAGCGGGAACCACAAACCTGCAGCCTGCGAAAAGGAGACCCCAAACACAGTAAGTTAAGCAAAATGAGAAGACAGAGAAACAAACAGCAGATGAAGGAGCAAGGTAAACACCCTCCAGACTAAACAAATAAAGAGGAAACAGGAAGTCTACCTGAAAAAGAATTCAGAGCAATAACAGTAAAGATGATCCAAAATCTTGGAAATAGAATGGAGAAAATACAAGAAACGTTTAACAAGGACCTAGAAGAACTAAAGAGCAAACACACAATGATGAACAACACAATAAATGAAATTAAAAATTCTCTAGAAGGAATCAATAGCAGAATAACTGAGGCAGAAGAACAGATAAATGACCTGGAAGATAAAATAGTGGAAATAACTACCGCAGAGCACAATAAAGAAAAAAGAATGAAAAGAATTTGAGGACAGTCTCAGAGACCTCTGAGACAACATTAAACACACCAACATTCAAATTATAGGGGTCCCAGAAGAAGAAGAGAAAAAGAAAGGGACTGAGAAAGTATGTGAAGAGATTATAGTTGAAAACTTCCCTAATATGGGAAGGGAAATAGTCAATCAAGTCCAGGAAGCACAGAGTCCCATACAGGATAAATCCAAGGAGAAACATGCCAAGACACACATATTAATCAAACTGTCAAAAATTAAATACAAAGAAAAAATAAAAGCAGCAAGAGAAAAACAACAAATAACATACAAGGGAATCCCCATAAGGTTAACGGCTAATCTTTCAGCAGAAACTCTGCAAGCCAGAAGGGAGTGGCAGGACATAGGGAAAAACATACAACCAAGATTACTCTACCCAGCAAGGATCCCATTCAGACTCAATGGAGAAATTAAAACCTTCACAGACAAGCAAAAGCTAAGAGATTTCAGCATCACCAAACCAGCTCTACAACAAATGCTAAAGGAACTTCTCTAGGCAGGAAACACAAGAGAAGGAAAAGACCTACAATAACAAACCCAAAACAATTAAGAAAACGGTAATAGGAACATACATATCGATAATTACCTTAAATGTAAATGGATTAAATGCTCCAACCAAAAGACAGACTGGCTGAACAGATACAAAAACAACACCCGTATATATGCTGTCTACAAGAGACCCACTTCAGACCTAGGGACACACACAGACTGAAAGTGAGGGGATGGAAAAATATATTCCATGCAAATAGAAATCAAAAGAAAGCTGGAGTAGCAATTCTCAAATCAGACAAAATAGACTTTAAAACAAAGACTATTACAAGATACAAAGAAGGACACTAAACAGTGAACAAGGGATCAATCCAAGAAGATAAAACAATCGTAAATATTTATGCACTCAACTTAGGAGCACCTCAATACATAAGGCAAATGCTAACAACCATAAAAGGGGAAATCGACAGTAACAAAATCATAGTAGGGGACTTTAACACCCCACTTTCACCAATGGACAGATCATCCAAAATGAAAATAAGTAAGGAAACACAAGCTTTAAATAATACATTAAACAAGATGGACTTAATTGATATTTATAGGACATTCCACCCCAAACCAACAGAATACACTTTCTTCTCAAGTGCTCATGGAATGTTCTCCAGGATAGATCATAGCTTGGGTCACAAATCAAGACTTGGAAAATTTAAGAAAACTGAAATCGTATCAAGTATCTTTTCCAGCCACAATGCTATGAGACTAGATATCAACTGCAGGAAAAAAATCTGTAAAAAAAATACAAACATATGGAGGCTAAACAATACACTACTTAATAACCAAGAGATCACTGAAGAAATCAAAGAGGAAATCAAAAACTACCTAGAAACAAATGACAATGAAAACATGACGACCCCAAATTTATGGGATGCAGCAAAAGCAGTTCAAAGTGGTAAGTTTATAGCAATAAAATCCTACCTCAAGAAACATCTCAAATAAACAACCTAACCTTACACCTAAAGCAATCAGAGAAAGAAGACCAAAAACCCCCAAAGTTAGCAGAAGGAAAGAAATCATAAAGATCAAAGCAGAAATAAATGAAAAAGAAATGAAAGAAACAATAGCAAAGATCAATAAAACTAAAAGCTGGTTCTTTGAGAAGATACACAAAATAGATAAACCATCAGCCAGACTCATCAAGAAAAAAAGGGAGAAGACTCAAATCAATAGAATTAGAAATGAAAAAGGAGAAGTAACATCTGACACTGCAGAAATACAAAGGATCATGAGAGATTACTACAAGCAACTATATGCCAATAAAATGGACAAACTGGAAGAAATGGACAAATTGTTAGAAAGGCACAACCGTCTGAGACTGAAACAGGAAGAAATAGAAAATATAAACAGACCAATCACAAGCACTGAAATTGAAACTGTGATTAAAAATCTTCCAACAAACAAAAGCCAGGACCAGATGGCTTCACAGGCAAATTCTATCAAACATTTAGAGAAGAGATAACACCTATCCTTCTCAAACTCTTCCAAAATATAGCAGAGGGAGGAACACTCCCAAACTCATTCTAAGAGGCCACCATCACCCTGATACCAAAACCAGACAAAGATGTCACAAAAAAAAAAAAACCTATAGGCCAATATCACTGATGAACATAGATGCAAAAATCCTCAACAAAATACTAGCAAACAGAATCCAACAGCACATTAAAAGGATCATACACCATGATCAAGTGGGGTTTATCCCAGGAATGCAAGGATTCTTCAATATACGCAAATCAATCAATGTGATAAACCGTATTTACAAATTGAAGGAGAAAAACCCTATGATCATCTCAAGAGATGCAGGAAAAGCTTTCAACAAAATTCAACACCCATTGATGATAAAAACCCTCCAGAAAGGAGGCACAGAGGGAACCTACCTCAACATAATAAAGGCCATATATGACAAACCCATAGCCAACATCGTTCTCAATGGTGAAAAACTGAAACCATTTTCACTAGGATCAGGAACAAGACAAGGTTGTCCACTCTCACCACTATTAAAATTCAACACAGTTGGGCTTCCCTGGTGGTGCAGTGGTTGAGAGTCTGCCTGCCGATGCAGGCGACAAGGGTTCATGCCCTGGTCCAGGAAAATCCCATGTGCCGTGGAGCGGCTAGTCCCATTTGCTGTATGTTTGAAATTCTTCATGATAAATGTTGGTGGGGAAAAAGCCAGAGGACTCTTCTAGAGACTAAAGAGGCGGCAAAAAAAAAAAAAAAATCAACATAGTTTTGGAAGTTTTAGCCACAGCAATCAGCGAAGAAAAGGAAATGAAAGGAATCCAAATGGGCAAAGAAGTAAAGCTGTCACTGTTTGCAGATGACATGATACTATACATAGAGGATCCTAAAGATGCTCCCAGAAAACTACTAGAGCTAATCAACGAATCTGGTAAAGTAGCAGGATACAAAATTAATGTACAGAAATCTCTTGCATTCGTATACACTAATGATGAAAAATCTGAAAGAGAAATTAAGGAAACACTCCAATTTACCACTGCAACAAAAAGAATAAAATACCTAGGAATAAACCTACCTAAGGAGACAAAAGACTGGTATGCAGAAAACTATAAGACACTGATGAAAGAAATTAAAGATGATACAAACTGATGCAGAGATACACCATGCTCTTGGATTGGAAGAATCAACACTGTGAAAATGACTATACTACCCAAAGCAATCTACAGATTCAATGCAATCCCTATCAAACTACCAATGGCATTTTTCACAGAAGTAGAACATAAAATCTCACAATTTGTATGGAAACACTAAAGACCCCGAATAGCCAAAGCAATCTTGAGAAAGAAAAATGGAGCTGGAGGAATCAGGCTCCCTGACTTCAGACTATACTACAAAGCTACAGTAATCAAGACAGTATGGTACCGGGACAAAAACAGAAATATAGATCAATGGAACAGGATAGAAAGCCCAGAGATAAACCCACACACCTACGGTCAACTAATCTATGACAAAGGAGGCAAGGATATACAATGGAGAAAAGACAGCCTCTTCAATAAGTGGTGCTGGGAACACTGGACAGCTACATGTAAAACAATGAAATCAGAACACTCCCTAACACCGTACACAAAAATAAACTCAAAATGGATTAAAGACCTAAATGTAAAGCCAGACACTATCAAACTGTTAGAGGAAAACACAGGCAGAACTCTCTATGACATAAATCTCAGCAAGATCCTTTTTGGCCCACTTCCTAGAGAAATGGAAATAAAAACAAAAATAAACAAATGGGACCTAATGAAACTTCAAAGCTTTTGCACAGCAAAGGAAACCATAAACAAGACCAAAAGACAACCCTCAGAATGGGAGAAAATATTTGCAAATGAAGCAACTGACAAAAGATTAACCTCCAAAATTTACAAGCAGCTCATGTAGCTCAATATCAAAAGAACAAACAAACAACCCAATCCAAAAATGGGCAGAAGGCCTAAATACACATTTCTCCAAAGAAGATATACAGATCACCAAAAAACTCATGAAAGAATGCTCAACATCACTAATCATTAGAGAAATGCAAATCAAAACTACAACGAGGTATCACCTCACACCAGTCAGAATGGCCATCATCAAAAAATCTAAAAACAATAAATGCTGGAGAGGGTGTGGAGAAAAGGGAACACTCTTGCACTGCTGGTGGGAATGTGAATTGATACAGCCACTATGGAGAACAGTATGGAGGTTTCTTAAAAAACTAAAAATACAACTACCGTACGACCGAGGAATCCCACTACTGGGCAGATACCCTGAGAAAACCATAATTCAAAAAGAGTCATGTACCACAGTGCTCACTGCAGGTCTATTTACAATAGCCAGGACATGGGAGCAACTTAAGTGTCCATCGACAGATGAATGGATATAGAAGATGTGGCACATATATACAATGGAATATGACTCAGCCATAAAAAGAAACAAAATTGAGTTATTTGTAGTGAGGTGGATGGACCCAGAGTCTGTCGTACAGAGTGAAGTAAGACAGAAAGAGAAAAACAAATACCGTATGCTAACACATATATATGGAATCTTAAAAAAAAAAAAAAAAGTTATGAAGAACCTAGGGGCAGGACTGGAATAAAGATGCAGATGTAGAGAATGGACTTGAGGACACGGGGAGGGGGAGGGGTAAGCTTGGCCGAAGTGAGAGAGTGGCATGGACATATACAGACTCCCAAATGTAAATAGCTAGCTAGTGGGAAGCAGCCGCATAGCACAGGGAGATCAGCTCGGTGCTCTGTGACCACTTAGGGGGGATAGGGAGGGTGGGAGGCAGATGCAAGAGCGAGGGGATATGGGGATATATGTATATGTACAGCTGATTCACTTTGTGATACAGCAGAAAGTAACACACCATTGTAAAGCAATTATACTACAATAAAGATGTTAAAAAAAAAAAAAAGACTGAAAGAGCAGTTTGAGCTCAGTGTAGTGAGCCGGCCAGAAGCACAGAGTTAAAAAAAAGAAAAAATGCAAAAAGCACCACCTAATTCTGTACTGTTGGAGCACACCTGGTGATCATGCTCAGTTTGCACATGTCACTTTGAGAGGAATGTTCAAAATCCAGGTTATGTTTGTATGAGAATAACCAGACAAGGGTCTGGATATCTAGATTTCAGGAAAGAATGAAAGAACCTAGAGGGGGAGATAGGGATATATCTTACTGACTAGTATAAATTACTTAAAAAAGATTCTGAATTAGGTGAGATGATAGATTATCGTATAGACAGCAGGGAAAATAGGTAAAAAAATCAATTCATCAGAAGCTTCATTATTTCTCAGTGCCTGGAAATGAGTTGTTAAGAAAACAACAGCCCATTAGAAGGACTACAAAACAAGATTTATGCAAGAGGGAGAGAACTAGATTAGCCTTCAATGGCTTTCTTTCAACTGGATTAGTATATGATCCCATGGAAATGTGCACAAATAAAACACATGTACATAAACAGAAGTTACTATTTAAAGGAATACAGCAACAAATTAAAAACGGACATGATCAACAGACTCCACAACACAAGATAAGTAAGATATGAAGTTTCCAGAAGGGAGCATTGTTATGAAAATGTCAGTCAACACATTTAATGATAATTATATATTGCTTATTAATTTTATCCAGATTAGTATTTAAAACATGACAACATTAAGAAAGAAATGAAAATTTTTGAATGGTAAAATGCAGGGTGTATCCAAAACTAATGAGAGATCCAGAAAAATGGCTTATGTTCTGAATTTTTTTACCTGACTTTATAAAAGACTACGAATCTTATAAAAATAGAAAAACAGCATTAGTTTCAAATACATAAACATGTAAGAATAAAAACTAACTTCACTAAAGTTAAAAAATCCCATTAAGTGAGAGGGTGAATATGTGAATGAAGGGATCCCACAAGAATCTTTCTTGCAGAGATATCAGGGAAAGTGACATAGTCTTTATACCTCTACCCAGTCAAAGATCTGTTCATCATTTGCTTTGTCCTCAATAATGAGTTTCTCAAGTCGCTTATACAGCTCTTCGGCAGAGAGTTCTTTCTTTGAAAGTGCTTCAGAGGAACAGGAACCATCAGACTCTATAAAGTCCAACTTCTGTAACATACAGTGTTAAACATATTAACATAATTCAATATTATTATCACCCTGAGAGGAAAACAAAGTCATGGGCTATCTCTTCTATTGCACATGGAATCAAAATGATCAGCAGAAGCCATTCTATATTTATTGTTCTAAAATATTCTCACTCCATTATCCTTCTGAATATTTCCACAGTTTTTAATACTGCATAGCTCTGCTTCTTCTTAAAAACAAAAGCAAGCTTACTTCTCCTCCAAATCATTCTGAGTTTCAGTCTTTTTAAAAAATTTAAGTACATCTGACATATAATGTTATATTAGTTTCATGTGTACAACATAGTGATTTGCCATTTGTATACACTGTGAAATGGTCACCACAATAAATCTAGTCATTATCTGTCACCGTACAAAGTCAATACAATACTATTGACTGTGTTCTCCATGCTATACATTACATCCTCATAACTTATTTATTTTATAACTGGAAGTTTGTACCTCTTGATCCCCACCCTTCACCTATTTCACCCCTGCCAACCCCTTCCCCGCTGGCAACCAACTACCTATTCGCTGTATCTATGGGTTTTAATTTGTTTTGTAGAATCCATATATAAGTGAAATCATGCAGTATTTGTCTTTCTCTTGACTTATTTAACATAATACCCTTGGGTGCTTCAGTCTGGCTTTTACCTGTGACATAGCTCTAAGGCAGGGCAGGAGTACTGGCAAGGGTACAATTTAACTCCCTTTCTGCAGCCTATGATTTAGTATCATTATTGCCACCGAGCAGCTGTCAAAAACTCTATTGTTTTAGTTTTGTCAAGTCCTTCAAACACCTCTTGACCATTCTGAATCCGAGTGTGAGAAACGATGCCATAATGGTTTAAATCTTAGATGGGTAGTTAAAAAAAATCAATAATCAAAATGATTTTTTCATTTTCAAGGGTATAAGGAAATGAGGTATATAAGTATGTTTTGCCTTATGAAGTTTCTCTATGCAAAAACCATGAAGATTAAAATATTAAAGATTATTAACATATTTTCCTCTAATACCTTAGAAGACTCTGATATATTCCTATACCCTCCTTTGATCCACAAAGAAAAAAGTATCTTGAATTCTGTGAAAAAAATTTCATTCTATCGTTTTAATTGTCTTTACCACTTATGCCCATTTAAAAATATATTCCTATAAAGTTTAGAAACATGATTCAGTATTACAATTTTTCTGATTCAATGTTGATAAATAGCTCAACCACCACATTTCAATATACATACAAAATCACAAGAAGATGGCCATAAGTTCTTTTAAGAACAGGCAATTTTTCACAGCCTTGAAACATTCTCCAAATTTGTTCTAACACTCTTAGGTGTTAGAACACCTACACAGAATACCTCTTTAACCTACCCTAAACCTACATAGATGATTGAAGGTCTGAGAGTGATTAACAACAACAGCAAAGTCAAACATGAATTACATTCCTCATTTATATAATATGACATAAAAATGTGAAAGTGAACATCTTTACCATGGCCAAACAGAGTCAGTGGTGAGCTGTAAAGTTTACCTTGGTCATTGGAGAGAAACATTTATTTCTCAGAATCCCTGTGTTTCTGTATACGTTATCGAATTCTCCTAGAACCTAGAAGGCTGGGCTTCAAATTTATGGATCAGCTCATCACTACCTCTTGCAGAATGTATGCGGGTTCCCAGAAAAAGGGCATTAAACCAGCCATTTTAATTTTTATTTATGTTGGCTGCGCTGGGTCTTCATTGTGGCTCATGGGCTCTCTAGTCGTGGCGCACAGGCTTCTCTAGTTGCGACACGCCGGCTCAGTAGTTGCGGCACACAGGCTTAGTTCCCTGACCAGGGATCAAACCCAGGCCCCCCACCCGCCACTGCATTGGGAGTGTGGAGTCTTAACCACTGGACCACCAGGGGAGTCCCTAAACCAGCCATTTTAGAAGAAAGCTAAAATTCAGGATACAGAAGGCCAAGTTTTCTGGAAACTCATTTTTTTGTCTCTTAAACATTTTTTGTTTGTTTGTTTGTTTTGCGGTACGCGGGCCTCTCACTGTTGTGGCCTCTCCCGTTGCGGAGCACAGGCTCTGGACGCGCAGGCTCAGCGGCCATGGCTCACGGGCCCAGCCGCTCCGCGGCATGTGGGATCTTCCCGGAACGGGGCACGAACCCATGTCCCCTGCATCGGCAGGGGAACTCTCAACCACAGCGCCACCAGGGAAGCCCTAAACATTTTTATTAATAACAGCATCATCCGTAACTGAGTTCCTCTCTATGCTCAGTGCTTCTTAAACATTATCTCATTTAATCCCCATAAAAATTCTACCAGATAGTTCTTATAAGCATTTCATAAGTGAGGAATATGAGGCTTAGAGAAATCAAGTAATTTGCTTAAAGTCTTAAGTGGTAGAAAACTGGAACCTGAAGCCAGGTTTATTTGACTTCAAATCAGGGTGCCATATGTTTTCATTTCTCTTGGATATACACCTAGAAGTATAACTGCTGGGTCTCATGGGAATTCTGCGAGAAACCATCCTTATGTAGTTATTTTCATAAATTACATCTATATACAATGTATGCCCATTAACACATATTTATAGTTATTTTCTTATGGATTTGCCTTTTAAATCATATAGCAAAGAAAATGAGGAGGTACAAATCAAAAACATAATAATACTTGCTTTTATATTTACCTGTGTGGTTACTTTTACCAGTTATCTATATTTCTTTGTATGGCTTCGAGTTACACTCTTGTGTTCTTTTGCTTCAGCCTGAAAGATTCAGTTTAGCAGGGGAGGTCTACTAACTCACTTAGCTTTTATCTGGGAATGTCTTAATTTCTTCTTCATTTTTATAGGAAATATTGCCAGATATAAACAGTCTTTAAATTTTAGTATTTTAGTTATTCTTTTGTTTTTGGCTGCATTGGGTCTTTGTTGCTGCGCGCAGGGCTTTCTCTAGTTGAGGCGAGCGGGGGCTGCTCTTCATTGTGGTTCACAGACTTCTCACTGCGGTGGCTTCTCTTGTTGCGGAGCTCGGGCTCTAGGTGTGCAGGCTTCTGTAGTTGTGGCACACGTGCTCAAGAGCTCAGGCTCAGAAGTTGTGGCGCATGGGCTTAGTTGCTCCACGGCATGTGGGATCTTCTTGGACCAGGGCTCGAACCCGTGTCACCTGCTTTGGCAGGCGGATTCTTAACCACTGCATGGCTAGGGAAGCCCAGTACTTTAAATATACCATTCCAGTGTCTTTTGACAGCCATAGTTTCTGAGGATAAACTGGCTGTTAATCTTATTGAGGCTTCTTTGTATGTGACTAGTCTCTTCTCTCTTGATGCTTTCAAGATTTCTTCTGTGTTTTTGTCTTTCAACAGTTTCATTATATCTTGATGTGAAACTGACTTTTTTTTTTTTTTTTTTTTTTTTTTTTTCTTGCGTTATGCAGGCCTCTCACTGTTGTGGCCTCTCCCATTTGCGGAGCACAGGCTCCGGACGCGCAGGCTCAGCGGCCATGGCTCACGGGCCCAGCCACTCCGCGGCATGTGGGATCTTCCCGAAACGGGGCACGAACCCGCGTCTCCTGCATCGGCAGGCAGACTCTCAAGCACTGCGCCACCAGGGAAGCCCGATGTGAAACTGACTTTATCCTGCCTGGAGTTTGCTGAAATTCCTAGATGTGTAGATTCATATCTTTGAACAAATTTGGGAAGTTTCTGACCATTATTTCTTCAAATACGTAAATACTTTCTTCTGCTCCTTTCTCCCTTCTCTGGGACTACATTATGTATATACTGATGTGTTTGATGGTGTCCTCTAGGTCCTTAGACTCCGTTAATTTTTCTTGATTCTCTTTTCTTTGCTCCTCAGACTGAGCAATTTCTTTTTTCAAAGCCTCTTTGTATGTTAAATGGATTATTTTTTCAATGTGTATTATTACAATTTAAAGTTTTCTTTAAAAAATAAACTATAGGGACTTTTAAAAAAAATTCAGTGATATTCAGTTTCATATAACAATGCCAGAAATTTCATTAGCAAAACAATTAGTAAAAGAGTGTATCTGTTGTGAATACTGAAGATGCATTTTCATCGTAGTAAATTAGTGCTGAATCAGTGATTCCTGACTGACTGAGCAATTTCAATTGCCCTGTTTCCAAATTCGCTGACTGATTCTTCTGCCTCTGCTCAAACCTGCTGTTGAAAGAGTCTAATTTTTCATTTCAGCTATTACCACTTTTCAGTTTGTACTTGGCTTCTTTTTATAATTTCTACCTCTTTACCAGTATTCTCAACTTGTTCATCATTCTGATTCCCTTTATTTCTTTGTCCATGGTTTTCTTCAGCAACTTGAGCATATTTAAGTCAGTTTAAAGTCCTTGTCTAGTATTCCCAATGTTTGGGCTTCCTCAGGGATGCTTTCTGTCATTTTCTTATTTTCCCCTGTGAATGAGCTGTATTTTCCTGTTTCTTTGAATACTTCATAATTTTTTTGTTGAAAACTAGACAGTGTAATGCAGTAAGTCTGGACAACAGATTCTCTCCCTCACCCCGTATAATGTTGCAGTCATCTGTTTAGTGACTTTTAGACAAGGACTATATTCCTTCTCGTGTATGGTTACTGAAGTCTCTGATCCATTATCTCTGAAGTCAGCCAGTGACCTTTCAGAGATTTCAGTGAATGCCTGGATCCAATAAGAAAAAGAGAGGGGCGTGGGGGCGTGGGGAAGACATAAATGTGTTCTGTTTAAGTTCTTTGACAGACCCCATCCAAGAAGTTGCTTCAGGGTGAGGAGCTGAAATGACATCAAGGTCCTGCACAGGATACTCGGTGAACTGCTAGGCAGATTAAAAGAACACTAATCTTTAGAGGGCAAGGTCTTTAGTGCTCAACCTGGCACCAGAAAGAAGGTGCTACTGTCTCCTCAGCTGTCTGTCACAGAGCTGGGGGCTGATAGCTTTCTATGCAAAACACCAAAATCACTGGAATTTACCAGACTCTTTTTTTCATCAAGCATTCTCCTGGTGTTGGTAGTGCATGTGTTCCCCTCCATAATTCCAAAATAGCTGATTCTAACAGACCTTCCCAGCTCAATAATTCTGGACCTTCTTACTATATCATCTTCCCTCCATCCATACACTGATTTTTAAATTTTAAATTAACCTTACATTCCTGTGGTAAAACCTACCTGGTTTATCCTTTTTATATACTGTTGCATTTGATTTGTGAAAATTTTGTTGACAAGATTTTCTCTGTGTTAATTAGGAATACTGGTCTATAGTTCTCTTTTCTTGAAATGCCCTTGATTTTGTTATCAATTTAATGCTGGTCTCACAGAATGAGTTGGAAAATAAGTCTCTCCTGTTCAATGTTTTGGAAGAATTGATGTAGAATCCTTTGCAGAACTGGCATTATTTCTCCCTTATATGTTTCGTAGAATTCATCAGTGAACTCACTGGTGCCTGGAGTTTTCTCTGCGAGAACGTTAACTACCTCAATTTCTTTCATAGACATTCAGGTTATCTATTCTTCTTCTTGAGTCAGCTCCAGCAGTCTGTGTCAAGAAATTTACTCATTTCAACTAAGCTGATGTATTTATTGGCATAAAGATTATTCACAAAATTCTCTTACCTGTTGTTATGTGTAGAATGTATACAATGTCACCTCCCTCATTCTTTTTATTAGAAATCTGTGCCTTCTCTTTTTTTTTTCCTGATTAGTCTGGCGAGGGGTTTATCAATTTTATCTTTTCAAAGAACCAGCTTTTGACTTCAGTGACTTTTCTCTACTGTTCTTCTGTTTCATTGACTTCTGCTCCGATTCTTGTTATTTCCTTTTTTTAAAATTTATTCATTTATTTTTGGCTGTGTTGGGTCTTTGTTTCTGTGCGTGGGCTTTCTCTAGTTGCGGCGAGCGGAGGCCACTCTTCATCGCGGTGTGTGGGCCTCTCACTTTCGCAGCCTTCTCTTGTTGTGCAGCACAGGCTCCAGACGCGCAGGCTCAGTAGTTGTGGCCCGTGGGCCTAGTTGCTCCGCGGCATGTGGGATCTTCCCAGACCAGGGCTCGAACTCGTGTCCCCTGCATGGGCAGGCATGTTCTCAACCACTGCGCCACCACCAGGGAAGCCACTCCTTTTTTCTATTTACTTTGAGTTTTATTTGCTCTTCCATTTTCTAATTTTGTAAGGTTGAAGCTGAAGTTACTGATTTGTGACCTTACTTGCTTCCTACACACAGGTGTTCAGTGCTAAAAATTTCACTCTAAGTACAGCTTTAGTTGCTGTACCACAGATTTTGATGTGTTGTGTTTTCATTTTCATTCAGTACAAAATATTTAAAAAATCTTTTATGATTTCTCATTGACTCACAGGTTATTTAGAAGTATGTTATTAAGTTTCTAAATATATTTTGCCCTTATCCTTAATGGTTAGTTTATTTGGAAGTCAACTCTAGATTAACTGATATTTTCTCAGCACTTTAAGATTATCCTGGGACTTCCCTGGTGGTCCAGTGGTAAAGAATCTGCCTTACAATGCAGGGGACACGGGTTCAAGCCCTGGCCAGGGAACTAAGGTCCCACATGTCATAGGGCAACTAAGCCCATGCGCCGCAACTACTGAGCTCCTGCGCCTCAACTAGAGAGCCTGCGTGCTGCAGACTACAGAGCCCACACGTTCTGGAACCTACACACCACAACTATAGAGCCCAAACACCCTGGAGCCTGTGCGCCACAACTAGAGGGAGGCCTGCGCTCCGGAACGAAGAGCCCACGCGCTTCAGTGAAAGATCCCAAGTACCACAACTAAGACCCGATGCAGCTCCCCCCACCCCAGAAAAAAAAAAAGATTACGCCACCATCTTTCATTGTTATCTATGTATACTTTGATAACAATTGGCTTTCACTGTTGCTATTGCAAAGTCTGCTTTTCCTTTGTAGGTAATGTGCTTCTTCTTTCTAGCTACTTTAAAATCTTTTTTGTTTGCTTTTGACATTATGCAGTTTCACTAAAATGTAACTATCCTATGTGGTATACATGTGCTTTCTATATAGATTCATGTATTTTTCAGTTCTGGAAAAGTCAGCCACAGTCTCTTCAAATATTGCCTCTTCTCCATTCACCCTATTTTCCCTTCTAGGACTCCAATTAGACACGTTAGACTTTCTCATTCTATCCTCTAAATTTCATAACATCTCTTAGAATTCTGTCTAGTTTCTTCTCCTTCTCTTTTTACATCTGCCCAGTCATGTTGACTACTCTCTTCATGTTTGCTCATTTTTGTGATTCCCTCTTTTTAAAATAATGTTATTTTATATGCTGAGTGATGATTCCATTATCTCAAGTCTTTGGAGTCTAAATCTTGTACTTTTGTCTGTTTACTGTCACTCATGGTTACCTGTTCCATTATACGTTAAATGAACTCTAAGTATTAACTCATATATTTAGATAATGTTAATTTGTAGAAAGTAAGAGCTAAGTTGAGTATAGCTTTCTCCAAAGAGCACTTTGGTTTGCTGCTTCTTGGAGCCAGGGTAATACTGAACTGGGACCATTTCAACATCGTCAAGATCTCTGGCAGCGCTTATAATGGTATTAGGCAACACACCCTTTACGTGTGCTTACTGCTCAGAGTTGATTTCACCTTTGGCTTTTTTCCCCCTTATTCGTTTTGTTACTTGGGAATTTCTTCCGCTTTTTATGAGCCCAGCTATGCAAGATAAATTATGCCTTATGTAGGTTCTTATTATCATGGCAGGAGTGCTCCTCAGTGTATCTAGACTACAACCAAAAGGAAGCTAAAGTCCACAGTTAACCTAATGTCTTTATCCAGCTTAAATATATCCAGCTTAAAATATACTTAAAGTCATTTTCAGATTGCTTTATTATTTTCTTTTTACCTAAGAGTGATTTTTTTCTTCTTATTGCCGATTTTGTTGGCTGTCTTAGTACTTATTTTCCTCAGATGTGTTAGGATTCTGACTTGCAGGATCATTTTGAGAGGAAGTTTTTTGTTTTGTCACTCTTCTTTTTATGGTTGCCTCTATTTGATCCCCCACAATTCTTTACTTAGGACCAGATTATATTGACTATGGAGCCTTCTGCCTTGTTGTGGATTTCTGAATCCAGTTAGCAAGTCAGTAGGCAGCTTAGCTAAGGTTCTGCCTATAAGACTATATCTACTTCCTCCTATTTATTTATCGAGTTTCCACTTAGTGACATGCAGTAAGCCTGTCTCCAATCTTCTACCTTGAAAGGGGCATCTAGACCCTATTACCCCAAAGAAATAACTTCTCCTGTCTCTATTTGCTTTCAGACCCAGAGCTCAGAAGACTTGCAGCTTTAGCCCTATTAACCCTGCTTTATTCATCAATTTCATTTCTGGTTCATGGAGAGGTGTAGCTTGTTTTCTCAGTGTGGCTAAGTCCTTAAATTTTTCGTTTCCTTTTTATCTATCATCTAATGAACGCAGAGACAAAAAGCTACGATGTTGTTAAAAGTTGCCTGGTGAGAACTGTGATTGATTCTGACGAGAGATCAGAAAATATTTGTCCTTAGGAATCACGAGGTTTTTTTTGGGTAAAGTGGCTTTAAAGCACGGACTTACAATGACATCTTGACCATGATTCCTATTTTGGTCTAATTTTAGTAACTGGAATACTAGTACAAATACCTTTATCTCCTCTAAGAAACGGACCAACTACGATCAAACAGGAAGGCACAAGCCTTGCTCTTACTCACCTGCTCCAAGAGAAAATTATGTACATCTTCCCCTTCTGGTAAAAAATCCTTCCAGCTGAGGTCAGCCTCCCTCCATAAGGCTCCCACTTTCTTATGGCTCTAAAACAGACATTAAGTCCAATCCATTTAGTTTTACATTGGAAGGAGAAAAAGAAGTCAGAGTACAGAAGTTTGAAGGAAGGCTAAAAAACTGAAACTTTTCCTTGCTGATGTGAAGTTAATTTCTTAGGACACTTAGCTTTCAAACTGAGATGTCTGAAAGTTCATAAATGTAATGGTAAAGGAAGCACAGTTGCTTAACGTGCAAGAATTTCTTCTACCAGATGACTAATCTGGGAATCTGCAAGCTGGTGTTTGGGGTTTATGAATATAATCACCTAAAAAGAGTCCAATTCACAGAGCTTATAAATTCAAAACCATCTCTTTTCCTGGATAGTGCTACATGCATCCGCTATTAAAGCCATTCAATGAGCCTCCCTGGGGTCCCTCTTCATAGTAGATTATGATTATGCTACCTAACATGAGAATGACGAAGGAAGTCATTGCTCCTGATCAAGGAATGAGAATTATTTCAAGGGCAAGAAGAAGTGCAAGGTTGAGCCCAGGAAACAACAGAGAAGAGCTGCTGTCAGGTGGAAAACTGATGAGGAGGTACAACAAGTCCACTGCCTGAACAAAGTCACAGTGATAAAGGAAAATGTCAGGCTTTGAGGCTGCAACTGTCATCTAAGGAACAATGCACTAGTTATTTCACAGACTAACTTGCCCAAGGTATAGCTGATAACCTGGCAGAGTCAGGATTTAAACTCAGGCTAATTCCAGAGCTTATATTCTATGAGAATTTTGTTTTAGTTAGGAGAAGTGAGAATTTGCTTTCTGTTTCTACAAATAAAAGTTAAGAAGAATTTGAATTTTAGGGACTAAAGGCAAGTAGGTAGAAGAGCAGGAGAAAATTCTGGATCTACAAATGAGGATTCAATAAAAAGTTTAGTGCCATCAAGCAAAGAATATTAAGAACAAATAGATAATCAACTAGAATTAGAGATGAGACTGTTTAGTACACCTATCTATGAATAAATATTACACAAATAAGTATAATAGTTTAAGTCAGAAATCACTCGAAAATTTTCATACGTGAGTTGTTTTGTTTTGATGTTTCTCACCCCAGGAGTTACATCACCTTTGTGAAGCTACACCACTTTCCCAAACGTCTTAGGCCTCTAATATAGCACTGACACTCTCTTTCGAAACTACTGGTTTAGATTTGTTTGTCTCCCTCTCCAGTCTATAAATTCTTTGAAGGTTTAGCTATCTTTGCAGACTAAAATCCTAGCATAGAGCTTTGCAGAGAATTATGCAGTATTTATTAAACTAAAATAAATGCAAGTTTAAGATAGAAATTCACAATCCTGCAGAATCATTTTTACCACCTATTTCTTTTTTTGCCATTAAAAAAATTTATTTTATCCAAGTACAGTTGAGTTATCATGTTGTGTTAATTTCTGCTGCACAGCAAAGTGATTCAGTTATACATATATATACATTATTTTTCACATTCTCTTCCATTATGGTTTATCACAAAATATTGAATATAGTTCTCTGTGCTATACAGTAGGTCCTTATTGTTTACCCATTCTACATATAATACTTTGCATCTGCTAATCCCAAACTCCCAGTCCATCCGTCCCCTACCTCCCCCTACTCCAACCCCACCCCGGGAACCAAAAGTCTGTTCTCTATGTCTGTAAGTCTGTTTCTGTTTCGTAGATAAGTTCATTTGTGTTGTATTTTAGATTCCACATGTAAGTGATATCAATATGATTTTTTTTACCACTTATTTCTAATCAGATTACCTAGCCCGTGATCCAAAAATATTGTAAAATTAATCATTTTATGAATCTTATCTTTCTCTGAAAGCAGAGGAGTTTTAATTGAAATCTATTAAAAAGTATAAATAATATAGCCATTTTGTTTCAAGAGAAGATAAAATCATTAGCCACAAATAAAATACATCTTGAGATTCTTTAGAATTGTACCAAATCTAGCTGAGATTAGATAATTCTTTCCCAAATTACAAAACAGAAGGACAAAATATACCTTTGGAAGAAACTAGATTGAACCAGAAACCTCACTTTTTTTTTTTTTCTCCAAATAATAGAAGTTAAGAGAGTTACCTGCCCAGTGATACCTAAGCTTTTCACAGATAACCCAAGATCAAAATCACTACACTTCCCAATAGGCTGCTAAATCCAACACTCACCATTTGTTTGCATAGAAGGTGCAATATTTCAGAAAGCAAGACTCCAGCTCTTCCAACAGGAAGTAAAGGTTTGCTAAATTCTCTGTAAAAGATAAGAGTAGTGATTAAGTACCTCTGAACAAATTCTCTGTTCTAGAACAGTATGCAAACAATGTGTGGCAAAAGAACAGATACTGTGCAACCTAAATAATACTGGGCAAGCCAAATTTCCAGGACATCTCTAAGTAATAATTTTCAGAATTAGTTCAGAGACTTCAGGTTCACTTTACGCTTCATGGGGAAGCTGGAAAGAGACTTTAGAATTCCTGGGTTTTGCCTTTTTCTCTAACTGCTTCAGTGACAGAAGCAATGCAAAGATCAGTCTCACTTAACAATCTGTTTATTTACATGAGCTCCACCTTAAGCTGAAAGAAGAGAAGCACCTTAGGTAGCAGGGAGTTGTGAAGCTTAGTTATGAAGTGTTTGTAAGAAAGGAAGCTTTTCTTTAGAATACAGATGAAACAGAAAGGAATCAATTTTCTCACAGTCTATATCAGTATTTCCCAAACTGGGTTCCACAGTATTTCCCAAACTGGGTTCCACAGGATGTCAATAATTATTCCTCAAAAAAGGATTCTACAGTCAATTAAGTGAAGCACTGCTGACTTAAAGCTAAAGTTTTTATTTGTTGCTTGGTTTTACTATAGGATGCTCATAACCTTTAACGTGCTATAATACGCTTTGTGAATCTCCAAGAAAAGGGACACAATAGTATGCAGAGTTTGACTATGTGAACAGCTTTGGGGGAAATACTAATGTTTTGAAGAAGTTTGGGAAATACCAGTCTACACAATGTAGCAACAATTTCCCACTCACGTCCAAATCTAGAAATGCCTAAGAGCTCAGCTCCTTTTAAAACAACCTGAGCATGTGCTACACAGGTACCACAGTCTGAAAGTTATTATGTGGAACTATAACTTCTTACAGCATTGGAGCAATGAGAGACATAAAAGTCAGATTAACATTAAGCTTCCAGGAGCAATCACCTTCCAATTACATGATTCTGGAGCCATATCTAACCTTAATGGACCACAGGGCTATTATATCCCCATCACTTCTGCAATTTAGAAAAATATAACATTTTTATACTGAAATTAGAAGTCTTAAAAGAGCCACAGGCTGCGTGTGAGAGTCCTCAAAAGCACTAAAGCAAGAGCACTATGCTAGAAAGCTAGCTGGCAAGCTCTGAGTCATTTTAACTATAGATATACATCAAAAGAAACAAGTATAACTTACATGATAAGTTCTCTCATGGAGATTCCGCCTTCTTTTAACATGGGGGTCACCAGTTCAGCAAGGTACAACCAAATATGGGGAATATCAATGGCCATGTCATCTGCCAATTCCAGTGTTTCTGAAAAACTGAAAAAGAACAGGAAAAAAATTCACATGCAAATGTAAGTCAAAAGTTAACATTAAATAAACAGACCAAAAACCAGTCAACAAATACCTATTAAACAACTGCTATGTTCAGTACTGTTCTAGGCATCAAGTAAACAAGTTTTTGCTCTCAAAGAGCTTATATTAGTGTGGGGAGGACAACAAAACAACCAAAATACTATTTGCAGATAGGGCTAATTCTCTGAAGAACATGAACTATGGTACTAGGCTATCCCTAGAGGGTGATCAGAAAATACCTCTGTATGGAAGTGACATCTGAAAGACTTAAATGATGAAAATGAGGCAGTTATATGACGTTCTAGGGTAACAGGCTATTCTATTTAATCCCACACTATAAATAGTTCACTACAGTTGAGTATCATATCCTCTGAGTCAGTCAGAAGCACTGACTAAAAACTTAGTGTAATGCAGACCAGACACAAGGAGAAGAAAAGACAAAAATCCTTGTCACTGAGGAGCTTACTACAATGGGGAAGAAAACTGGATGGATACAAAAGAGCCTGACAACATTACCATATAACACCGTCATTATGACATGTTATAAACTGTTCGACCTCTAAAGAAAAGCTAATGGTTTCAGGCTTTCATGCTATGGAATATTTCTCAATGTGAAGTAAAATAAATGGAATTTCAATATAAAATTTAGAAACACCAAATACAAAATATCAGCACAGTCTTATTTAGGCTGAAAATCATAGCTATTCATTTTAAGTATAAAAACATAACTCAAGACTTTGTTAATCATTCCAATATAGAGCATATTAAAAAGTCCAAAAACAAAAGTGAATTAAACTATAGGAGACATATACATAATCACAAGGAAATACACATAATCAGAAGGAAAGGGCGAATGAATGAAGGGGCCAAGAGCAGGTGGTATTAGTCTTCGTATCCTTTTAGATCTCTGCACACATAAAATGTGTGCTTTTTCACTGCAATTCCAGTTTCTAGCCAGAGTGTGCCATTCTTTTTACCTACCTCAGAGGCCTACACAACACTTTTTCACTTAAAAACTACAAGGCAGGGTCCCTTTCCTGAAGGTGCCATTTCAAAACAACTGGCAGCTCAGCCACATTATCTAACTCTGGGCTTCATGAATCCTTAATGACAATTTTGTGACCTCACAGCTTGCAATTATTTGACATCTGTTTGCTATACAACAGATTCTTGACTGTTCTCTCATTATGTCCACTTTCAGCTCGGTTAACGTGCCAATGATGGAACATAATCTGGCTGGGCTCCAGGATTTCTGGGTTGATCACCTATTAACGCCTATTCATGTTCCACGGGTTAGCGGTATAGATTAAACCGTTTAATGAGCCCATGAGACAACTGTAGCCGTCTTGGTCTTGCAGCAGTGTATCTGCTCTTCTTTTCATCTCATATTACAGCAAAGAGATACCCATATTCTTGCCCCGGTTTTCTACTTCTTGATTAGTCAGTTTATCATGCTACAATTTGCAGAACACAATCACTGATCAAATCCATACTGCTGATAAAAAAAAGAATTTGGCTGAACATAGGATACCTGAAGCAAAAGCTCGTAAGAGACTTATTTCTCTTGAGATTTACAGTTCCTAAATCCTTTTGTACGATTTTAAAAGAAAAATCCTAGGTGTGCAGAAGCTGCTAGATAATTATCTTTATGTCTTTGGACTACTACCTAGCCTGTAACAATGCCTTGCATAATATATTATATATTATATATACTCTGAATGTATATTCTGAATGTATATTATGCCTTACATAACAAACATTCAGAAGCTGGCTGAATAAATGAAACAGAGCTACACTGTAGCCTTGCTTCCTGGTATGTAGTGGCCACCACACCCACTAAACTGCACTTCTGTGAGGTCCACAAGTGGGACTTAGGACATCCCTTTCCCCATTTCAACTACAGAAACTCTACTTTTATTTATTTTATACATTGGGTTCCTGTCTAAAATTTAATTAAAGAAAGCAATACATTGTTAAAAGTTAGAAATATATTTTTTAGTTCAGTAAAGTTCTGATTAGACGTCTGCTAAAAAGGCAAAATAATCTACCGCAATTGGAAATGATATTGTCAAGCAGTATCTTCTACAATTTGCATTATGATAACTTAATAAAAATATAAATCTTACTGTAGATAATCAAAGAAGAAAGAATGAAGACATCTCAAAATTAGACTGGTCAAGTATTATGACTGATCATTAGAGAATCTAACTACGGGTAAAAGGAAGAAATAAATAAAAAGGTTTAAAAAAAAGCCAGTACCATCTTCAAAGGAATACCACAAAAAAGACTATTTAAACTAAATCTTACCTATGTGAGCAAATGGGGTCTTCACTTGTTAACTAGCACCTCTACCATTTTGCATATGGAACTTAGTCTGCTTGTCCATGTAAGCACCAAATAGTACCTTTTTACCAAAGCAGAACTGTCTTTAAGTGGCAAGAAAAGTTCCAAAAAGTAATCAAAAAAGTAGTCAAGGGCTTCCCTGGTGGCGCAGTGGTTGAGGGTCCGCCTGCCGATGCAGGGGACACGGGTTCGTGCCCTGGTCTGGGAAGATCCCACATGCCGTGGAGCAGCTGGGCCCGTGAGCCATGGCCGCTGAGCCTGTGCGTCCGGAGCCTGTGCTCCGCAACGGGAGAGGCCACAACAGTGAGAGGCCCGAGTACCGCAAAAAAAAAAAAAAAGGTAGTCAAGGAGGAGATAAGAATTTCCTTTCCAATAAGCCTCTCCCAAAATGAAATATTAATATATCAAGATTCCTTGAAGGGCACATATTTTATGTCTCTAGTCAAGTCCAATTCTTACTGTCCTGTTTTTCATTTGTTTATTACACTTTCAAAGAGATTCCATTTCCATGGTGAACAGTGAGCTACACTCAACTACCTTTAGTAGACAGTTTTTAAAAAGAAGTCTTCTGAGGCCATGATATTAAATGACTGTACCACACTATTTGAAATACACCTACACAGTAATGTGCCCACGTACCTACCTATCTAATTTGCATCATAAAGTATTTAGATTTAAGTCCTGAAATTTCCAAGAGGATGGCTTGATGTTGTGGAAATGTTATATATATACAGCAACTATTATGCTCAGAGCTGATACAGTATCTTGTAAGGAAAATTCCAAAGGATCTAAGCTTTATTTATAAACCACATGACACAAAGAGCCTATCTGAAATTTCTGTCTAGTCTATCTTACTATTTAAGTAGCAGTGCATGCTTTGGGGAACTGCAGGAGAAAGGGCAGATTAACAGTTGGAGGTCTTCTCCTTTGTTTTCCAGAACCATCACAGCTTTAATGACTGCTCAGAAGTTGGCATCTAAGCAGTATCAGTATCCAAGAAAGCTGACCTTGTGCTCCCCCACAGCGCTATGTAAGGACACAGATCTTTGGATACTGGGACTAAAGAGACAGGAGACAGGGCATTTCTGTGGCTCCAGTGAAATGTGCCTCTCTGGACAATATGATCTATTTATAACTTAGGCTTCAGAAGCAATTGGGAAACTACGATCTACTTGCAAGAAGGCTCTTGGTATATAATAACCAAGAGGCTATCTCTTTGTTTCCACCGTGTCAGGCCTCTGCATTGAGGAAAGAACAGGGGTCTTCATAGGGCTCTTGGTCTAAGGATGGTTAGGTCTAACTAAGTATCAAAAGCTGGGCCTGAAGCCGCTGCATTATCACAAGCTGCAGAGGAAGGAGGGACAGAGAGAGATGAAGTCGTTACCGAGACACAGAAGAGTGTTCATCTCATTTCTGGTCTAAGTAAAAGGCTGTGGTTGTGCTTGTACTGCCAGCAGCGGCGACAGCACCACCATGAAAGTGTGGACACCATGTCTGGATGTGACACTTTTTCCTCAGGGAATCCCACAAAGAGAAATGAAAATGTCTGAGGGAGCTTAGAAGCCAAGCTAGCACCTCACAAGTTCAATTAAGGCCAATGAAGCTAGAACACACTCCTTTGAGGGCTTTCCAGGTAAGAATCAACTTCTGAGTTTGAAGAGAGACAGAAAATGGTAAACAGTGATCTAGCATTCTCATTTCCAAAACTTTCTGGTGAATATATCACAGTATCTGGTAAAAAGCAAATATTTATAAATTAATATAATAGGTATTACTGAAACTATAGTTTCAAATTGGCTAGGGGCAGAACTCAATGTGTGAGACTATAAATTCCCTCATTTGCTCTTATTATTTACACTGGCTGGTTACTGGAGTGACTCTCATATATCTCTTTTAAAACTGAAAAAACATCCTGGCTTTTAGAGGCCAACAACCATAGCAACTTTTGCCAAAGTTTCTTACTAATAAGTTAACTGGGTCAGATGGCCTTAATCTGGTCAAGTCACTGAATCGAGAGAAATCTAGCTCATTGCTGAAGGATAACTTTTTAATGATCCTAGGAACAAATATACATCTTCTGGGACCTTGAGGACAATGTCATCATTCCTTACAAAATCAAATGAATATTCCTAAGTACATTCGACCTTGGCATTTAATGGTTACACTATTCTAAGAGGTTGGCCATATCTGAAAGATATACAGTGATCACCAGCATTTAATTTACAAGAACACAAAAAAGACTGGCAAAAAAGATTTACAATGAGAAAAATAACTTAAATAGTGCAGAATTCTTATGGCCATCCCACTCAACAAGCATATACCCCGAATGAGTATGAGATGTGAGATTTATCCCATCTGACATTTATCCTTCAGGAGGTCTTAGTTCCTTTTCTCTTAGAAAGTGGGTACCTGTTAGTCCTGGGTGTGGTTCTATGTTTACCTTTGCACAACATGGCTCCTAAAACAAAATTTTTTACCATATGCAATTTTCGCCTTACATATTGATTTTAGAACATAAGCCTGGGCAAGATTCTGTGATTGTACCACAAAGAACCTGATCCATGCATTTGTGATGATCACAAAGATAATCAGAACCTGATCAAATAAGGATATAACGCAAGTGATAGCCAGACTTCATCAAACCAGCCATCAAGAGAAATCATAATGAAACCAACTTGGAATAAACTATATCATTAACAACTTGGGAGTTACATATGCTTCTATGGGGGTACAGTGAACAGACAAGCACTTCCTGTCCAAAATGAACCATAGTTTACTGAAAGAATAAGGCTTCTAGGTTTAAGTTAATTTTCCAGAATTTTTCTCACAAAGAAGAGCTTTTTCCTAGAGAACATGCAGGGGTTTACATATAAATGGGCTGATGAGCTCAGAGCTTCCCGACAGTTAAGGGGGTCTCTGTTATCTTGCTTACATCATAATATACGTCTAACAACTAGATACAGAAAATCAGAAAATAACCATTATGCCCTAGCACAGTCTATAAAATGCCATCATATCAACCAACATATTATCAATATAATATACATCAACATATTATGGTAGATACAGTTTTAATCTATGGAAACAGCTAAATACTTTAAAAGATATGCACTTTTAAAATTAAAGACTACTTAAGAGCCTAGTAACTGAATACCACTCTTGAATAGGATACCGACCCTTTGAAAAAGTCCTGTTTGCTGAGTTTTTCTGACTGCACCAGCTGATACAGTAATTGGCCCATGTGATCCCTGGTGATCTGGCTCCTTTCCAGGGTGGACTCCACACCCATTCTCACAAACACATATAGCAGGCCCTGGGCATTCAGCTCTTCCACACACTGCATGGCTTCCTGTTCAAATAGCAAATAAAAGCTTACTCCAAAATATGGATAGAATTACCAGAGCGTGAAAATAAGTTTAAAATCTTTTACTTATGACAAAGTCAGTAGACAACTCTCAGAACAAGACAGTTTTCATATATATATATATATATACATACATATATATATATATATATATATAGTTAAACATTAATATAGCTCAGTAAAATTCAGGTTAATATGGGCAATATTATTAGGCATATTTAAAAATAATAGTGCATCTTTACAAGGCTAATGTGTTTAGATTAACAATTTTATTAAAGATCACTCAAAGGACCACAGGCAAAAATGTATTTTTCTACACAATATTTACCTATATTATGATCATTTTAAAACTGGAAATGGTATATTATGAAATAATATTTAAATAGAAATTCAATGTCATGATTCAAAGGCCTTAATGTGGCAACTGAGGTAATTCTGTTTGGGTATGTAATATTTGCAAAATCTTCAATGAAAAATGTCTTCCTTCATAGTAGTGTTGACATGGTTAGCTGAAGTGCTAAAAACGTTTTAGGAAGATCTTGGGATGTGGGGCTTGTAAACTGGTCCTTACCATGGGATGATCTAGCTAGGTCAATGTCTTTGATCTGGAGGATAAAAGCCTGGCAGCCAGGGTCACTGAATCACCAATACAGCAGTGTGCCTCCCTGCCCTCAGCTACCTCGACTTTGTCTGAGTCCAAAATTCTCTGGTTCAACATTTGAAGAGAGTAGCTCTTCTGAGGGGGAAGATGCATATGAGAAGGGCAGCCTCCTGATTGAAGAAGGGAGTAAGGCATATCTGGGTGTCTCAATGCTATTTTGTTTCCCCTCTGCTACTTTATTTAATACCTCCCACATCAATTTTTTAACTAAAAATTTTTCAAACTATAGAGAAATTAAAGAGTAATACAAGGTACACCTATATACCTTTACTTTAATTTAGATTCATCAGTTGTTAGCTTTCTTTCTCTTCATATATCCAAGAAATTTAACATTCATACAATAATGTCAACAAAAATATCTGATATATAGTACATATTCGAATTTCCACAATTGCCCCCAAATGTCCAATATAACTTTTTGTTGTTGTTGCTCTAGGATCCAACTGAAACCCGACATCACATGTCATGATGTCTCTTTAGACTCCTTCTTTTTGGCCTTGCTGTGCAGCTTGAGGGATCTTAGTTCCCCAACCAGGGATTGAACCCAGGGCCCTGGCAGTGAAAGCTCCAAGTCCTAACCACTGGACCGTCAGGGAATTCCAATTCCGGCTTTAGACGCCTTTAGTCTAGATCAGTCTTTTCTCTCTTTTTTGTCTTTTTATGACACTGGTACTTTTGAAACAACTGTCATGTAAAGCTGTTTCTTACATACACTTTTAACCAATCAATCCTTCTGTTTCCAGCCCCATCTGCACCTCACGCACATTCATGGTCTGCTAAGTAAGTTACCATCCATCCTTCTAACTTCCAGAATGTTGCTGCCCTCTATTCCTTATGCTCTTTATCCTTGTGGGTTTTTACCTCATTTTAAGCCTATCATCATCATTAAAAGGCCTTTTCAGGAGAGAGTAAAAATGAATGCAAGTGCTCAGTGCTCAGTACTCAACCTGAAGTGACTAAGTGTCTTCCAGTGAGTATTTAGTCACTGAATCTGCTACCAGGCCAACTAACTACATCATGGAACTTCTAATGAGAAGCTTCTAATTTCACAGCAGTTCATAATCTTACGCTTCTCCCTGATTTTCTAACGGTTTGATTCTTGCTTTTGAGCTCTCAGCTGAAATGACACCTCCTATAGTCCCTGTGACTGCCCAATCACCGGCTAGCATACCACCTAATTTTACTTCTCTGCACTATAACATTGTTTTCTTTTTGTAGTAGTTGTTTATTTATTTTTAGGGCAGCTTTGTCTGTATCTCCCACTAGAACATCAACTCCATAAGAGAAACATAAAAAAACAGACTATGTTGTTCACTACATATACTACAATATTTCCAGGAAGTGCTCCTTACAATGTGGCTGGCACATTTCAGGTACTCAATACATACATGTATCACATAGGCTAAAAACACAAGATGTGGAGTCAGACAAACGAAGGTTTGAACCCTGGCTCTGCCACTTACTTACTATTGTATGAGTTTAGGGATGTAACTTAACCTCTCAGCTTTGACTTCCTATCATAGGGTTACTATGAGGATTGCAAATAATACATATCTATTGATAGAAGCACTTGGCACATTGCCAAACACAAAACAAAGCCTCAATAAATATTAATTTGTATTAGCATCTATTAAAATATTAGGGAAAAAACTTCCTTAGAATGAGCTCTGTAAGCCTTCAGCATGACACACTAATACCCTAAAGGTAATAAGAAAAAGTATAGTTTATGCTCTGAAGCTAGAAGCCTGGATTTGAACCCTGAGTCTACCACTTATCAGCAGTATGACCTAGAGCAAGTTACTTTACATCTTTGCACCTCAGTTTCCTTATTGTAAAAATGGCTATTACAATAATATTAATGTCTGGATGGTATTATGAGGATTAAATAAACGAATACACATAAAATACATGGAGTAGCACCTAGCACACAGTAAGTCCTCACTACGTCCGACATTATTACCTGGTTCCTATTGCCACTCAGCAGCAGAGCTGCCTTGTACAATGCATAATGACATTCATGACTCATAAGTGACTCTGTCCCTTCTGTAGTGCAGGCTTGGTCTAGGGCTAAAGAATCTTCAAAGGGCCCTCTTGTTGCACCTAAGTGTTACGAAGGTCTTTTTCTTCCTAAACCTCCAGTTCATCACAGGGTCCTACTTTTCCTCTTTCAAAGTATTTGTTCCTTACTGACTTTGTATATCCTTTAAATTATTTCTAAAGACAATCTCTACTGCTTTCTTCCTGTTGTTTCTGTTTTTCATCTTTTCTTAGTCTTTCCATTTTCTTCTTTCCCATTTCCCTACTTCCACATGAGAAAAAAGCTGTGCTGCCAATTTGTAAGAATACTCCTCATTTTCCAGGAACCTAACAAACCACAGCATATGAAGTCTACTCTTTGGCTCATTCCAGCTAATGTTCACTTATTTTTGCTGCATCTCCAAGGGTTTCTGCAAAGTTCTCCTCTCCAACTCGCTCATGAGCAAAACTTCTTCCTGCTTCTTGTAAATTTTGGACAATTTCAGTAAGCTTTTGCCAAAGCAAAAGTAGTTAATGTATCTGACAAATATTTTAACAGATAAGCCTTTGCTGACTCCAGATCCCTAAACTAGGCCTCATTATATGATCTCTCCTAAGACCCTACAGGTCTACTACAGTTTAACTATTTATAGAATTTATCTGTTTATGATCTGTCTCTACCTTAAGACTACAGGGCTCGTGAAGTCAGGCAGTATGTATATCTTATTCACTGCTATCTTAAAATGAAGATCAAGGAGAAAGTTAAGGTTAAGGAAGGGCAAACGGAAAGCCACATCTTGAAATGTTTCACTTAGGCTGTCTGGCCCTGGCACATTACTTACTCTTTTGTGCCTCAGTTTTCCACTTATGAAATAAAGAAAAAGTAATGTCAGCTGTACTTTAAAGCTAATATGAGAATGATGATAAAATGACTGTAAAGATAATGACAGGTAATATATAAGGAGCCAGGAATTCCTCATAATGGTAACGTGTTGTTTTTTGTTCATCAGTATCAAAGTCAATTTGGTTACTCCATAGTGGGAATGGATTGATACCCGTTCTTCCTTCCGGACCATTGATCTTGTGAACTACAGTATCAACTTAAAAGAGAGTACTTGGCAGAAATGCATCAAAGTTGTGCAAACTGAACTGTGTAGGGCTTGGCTTACTCACTCTAAGTCTCGTCAGTTCACAATAACTGATTTAGACCAGAACCAAGTTCCTCTGTCTCTTGCCACAGGGCTTTCTGTGTTGTTGTTGCTTTCTTTTTTAAAAATTTCGTTTACCTTAAAATCATTAATGTGTAGAAATTCATCAATGATAGATTTGGACTTCCTCTCCATCTCCTCCTCTGACAAGGCAGGCTTGTCAGGGGCTGACGTTGCTGGAATTTCTGGTTTCGTTACTAGTGAGGTTAAAAAAAGTGAGAAAGTAAAAACGACAAAAATTATCATTAAAATGGGAGGATTATGGTTGACAATATTTATGTGTTGTCACATTGTTTTTTTAGTAAAGGCATTAAAATAGATACAAATTTGACAAAGCAAGCTACCTAAAAGTAGAATACAGAAACATTTTTTTAGAGTAGATATGCACTAAGTAACTTCATAATCCACAACAGCTACAAGGTATAGGGGTATGATAAATTTTTATAATTAGAGTTTTGTTCCTTTCTGTACTTTTTTTAAATTGAGGTACAGCTGATTTAAAATATTACATTAGTTTCAGGTATACAACACAGTAATTCAACATTTTTCTAGATTATACTCCATTTCCTTTCTGTATTTTGATTCCTCTCCATTGCTTCTATGATGAAGAGCACGTGAGGCCCACACAATCGTGCACAGAGCTACAGCCACATTGGCTTGCTTGAATACGCCATGGTTCCACCTACTAATACTTTGTTCACGGTGCTTCTCCTGTATGAAATGATCTTTCTCTCTGTCTCTCATCCATCCGTCCCTGCAAAACCGTTTTAACTCCTCTTGGTCCTTCAGACCTGAGGGAAGCCTTCCCTAACATCCCTCTGTGTCGACTGTACTTAGCTCCTTTGTTAGGTACTCTCTTAGAAATATATTTCTTTCTTTCATAGCATTTTGCTCAGTTTGTATTTATATATCATCTTTCGTGGGGTTATTTGATAAAGTTCTTCCTGATCCAGCAGACTGAAGGCCAAGAGCAGGGGTCGAGTACCCAGAAGTCACTAGGTGCTCAGGTGCACGTGGCAAATGAACAAATGGCCCAGACAATAAACATGCAGAGGGCGGCTGTGCTACATTATTCACTGCACACAAGATTATTTTCACACCCTACCTTGTTATGTTCTCAAAATAAACTAGCTCAGATAAGAAAGCCACTTGTAAAGATCTGGGGTGGTGGTGGTGGGATGAATTGGGAGACTGGGACTGACATATATACACTAATATGTATAAAACAGATAACTAATCAGAATCTGCTGTATAAAAAATAAATAAATAAAATCCAAAAAAAAAAACAAAACTGAAAGATCCGAAGTCTTTATCAGTTGGGAGAAGATATTTCAATTTGCCTGTGAAATCCATTTAGAAACTACAGTTGGGAGACACAATTTAAATAGTGAAACAAAACTGAAAGCTCGGAAAATGTTGTAAAACAACCAGTATTACTTCAGGATTAAGATTTAAAACTATTTTTCATCACTGCCATTACCATCAAGACATCTAATACCTTTTGCAAACTTTGTATTTATTATTGTAATGTCCTAAGTATTTACATGTATTAACCTCACTTTTAATCTCCACAATTCTACAGGTTAAGTACACTTATTATCCCCATATGACAGATGAGGACGCTGAAACACAGATAGGTTAAATACATGAGGCAGTTTTTAGAGCACTATCTGAGTTGGTCCTCTAAGCACATACATGCTCAACATGTGCAAAAACCAAAGAGGTTCCAAGATGAAGGTAACAAAAGACAATCTGATACTTTCTCTTTGGTTTGCCCTGTTGTGGCTCAAGAGTGTCAGAATTTTCATACATTTGAGGGGCTGTACAAAGGACAGGCACTCTAATGCACACTGGGGTATAATTTAGGGAACTTCTAAGAAATTCACTGCTTAATATACATCAAGAGGACCTCATCATCATCACTTTTAATAGTGAGAGGGGAAAATTTACAAATTGCTGAACAAAGGGATATCTGGGGAATGAGAACTATGTTATAAGATTATGAAGATACCCTTTAACTTTTAAGGCACTGGCGTGTGTGCTGTTATCATGTATTGATTCTGAAATCTACTCAGGCACAAAGTCTCCTTTGCATTTTTTCCCTTCCAAATTTAAGGGCCCAATCTTCACCTGTACCTGTTCATATAAAGCCTCTCACCTGACTCCCTGATTCTGCTTCGCTCAGCCTCGGTGCTGGTCCTGTCCACATCCATGCCTCCTGTAAGCTGCTTTACAGTCTCCAGCATCTCTCTCCGTTGCTCTTCTTGAGACTGATTGTCTAACAGGTCTTTACTGCTGCTGCCCCTCATGAAAGTGTTTGGACGAGCT
This sequence comes from Lipotes vexillifer, assembly GCF_000442215.2. Classification (NCBI taxonomy): domain Eukaryota; kingdom Metazoa; phylum Chordata; class Mammalia; order Artiodactyla; family Lipotidae; genus Lipotes; species Lipotes vexillifer. The sequence continues at coordinate 6,134,906 of NW_006786690.1, read as the reverse complement.
GTTGCAGATGGAAGGGGCTTGTCATTCTTCTCCCTGCCCATGCTTCCGCGACTTAAAAGACAAAAGAACAATTTTCAAACTAAAGACCACCCCATCCACTCTGTACTAAAATTATAAAATAACACTAAGACTTTCTAAGAGTACGCAGAAGAATTTTTCACAGATAACTTCAGATGTGTGAGGCAACAATTATATTTCAAAGTGTAATTATTTATATAAACAAGTAAAATCATGTTTTAAAGAGAATATTAAGATGTGTTCGACTTTTTTCTTAAATGTTAAAGGGATACCACTTGAAAATTTTAAATGCTAATGGCAATTCTTTATTTAAATTAAAAAAAATCTTTTAAGAAAAAAGAAGACAGTAATGAATGTATGAGCTGAATGAGTGAAAGGGAAACAGAGTACCAAAAGAACGTGGTATCACAATCTTAAAAACTTTCAATGATACTTTATTTATTCAGAAACTTCAAATACATGGAGAATATCTGAGAACCAAGTAGTAGAAACAGTTTTTGAACAGCCAAAGTCGCACACTTCGTTCATTTTAAGAGAGAATCTTCCTATCTTCCTACTCTTTTTTCAGACAATTCTGACCAGCTGGGCAAATAGGTCCTTGGCCCAGGGCAGATCAGAAACAGAGAAGTTAAAAGTAGAAAAGAGGGAAGACCTAGAGGAATGACAGTGTTCTAACCACTATGAAAGAACATACACAGTACTCAAAAAGCAGGGCCATCAGGCGAAATCTAAACCAGGGCAAAGAGCCACAAACACCTCAGTAGCACAACCGATGCTCAGTGGCAATCTATGTCATCATTAGAAAGTTGACCTGTGCTATATTTTGTTTCAAAAGCCAAGAGAATAGTAATACAGCTTAGAAAATCTACTAGTTATACTGATTATAATAAAAAACAAAAATTTGAGAGTTTAAAGAAACTCAGCTCTAAAAGTGTTTACATGAAAAAATTTTATTCTCTGTCACTATATTACAGGTCCCCATCCACTCTCTATAAACTAGTCAATGGAACACTTGACTGTAAAAATCCTACAAAAATGAAAGTAGAAAGACAGTAGAATATAGGGAGTAGTGAAAAATAAAAGACCACCTCAAATATAACTCCAAGGACAGTATGACAGAGAAATATATAGGTGGGCTGTTATGCCCTTTAACTCACGGCTTCAGAGTGCTAGGTTAATCTAGAGCATCCTGAGGCATTAGCCTGGAGAGCCTTACACAAGCCTCCATGGCTCTTTGGGTGGGCCTGGTTTTCTTAGTCGAGCAAAGTATTAGATATTTGTCAGATAACTTGCCCTTCCCTTCCACCTTGTCCTAAATCTATAATTTCCTTATCTTGGAGAAAATCAACTTTAGGGATGAAAGGAATCTATCCATAGGGATTATCATCATAATCTGTGTGTGTGTGTGTGTGTGTGTGTGTGTGTGTGTGTGTGTGTGTATGTGTTTGGGGGGAGGGAGAGACAGACAGACAGAAACAGTCTGACAAGCAGGTCACTCTTGAGTTAATGTGCAGACCGAGCTTCTTACCTAGTTAAGGTCCGTCGGGAATCAAACTCTAAAGGCGTGGATGATGTAGACCCTGAGGGTGCTGGAGGTTGCAAAGCAGAGAATCTGTTTAAACTGGAAGCACTTGACCTTAAGGCATCTATAGGTATTGAGAAGTGAGAAAAAAATACAAATCACGTGACTAAAATGCAGCTTCTAATTGATCTGCCTCCTTGGGGTGGGGCCTGAGACTAGGCACTTCTAAGCAGCCTAATGAGGTGGTACCAATCTCCTGGTCCACAAGACCACACTCTCAGAAGCACAGTGTTAGAGGGATCTTGTATACAAAAAAGGATTTAGGAATCTTTGTTCACTACAACCATTTGCTCCTTTAAAAATATAATTAAATTATCCTAAGTAGGGCATGGGAATGGTAAATATAGGAAGGAAAGAGGCAAGCAAAAGCAAAACAAAATATTTCACTTAAAAAAGCGAACTAACATAAATGCTATGACATCATTTACATAAAATTATGGATGTGAGTTTAAGTGAACAATTTCTTTTCTCATTTAAAAGAAAAAAGGTCAAAATTACATAGTAGAAGGGAAATACGGGAAGGAGGTTAACAATGAAGTTTACATTTTTTCCATTGGTCTTTCTTTAGCTTTTAAGATGTGTTTGTAATGATCCAAATATTTCAGCCCTAAAGCCAAATCTCTCAAAATCTACTTTTGGCAAAGATTTTGAAAAATATTTTAATCTAATTCTTTTTTCTTTTACAACTCCCTGAAATTAAATGCTTCTGGGAAATAATATTATTTTTCTCAGCAATATGAGTTTCCCTTTTTAACCTGGAGTCCCAGTAATTTTTCTAATTATATTGCATTTGTGAACAGTAACAACAGCAACAAAGGAATCAAATAGATTAAAGTTTTAAATCATCTAACTGAATTAAAAAAATTTTTTTTTTAATATTCAAAATACCTAAGGATCCTTACTGAGGAGGAAACGCTCAAATTATGTTAGAGTGCGATACCAATAAATCCAGCTATGATTAGTCTATAGATATTTTCCTAAAATTGTTTATGAAATGACTGCAGAAAGCATTGTAAGGTGAATGCTAATAGACCACATGCAGGTTCCCAAGAAGGGACACTCCATACTTACCAGTCTCACTTGCCTTTGCTCCACCACTGCTGCCTTTTCCCCAACTGCCCAGCTGTGCTTTAGGTACCAGCTGAATTTTCTCATCAATTGTGGGCTGTAACATAAGTGACCACAAGTCAACAATAGGAAATATTCTAGAAGAACAATTTACCTTTTTTTTTTTTTTTTTGGCAGTACGCGGGCCTCTCACTGCTGTGGCCTCTCCCGTTGCAGAGCACAGGCTCCAGACGCGCAGGATCAGCGGCCACGGCCCACGGGCCCAGCCGCTCCACGGCATGTGGGATCCTCCCGGACCGGGGCATGAACCTGCGTCCCCTGCATCGGCAGGCAGACTCCCAACCACTGTGCCACCAGGGAGGCCTCTACCTTCTTTTTTTTTAAACCATGAAATAAAACTAATTTCAACAACAAAATTTTGCCTGGAATGCCCACATAAGAAACATAAATGGGAGCTGTTCACATTAAACTGGGATTCCCATGGCCCCTGAAGGACTCTCTGGAATCCAGCTTCCACAAAATACAGTTAGAAACCACTGGTCTGGAGAATGCATTCAGATCCTCTAAGACGGCAATGCCAATCTGCTAAACATAAGTAGTTTCTAGTGATTCCCCTCTTACAATAATGCCCAGGGATTTAAAAAAAGAAAAAAGAAAAAAAAGGGGTAAACAAATACTACAAAATTAACTCATTAATCTCTTCAAGTGACTGTCAAAAAACAGGTTGAAAGACACAAAGATTTCACATTTTAGCAAAGCCTAAACTAGGGTGGGGCAGGGAAGGAGAGGTGGCATAGGAGCATTCAATAAAGAGGAATAAGACAAAAGAGAATGAAATGTTAAGACAGGGAGTTAAGGTGCCCGACATCTCTCAGGTTTAACTCTCCCAGCACAACTTCAGTACAAATGAATACAAGTTACTCACAAAATGCACACCACAGCACAAAAGCTGTAAAGCAGTGTCTTGTAACAAAGGTATTACTATATTCTGACAGTACTGTTTGCTATATGACAGTTAACAGTTAACAGTGAATTTGCTTAATGGTTTTGAACTTTTAATGAGATGAGTACCTACAGTATAACTACCTGAATATATACTACATTTATTTTTTTTAATTTATATATTTTTCAAAATATTAAGGAAATAATGTTGTAGTCTTATCACAGTGCCCACGCACAGAAACAATACTGTAAAACATAGACAAATGATCTTGGTTAAAACTGTCTCTTGCTGGAAACGGAAGTGGATGGGAATCAAGTTGTATTCAGAAATGGAATTCCTTCTCTGAGACATAAACAACTGGAAGAATGTACCAGAATCTTAGAGAACAGGATCCCAGCTGATACATCAAAAGAGACCCAGAGGGCTTCCCTGGTGGCGCAGTGGTTGAGAGTCCGCCTGCCGATGCAGGGGACACGGGTTCGTGCCCCGGTCCGGGAAGATCCCACATGCCGCGGAGCGGGTGGGCCCATGAGCCATGGCCGCTGAGCCTGCGCGTCCGGAGCCTGTGCTCCGCAACGGGAGAGGCCGCAACAGTGAGAGGCCCGCGTACCGCAAAAAAAAGAGACCCAGAGAGGGACTGTTCTATCCTGAAGCAATGCCTTGACAAGACCATAAAGATGCAAACAACACAGCCCATCTTCTTCCGTTTGATATTTTCAACACTAGCTTTAGGTTGTCTGTATCCTACTGGCAGGCTGCCAATGTTCAGAACTATGTAAAGTATATTACAAGTAAGGATCAAACTACACTTGCAAGTGATTTGCAAAACTCACTGGGCTGTACAAGTTTCCACTTTTACAAAATGTAATTCTACTTTATCTTTTCCAAGGTTCTGCATTCTAATTATAGTGATCAACTTCCACTGCTGAAAACATCTGCTAGGAGAAAATTCTTTCCTCTTACTGCCCATGGATTCTCAAGAGAAGGAAAGAGAACACATTAAATCTGTATCACAGAATAGTTTCTGGTAGGTCCTCTGTGACTTCTTTTATGCCTTGGATATAGCAAACCATTCATTCCTTTCATGATTAGACTTAGACAGGTACCTGCTTCTTCCTCAGAGCTAAGAATATACTGTATATATGTTATACAGTATGAATATTCTATCATACAGTGTGAATATACTGTATATATATATGTATAAAAGCTTGCAATTAACTATGACTTCTCAAGAATTTTTGTTATCATCTCTCTTATACTAAGCACCTCATACCTTTAAGAATTAACCTAGTCAATTAGTAAGCCTTAGTATACCTAATGAACCTAGTCCTCCTTAATAAATACTCATAGAAATAAAAGGACTAATGCCATGACAAGTAGGTAAGGATACACTTATTGATGATGCTGACCTGCAGAAATGCATCTGCATTAAAAAACCACCACCCCATAAAATCTGCAATATGGCTATTTTATATGAGAAATAATTTTGAGAGCCATGTTTTGGGGCTGTTTGAAGTTGTGTTTAAATGTCACACTCACCTTAGTGATTTTCAGGAATTTTGAGGGGTCCAGTACCCGACTATTCTTGGCCCCTTGAACAGTGTTCCACCCACCTTCGTCCACTCTCTGGACACCTGCAGGGAAAACAGAGCGCGCCGCTCTCTCATCTGTCTCAAATCAGTTTGACAATGAAAGGGCAAGCAATATTTTCAACTCAGCAGCTCCAATCAAAACCCAGGAAAAAGACAAAAGAAATCGTAAAAGCCCTGCTGACCGTCCCTTTACTACCCACAACACGAAAGTATCCAGTAGAAGTACTCTGCGTGTATCCATCTCTCATGAAACATTACTGACCTAGAAGAAACCAACTGATACAAATGAATAGGGCTTTAGTGCTAGACAAGGGAGGGCCAAATCTAATGTTTATAGAGTTAATGATGAGAACACTTTGGGAGAGATCAGCTGGAAATAATTTATTGCAAAGTTTATTTCACTTAACGGTGTCATATGACACACTATGCTTCAATCATCCCCCCAAAACCTGCTTCTCCAAACTTTCAGCCGCTGAGGCAGAAAACCTTGATTCCTCTTTCTCTCACACGTCACACCTAATCTGTCAGCAAATCTTGTCAGTTCAACCTTTTCCATGTATTCAGCATCTAGCCCCTTCTAATCACTACCAACACTACAAATTTGGTTTAAGCCAGCAACACTCCTCGACTGGTATAAAAACATCGTCACTGGCTTCCCTGCTTTCACCCTCACCTGTTTTCATCATGGCAGCCAGTGTGACCCTAGTAAAGTGTGAGTTAGGTCCTGTCACTTCTCTGCTCAAAACACTTCGGTTATCTATTTCACTCTGAGAGAAAGACAGCTTCCTTATAAATGGCCTACAAACTCTAGATAATCTGGCCCCCTGCCTCTCGGACCCAATGTCCTACCACTCTCCCCCTGTGCCCTTTGCTCTAGCCACACTGGCCTCCTTGCTGATCCTTGAAAAGGCTGCTTCAGGGCCCTTTGTACTTATTATTCCCTTTGCCTAAAACCTTCTTCCCCAGATACCCACATGACTCATTACTTCATTCAGTCTTCGTTCAAACACCAACTTTTAATAGGCTGCCCAACCTCCCTATTTAAAACTGTAACCTCTATTTATCAAACCTTGCACTCCTACCCGCTCCCTCTCTGTTTTAGCTTTTCTATAGAACATAATCTATCTGGCAAAACTGTATATTTATGTATTTGTTCCCTGCCCCACCTCCCACTCCCCATAAGATGTAAGCTGCATGAGGTAAGGGACTTTGCCTCTCCTGTTAAGTGACAAGCACTCAATAAACATTTATTGAATAAATGAATGAAAGACCACCAAACTGTCTATCCAAAAGCTTTTCCAATCCTCACATATTTCTTGATTTTCTCTTTGCTAAATGGTATTAATGATCATGAACAGGCTTGCTTATTCCTTGTTCCTGTGAAATGGAAAAGCACACTTTCTTCCCTGGAGGATTCATCTCTCAGAACTTCACTATGAGCTATACAGTGTCTATGATAAATAAGGGCTAATGGTTATTGAGTATTTACTAGGTGGCAGTTGCTACGCTGAACACTTTACCTATATTAGCTCATTCCATCCTCACCCAAATCCTAGGTACTATTATGTGATCAATTTTACAGATTAAGTGGCTTGTGCAAGGTCATACAGCTAGGATGCAGGACCACTTATCTGTACAGTGGACAAAATGAGCATTCTCATTTGGATGTCATCTTAGAAGAAACAGGCTTAAAAAAAGAAGATCATTTCCTTTCTGAAAAAGTTTTCCTCTTCCAATGTTTCTAAACTTAAGTCAATAGACTTTCTATTTTCTCAGGTGTAAAATGCCTTCTATTTCATCTTTCATCTTACCTTCCTCCACATAGGATTTCAGGCAACAGCAACATTTCTGAGTTCAGTGTAGCCCTTGATTCATCATGTGAAGAGCAACAGACTCATTTTTTATTTATGTATCTCTAGCATGACATTACTCCTTTGCCTCAAAAACACACAATGGCTCCTTAAAGTCAAATCAAGCCGAAAGTTCCTAATCTGGCTCCATTCTTCTGGACGTTTTTCCATTCCTTCTGAACACTTAAATTTTACTCTAATCAGGCTTACTGATTCCTCTTTACAGTATATGTTTAATTTCATGACTAAAATTTTTCCTTCCCTTCCAAATATCGTCCATCCACCAACACCCAGTTCAAGTGCCCCTTCCTCAAATAAAGATTTCCTCCAGGTTTCTACCTCTCCTCTTCTGAATTTTAACAGCCTTAGTGGAAAATACATTTCATAATTGATAGTATCTTCCATTTGCTTGGACATGTCCCCTTTATTACTTTTGGCTTTCCCGGTAAGCTGAAAGCTTTCAGAGGGAAGGAGCTATACCTTCTACTTCTTTTTATACCTCTCAACAATACTGAGTATACAGAAGATGCTCAATAAAGTCTTGTTGATTACTGCCTTTCAAGTAGTCAAAGAAATCATGTTTAGTTCCTGTGTTCTCTGCTTTTGCTCAACAACCAGTCTCCAGGTGAAGCTGCTTCACTTACCAACCACCACTCCATTTTTTGGGTTAGTCTTTCTGCTCTCATTTCATATTTAAAAATAGAATTCTTAAACATCTATCCCTCAAAACTCCCAAGTTCTCTAACGCCTGGTGGACTCCACCCCTCACCTGGTCTTCTCTTCTCTTTGGTCATGAGTTGCTGGACCTTCCTCTGCTCTTCTTGTTCTTCTATTTTAGCTTCTTTGTGAATCTGTTCAATAGTTTTAGGCCCTTGATCTGCTCTTCGAGATACCCAATTACACTATAAAAGGAGAAAATGAAGTTATCAGCCAGATAACTAAAAATAAAAAGGAAAATAAAAATAAAAAGGAAATTTTTGAGAATTGTTTTATACTTTGCTGGAAAAGTATAAAATACATATAAAATCTGGTACTATGGCAGTTTTTCATTACAGCCAAATAATTAAATTTTTCTCAATCAACCCTGAGCTATTCTATACTGAGCATTCCAATGGCTGATAGATAAAGACAGAGTGAAAGACTGGCCCAACTATCTATCTATCTCTCTATCTTCCTTCCTACCTACCTACCTATCTATGCATTTTATCATTTTGTATTTTTGAAAGGAGCGAGAAGAGGAATCAACACAGATCAGGATTCTTTGGCCTTGACTTAGTCTGGTATGTTGCCACTAAGTTTATAGCACACTCCATTGGGGCTCTAAATCGAGGATGACTAGCATTTTTCTTCCTCCCGTATCAAGGTTCTGGTGTCTACACAAAATGCCGCACCGCTCTGAGCTCCGGTTATCCTCTCCACTAAGGACGAAACAAGCTGTCTCCTTATAGTTACACTTCTCCCTTTACTTCCCTTCCCAGCTATAGTCTCAACATCTGATACCAATACGAGTGACTGAAGGAACAGGCGGAGAAGTTTTTAACATTTATATTAGCTTGAGGCAAGAATGGCAAAAAGGTTGAAATCGGCACTCAAATTCTGATCAACTGGTAGTGGCTTGGTTAATAAGAAGGATCCTGAGGTCACATCTCGGCTTAGGAAGATAAAGAATCGCCATCAATACCATCTGGTCTGGGTGCAGGGCAGGGAAGAGGCGGGACCTATATTCACTTTCTCTAGCTTAGCGTCAGCTGCAGGATATTCCCTGTAGGAGTTAATATAGGAAAAGGGAAAAGAGGTGGTAGTGGTAAAAACTACACCTGGTATGAGAAATGAGAAAAAAAAAAAAAAGCAGCAGAACAAGAGGGTATACGGTAAGAAAGAGAGGAAAACATCAACATCTCTTCTGAGCTGGGCACAATACATAATTACCTCAGTGAATCTTCGTAACACATCTGCAAAGTAGGCAACATCACCATTTCAGAGGCTAAAATGTAAGGCTTAGGGAAGTTAAATATATTCATTTTGAAGATGAGCCTTCCTGATTATTTAGCATGCTAAGACTAAATTTAAATGACCACAGCTTGAATTCAGAATGGCTGATTTCAAAACTGCAATGTGGTTTGAAAATCAGAATAAAGAAAAGAAACAAGTAACAGACAGGTAGGTGTATATGCCCTTTGTCCTTTCACATAACTCCCTCACGAAAGTTTGTCGATTCAAGTTCTGAGAGTCAGGCAGCAAAAGCATTAAATTATTATACATGTAAATCTTAGGACATCCTCCCCAAGCCAACTCCTGAAAAGAGACGGTAGTGGTAGGCTTATTTTTCTACTTACCAGCCTTAGGTCTATCACGTCCTGAAGCATGAATCGAATCCTAGATGAGGTTTTTCTTTCTTTCACAATTTTCTCCATCTGATTAAAATACTGGTCCATACGTGGCTGCAGGATACAAAATCATTAGTATTCCTGGCTGAGGAATTCGAACGTAGTTTTACCATGTAGAATTTTAAACGGCCTATGAACACAACTTATAGCCAAAAGGCCATGTGGTAGAATGTTTAATTGAACATGACACCCAAAATAAAGGCTACATATTCCAGGCAGCTGGTCACAGTCACAGGCCAACAAAATATAAATGAAAATGTCATACTGCAGCTCCTTGGAACCTTAAGAGAGGGGTGGCTGTGTCCTTTGCCCCTTTCCAACCTTCTTGGCTATCAGATCAGTAAGGACAAGGGCTACACTTTAGCGATGACAAAATGTTAAGCTGGAGGAATTGAAATTTTTTATCATCGCTTAGCCACCAGGCCAGCCTCAGACTTCTTACCCCTGAACTTCATTTACATGGGTGAGAAATTAACCTCAGTCTTGTATAACACACTGATATTTGGGGTTTTCTGTCATAGCCAAACATAATCCTAGCTGATTCTGATGTTATGAAACATTTCTAACATTATTTCTTTGATGCATTTCTAATTTCCCTACCCGTTATTTGGAAAGTACCATGCTGTATTTGAATTATAATACTTTTAATGATTTCTTATATTATGGTTAGATAGCTCTGTCGCTAATGCTCTATTTAATTAGAACATAAACTTGAGAAAGCTATGGTGTCTTCTTTGTTTCTGTCTTACCCTCAGTCCTGGCCCTTAGTAGCTTTTCTCTCCAAAATTTCTGTCCACAATTTGCTATACATACACATATAAATGACCTGTGAAACAGTCATGCAGAAAAAGGACAAGTGACAAATAATCTCAATTCATGAATTGGCTTTTATATAATTTGGGACCCTCTTCACTTCTGACTTTAATGAAAATGTTGGCCCAACAATGACATGATGGCCCAACAATGACAATGAGAAGGGCAAAAGAAGAAAAACAAGCAGCCTAGACCGCTGGGGTGAGATGGACACTTGTGTTGACAGTCTATTTCTTCCGCAATTGACAAAGAGTCCCTGCCGGAGGTTTCTGAGATTTGGGGTTTTTACCTTTGCTTTCTCAAAGTCTAGGTCTTTGCCAATTGTGGTGAGTAGGCGACACAGGCACTCGAGGGATTCTTCATCATGGTTCTTTAGCAGCTTCACCACACAGTCATGCATGATGGCTTCAGTCAGCATTTTGAGTTTAAAGAGTTCTCCAATGAACTTGATGTTACCAATGGATCTCCGCCGGGCTTTATCCTTAGCTTCTTCCAGCTCATCATGAAGCCTTGTCCTCTCCTCCGGCTATTGTGTAAGGAAGAATAACAGAATCTTGATGATGAAAATGGTACTGCATAATAGATGCTAAAAACATATGCTTGACTGGTGCTGCTTGTGTGCTTGTTCAGGGCGGACCTGGTACCTCTTTTGTGAAGCGGCAGCTGAGGAGACTCCAGTGCTTACCATGGCTGATGAAAAGCCCAAGGAAAGAATCAAGATGGAGAACAATGATTGTATTAATTTGAAGGTGGCAGGGCAGGATGGCTCCGTGGTGCAGTTTAATATTAAGAGGCATGCACCATTTAGTAAACTAATGAAAGCCTACTGTGGACAGGGTTTGTCAGTGAGGCAGATCAGGTCCCAATTTGATGGGCAGCCAATCAATGAAACAGACACACCTGCACAGCTGGAAGTAGAGGATGAAGATGCAATTGATGTGTTCCAACAGCAGACAGGAGGTGTCTACTAAAGAGGAAACCTGCTACTTTACTCCAGAATTCTGTTCCTCCAGACCAAGAGGACGTTCTCAATTTGAAAACCGCAATTTGGTTCCACCACATCCTGAGTATTACAGTATAGTTTCTCTATTCTTTCATTTTCCCCTTCCCCATTCCTTTATCGTACATAAAGTAACTGGTGTATGTACACAAGCATATTGCTTTTTTTTTTTTTAAACTAAATGGCCAATGGTATGTTTTGATCGACATCAAATGGAGATGGGATGGGGAAAAATACTGGTTCTGTGAAAATACCCCCTTTTCTCTATTTAGTAGCATGCTCATTCGGCTCTTATCTTTATATTCCAGTAAGTTATTTTGCTCTCACTATTTAACAACAACAACAACAAAAAAAAAACAGCATAAAAACTCTTGCATACCTTGTTCAATTGGAGAATTTTAATGTTTTTCATGTATCATTGTAAAACCAAGGACAATTTTATAACGTTTTTGTACGTAGCTGTTACATGTAAGGCAACCTGTCTTTAAGTAGGGATAAATTACTCTAAAATAAATGAATCCTAGATAGTTTTCCCTTCAAGTCAAGCGTCTTGTTGTTTAAATAAACTTGTTTTAAAAAAAAAAATACACTTGGATTCATGGTCCTCACCCTTTCTAGGGGTCAGGGATACCCTTTGATATTTTGACAGTAACTACAGACCTACTCAGAAAACAAAACTATACCCGTAAGTGTGCATCCATTTCAGGAGATTTCTGGAATTTAGTGACCCTTCTGAAGTCTAGGTTCTGAATCCCTACCTTAGAAGGTTGAGCTGCCCTTACATGTGGCACTAAAAGGAATAAAGCATTCCTCTAAACACCAATACAGTACATTTCCACGTGAAGAAAAGGCCACAAGCACCTAATAAAGTAGTAGGAAGATATTGTAGCCAGCTTCCTGAAAATTCTATTTGATAATACTCGAAGTGCACAAGCACTGTCTTTCCGTGAAAATACTTACAGCACTGGCAGCCTCCAGTTCTTTCTGCTTCTTCTCAAAGACATCATCATCGGCTTTATCTTTTTCAAACTCCTTCTGGCAACGGTTCAGTAGTAGCTTCCGGAAATTCACTGTGTTACCAGGCTTGTCCGCCATGGGTACTTTCAGCTGCATCCAGATGGGAAAATGCAAAAGCGGCAAAATTACTGAAAGAAATTTAATGATTTTCTCAAAATATCTATTTTCTTTATTGTGCAAAATAACGCTGACCGCACCACAGGTAAGCATTCTACAAGATATATACAATTTAGCTTAAGGCATTTCATGTTTCAATGGTTAAGATGTTGTAAGTTTTATACAGAAAAGATACACATTCCTCTCATATAAATGTACTGTATCCTCTGACTGGTTGTGCCTCTAGCTGACTGAAATCCTTGTAATATTACTATGTCATGATTCTGCACTAGCCTCTAGACCTTTTTAACTCTGAAGGGTTATTACTTTTGTTTTTCCTCCTACTACTGTAGGTACTTTGGTTTAAAGGGACAAATAAAAACGAAATAAAGCAGGGGAGAATTTCATGGCCATAGGAAAACTGTTGGAGGTGAGATCCTTATTCTAGAAAAAAGCAGAAGTGCAGGGACACATTTGAGGATTTTTGAGATATCTATTCCTAAGGGGAATGTCACAACACTGTAATACTAGGATTTACTTTGACTATCAATATAGTATGTTTATTATTATTTTTTATAAATTTATTTACTTTATTTATTTTTGGCTGCATTGGGTCTTCGTTGCTGCGTGCAGGCTTTCTCTAGTTGCGGCGAGCGGGGGCTACTCTTCGTTGCGGTGCGCAGGCTTCTCATTGCAGTGGCTTCTCTTGTTACGGAGCTCGGGCTCTAGGCACACGGGCTACAGTAGTTGTGGCTTGCAGGCTCAGCAGCTGTGGCTCGAGGGCTCTAGGGCGCAGGCTCAATAGTTGTGGTGCACGGGCTTAGTTGCTCTGCGCCATGTGGGATCTTCCCGGACCTGGGCTTGAACCCGTGTGCCCTGCATTGGCAGGCAGATCTTAACCATTGAGCCACTAGGGAAGTCCCTGTTTATTATTTCTTATGTGTCAAAAGAAATTACTAATTCGCTAAAAGTTCAGTCTAATAAATGCCCACCTTAGAAACATTCTTTTGATATACAGAAAGACTCAGGGTGGAGGGGAGGCGCCTCTTGGAGGCAAGATGTTTACAAGATTTCCATTCAAATCCAATGACAATTGCTTTCTAGTAACTGCAGTAGCTCACACCTTCAAGGTTACTTGTAACCAAACACAGAGACATTCTTATTTAGAATATAAAGCAAGTGGACCGGTACAGTGATTGACTAAAATATTCTATTTTACAGACAAAATCAAAATCCCTTGAGTACCATTTTGAACAGTCATTGCCTCACATGGCAAAATGGTTTTTCTAGAATCACAGTGGCTCCCAAAGTTCTGAAATGCATGGTCTTCACCCTAGATTTAGTGGGAGAAATTGGTAAAAAATGGGACGTGTTGTATTCATACTCACAAAAGAGTTATCAACCAGAATGGACTTGGACAACTACTGATCAAGGCTGAATGGCTAGAAACTTGAGGACTGAGGACTACGATACTATAGTACAATATATCTGTGCCAGAACTGATGGCACACTCTCCAACATATTCCCAATGGATATGAAAGACCATTCAACAAGCCCAGTTCTTACCAACCAAGGGTCAAGTGTTTCATTATACTTTCTTTTCAGCAAGAAACTTTAACTTAGAAAGAGGGGAAGATGATCAAATACTTTTTAGACAACCATAGAAAAGCATGTCCCTATCTCCAAATTCAGGCCATTCAAATGCAAGTGACTACAAGTCACTTCAAAGTCAGGCCTATTCTATGATCACACAAGAGTAGGTGTTAATCAGCCTTAAAGAAAAGAAATGCTACACAAAAGCAAAGGTTTTCTTCAAAGTAAAAGCCCAAAGTAGACTCTTACTATATACAACCCAGAATATACAACAACAATGCACTACAAGAAGCATATCTACAAGCGAGGTTATATATAACAGAGCACCAACATGACGTAAGGTTCCAGAATAGACTGAAGGTTCTAAAAATCAGCAGTTATATCCAATTTGCTACTGTATAGGAACACAAGTAAATCAGTCAAAAGATCCTATCCAACTTCCTGGCATATTCACCACCATTATCTATATTAACACTAAGAACGTAATAGAGTGATATAATAAAAATCACCTGGGCCATAATGAGATGTTTCCTGCATTATGGATTTACTGTGTAGAAAATGAGAAGAATGTGGATAATATGAAAATTCAAGCCACTGTCTTATGGTGAGAGGGACCAGAATTAAAATGAGTCAGAAAGGTTAAATAAATACAACTTGTGATATGTTGGTTTATAGGAACAAATAGAAATGGCATAAGGCAAAGGAGAATTTCCCTAC
>NW_006786690.1:6103540-6120208 GCF_000442215.2 Lipotes vexillifer | reverse complement strand
CCCTACACAAAATGTATAAAAAGCTTTGCCTTTTACACCTTTTATGTAGGGAAGGCTATGTTGAAAGTGTTGGGTTAAAGATCAAAAGATTTGCTCACTTGATTTTAAACAAAGGCAATTCTTTTAACCCAAGTTCGTTTCATCATCTAAAAACAAGGGAGGCACAATCCCTGTGTCTAACCTAGAGTACAGCTTTAAGCATCCGGTGCAACAGGTTTGGGGGAAATACTTTATAAGTCACAAAGAATAAAGTTTACCTGGGGTATGGGGAACGCTGAAAGTGAAAGAGCACTGGAATCTTGAGTCATAAAATCAGGATTTGGATCCGAGCTCTATACCTAGTCAGTATGTAAATGTGAGAAAGTTACCTCATTAAGCCTTAGTCCCTTCATCTGCAAAAGGAGGCATTCCAGGGATTATAGATTGAGGGACATCATAAAGTAGCTGTTGAAACAGGAGCTTTGGAGATAGTCATAACCCTAGCTCTGCCATGTGACTTTGGCCAAATTAATTAGCTTCACCAAACTTCTGTTTCTTTCTAATATGGGGATAACATCTATCTCTTAGGACTGTTTGAAGGATTAAATGAGATAGTCTAAGTAAAACAAATAATAGTGCCTAGCACATAATTAAGAGTACAATAAACTAATATAGCTATATTTAAACATGGAGCTGTATTTGACATGTTTGTAAGTAAAAATTAAGAGAAATCTATATTCTAATAACATAAATATCAAAGAAAGTATTTAAGTTAGCTCACAAAGCAATTAGGGAGAGAACCACAAAAGGCAAGAGAATTGAATATCTGCTATCCCAAAATGATGGTCATGGGACACTTCACATGTATAGGACATAAAGAACATGTGATTTTGCATAAGCTTTTTAGATATATTCACGTGGAAGTATTAAAATCAAACAATCAGCAGAATGGCCACCAATCTGCAAGAACATTTGTCTCCAAATGAATGAATGTCTAGCTACACAACCCCCTTAAGACTTGTTTTGGAACTTGATCTTAAGGTCCTCTGGGGATGGTTAACAAGGCTGTGGAAATATGGAAATAGGCCAGGGAGGATATATCCTCTGAGAATTGTGATGCATGGTAACTTTTTTCTTCTTAAGAGATGATAAGTTCAACAGGATTATGACATTATTAAGTCAGCATGTGTTGTCAGCTGGACACTGGTCAGGAGACTCAGTAAAATTGGTTAGTTAGAACAGAACATGAAGAGTGGGTGTCTTAGTCTGGTAGGGCTGCTATAACAAAATATTGGGTCGGCCAAAAAGTTTGTTCTGGTTTTTCCGTTAACATCTTAAGGAAAAAAACCCTAGTGAAAATTTTTGACCAACCCAATACCATAGACTCGTGGCTTAAACAACAGACATTTACTTCTCACAGTTCTGGAGGCTGGAAGTCCAAGATGAAGGTGCCAGCAGATTTGGTTCTTGGGGAAGAAGGACCCTCTTCCTGGTTTACAGACATCTGCCTTCTCCTCTAACCTCATGTGTCCAAAAAGAAGTTCTAGTGCCTCTTTGTCTTCTTATAAAGGCACTAATTCCATCATGGGGCCCCACCCTTATGACCTCATCTAAAGCTAATTACCTCCCAAAGGCCCTGCCTCCTAACACCATCACACTGAGGGTTAGGGCTTCAACATATGAATTTAGAGGGAGACAAACATCCAGTCTGTAACAGTAGACAAGGTAGATGCTTGAAGATGTGATTGTGGATAATAGCAAAAATGAAAGGTGACATGCAAAAGTGAGAAAAAGATCTCTCTAAACAACTGTAGTTTTCTTGTTCTTTTTTTTTAAACTTTTTTTTTAAATTTATTTTTTGGCTGCGTTGAGTCTTCGTTGCTGTGTGCAGGCTTTCTCTAGTTGTGGCGAGTGGGGGCTACTCTTCGTTGTGGTGCGTGGGCTTCACATTGTGGTGGCTTCTCTTGTTGCAGAGCATGGGCTTCAGGAGTTGTGGCACGTGGGCTCAGTAGTTGTGGCTCATGGGCTTGGCTGCTCTGCGGCATGTGGGATCTTCCCGGACCAGGGATCGAACCTGTGTCCCCTGCATTGGCAGGCAGATTCTTAACCACTGCGCGACCAGGGAAATCCCAACAAGTATAATTTTCATCTAACAGTAGTCCGTGATCAAAACTAAGATACATAAGTGTTTCAAATGGGTTGTTTGGGAGATGATTTCTCAGGAAGTGAGGGAGTCAAGGGGGAATATTTTATAGTAAGACTGCTTGGTAAGCTAGATTCGCTGGAGAGCACCTACCTTTTCATTTTCACACAACAGTAAACTAACCATGTGACATTACGTTACACTGTAAACTAACAGTGTCCATCTCATATTGTGATGAGACCTGTCCACATACCGGTCAGCCAGCAATCTTGGATATGAATGCTGTCAGCATGAGGTAGTCATTTTCTTCAAGCAATAGGATTTGTACTGCTAATATATTTGTTAGTGTTGAGGGTAGATACTCCTTGTCCTTAAAAGGATGAAACTCCCTGAGAATCATCAAGGACTATCAGCTGTGTGTTAAGTATAGTAGTCAAATAGGAAACCAGAAAATAGAAGGACAAGTACTGGCCTTGCTTAGCATGCTCAGGATTTTGAATGCTGTCCCAGAACATAAAGATGCTAGTGGTAACTCATGGCCCAGTAGTTATTTTGCTTGAAGCATGTTCTGGTCTGAGGTAAAGTATTTGGAATGACTAGTATAATATAAACAAGTGGTACCCCAAAACTAACTCTAAAATGCAAAGTGAACAGCAATAAATCAATTGTCTGACCATAACCCACAGGTCTATGGTGACATACCATCATTTATCAGTGGTTATATCCTGACCTTAGTAAATTCCCACCTAAAAATGAACTTAACATAATCTGTATGTATTATGAACACATCTATCAAAATGCAGCTCTATTAGATACATGTGAAGAGGTATACAGTGCTTAGGGATACCCACAAGATTGAAAAGGGAGTGGTCAAGTTATGAAATGGTAAGTCAATTCTCATCAATCTTTTCTTCAAAACAATCTTTTCTTCAAAGAAAATGCCTGCTGATGCAGGGGACGTGGGTTCGAGCCCTGGTCTGGGAGGATCCCACATGCCATGGACCAACTAAGCCCGTGCGCCACAACTACTGAGCCTGCGCTCTAGAGCCCGTGGGCCACAACTACTGAGCCCGCCTGCCACAACTACTGAAGCCTGCGTGCCTAGAGCCCGTGCTCTGCAACAAGAGGAGCCACCGCAATGAGAAGCCCGCACACTGCAAGGAAGAGTAGGCCCTGCTCGCCGCAACTAGAGAAAGCCTGCATGCAGCAATGAAGACCCAATGCAGCCAAAGTTAAAAAAAAATTTAAAAAATAAATAAATGAAAAAAACCAAACATTTTTCATCTCTCCTCAGGCAAGTTGCACATACATCCTTCCTCCTCCAGTTGACTCCAGCCACTTGCTGTTGCCTAAGGCCAACTTTTCATGTCTGTAATTCCAGGCTTTATTTCTGAAGAGATTTAAGAGTGTCTCCCTTGTTCTCTTAATATCTCTTCCTATAATCAGTCCTATCCTTCTTTTCACATCTTGCTTTAAAGCACTTAAAAAGTGGCAACGTTAAAAGTCCTGGATGTGGTGTAACAGGACACACACAGAATGCTCAAAAATATACCCTTTAGTGCTACTCTCTATAGCTGAGGTAGGCATGCCTGCCACAGCAGAGATAAAAAGTAACAAAAGTACGGTCTTAAGTTATACAATAAAAAGTTGTTAGTTACTCTTTCATTCATGCAATCTACCCACTCACTCAAGACATATGTCTGAGGGTCTATTATGTGCCAGGAACCATTCTAGGCACTAGGAATTTAGCAGTGGAAAAACCCAGAAAAAGTCCCTGCCCTTAGGAACTTACGTTCTAATGGAGCTCTGAGATGGGGGTTTTCTTTAAATTTTGATTAAAACAAAAGCATCTCTATTAAAATGACTAATGGCCCAATTAAAAATTTTATTTAAGCACGGATTTAGACACAGGGTAGCAATTTCTCTGGTCTACTCTTCTTCACTGGCCGCTCGATTCAGACGTCCCCTCCTCCTAAGAGGAGTACTGAGTTCTAGTTAAATGCCCCGCAGTTTGTGAAGGAGGTCTTGCAGGTCTCTTCAGTCATTCCTAGTTGAACTAGGAGAAGCAGCAGCATACTCCAGAGGCACAGGTTACTATCTCTTATGATGCCCTTAAGCCTTATGTGCCAGAAGTTTCACTCAGCAGAGCATGGTAGAGGCAGGCAGCTGCGTATATGTCTAAATAAGTGTGTCTGTGTACATAATAAATATGGCATATGCAGAGTAACTTGGTAAAGCCAAAACTATTCTATCAATTTCCTCTGTAAATCTAAAGAATTCCTTTCTTAAAAGCCTACCCTTTAATATGTCATGGAAAACTGACACACAGTATAATTGTATCCTCAAGCCCTCCCCTAGATACTCACTGCAAAGTAACAAAGGAGGTTTTAAATGGAGGTGTGTGATCCAGGTGAACGAGAAAGAGGCAGAAAAAAGGTTTAAACACTACTCTGAGGGACTTCCCTGGTGGTCCAGTGGTTAGGACCCCACACTTTCACTGCCGAGGGTGGGCGTTCAGTCCCTGGTCGGGGAACTAGATCCCACAAGCTGCGCAGAGCGGCCGAAACAAAACAAAACAAAACAACCCAGCTCTGAACAATGAAAACAAGTATTCTCTTAAATTTTAAAATCTCAACAATCTAGACCAGGTTTCTCAGCCTTGACACTATTAACATTTTGGGTTGGACAATTCTTTGTTGTAGGGGGGCTGTCTTTTGTACTGTAGGATGTTTAATAGCATCCTGGGCTTTTACCCACTAATATGCCAGTAGCCATAACCAAAAATGTCTCCATACATTGCCCAAGGTCAGAACAAAACCTCCCTTGAGAGTTGAAAACCACTGATATGGGCCACTGTTTGAGCTAGGGTTCTATCATTTAACATTCGAAACCTCTATATGTATAAAATTCCTACTTAGGCAATTTTCTAACTTTCATAAAATAGGGATAATAAAATGGCTGTGAGGATTAAATGAGTTAGATGTAACAATTTTAGCACACATCTCAAAAAAATATTGCTATGATTCCCACTACTCCTTACTCTCCCTACTACTACTTAGGACCATAATTATGATTATGGGGCAACTATAACTAGATTCCATTACTTCAAATGACCAACATGGATAATCCATGAAAGTGACATAGGTCTATACATTTCTTATGACTATGAATCAGGCCAAAGACCTTGCAATTTGACCTGTGGGTGTGACTTAGTAAAATATATTGATAATGACAAAGAATTTACTTAAATAACTTAATGAATATAATGGATAGAAAAAGAACACCTCCCCTGGGTAATACCTTAATTTTTTAATTCACTGTCTTCAATTTCTCTCATTCTACTGGGAGGTACTGTTTATCAAACTAATAATTATGTGTAAAAAAAAAAAAACAGGGGCTTCCCTAGTGGCACAGTGGTTGAGAGTCTGCCTGCCGATGCAGGGGACACGGGTTCGTGCCCTGGTCTGGGAGGATCCCACATGCCGCAGAGCGGCTAGGCCCGTGATCCATGGCCGCTGAGCCTGAGCGTCCGGAGCCTGCGCTCCACAACAGGAGAGGCCACAACAGTGAGAGGCCCACGTACCGCAAAACAAAAAACAAAACAAAACAAAACAAACTGCCTGTGGTCAAGAAGGTTTGGAAAACTTTGCAGAGAGTAGATCCTTCTTGTTTGATTTCACAGGAAACATTAGCACATTAGGAAACTTAAAGGAAACAGATTTTTTCCTTAAACATTAAACAGATTTTTTTCCTTAAACATTAGGAAACTTAAAGGAAAAAAATCTGTTTAAGCTGGCATTAGTGAAACATATACTACCATTTCAACTTTGGACAACACTGGCCCATAGACATGCCATCTGAAAATAATCAGCTTAACTCCATTTCTTCCCTTAAAATAAAAGAGCACACATTCATGTATTCATCACTAAATTTTGCTAAAACTTGGTATTTTGCCATATTTATTTAATTAATTTATTTATAAATATTTATTTATTTGGTTGCAATGGGTCTTAGTTGCGGCAGGCAGGCTCCTTACTTATGGCTCCTTAGTTGAGGCATGGATGTGGGATCTAGTTCCCTGACCAGTGATCAAACCCAGGCCCCCTGCATTGGGAGTGCAGAGTCTTAACCACTGCGCCACCATGGAAGTCCCGCCATATTTACTTTAGATCTTTTATTTTTAAGAAACTAAACATTAAAGTTCAAGGGCCCAGAGTACTTTTTTACTTTTCACTCTATTGCTTATTCTTTTTTTTTTTGTCTTTTAAGGTTTAGCTTAATGAACACTGAAAGCCTCCCAGAGCCTCACTTAAATTCTCCTTTCAAAGCACTACCACCTTCCAGCCTCCCAGAGCCTCACTTAAATTCTCCTTTCAAAGCACTACCACCTTCCAGCCTCCACAGTTAATCCCATTACCCTATACTTTTATAATAAACACTTTCTTGCTTTTCTTTGTTTTACCATCTAGATATGCATCCCCAAACACCATGAAACCATTGTTTCATTTTTGAACTTTAAATAAACAAATCACATAGTATATATTCTTTGGGGTCTGGTTTCTTCTGCTAAAGCTTTTTCTTCTTCGATCCATGTGTACATAGTTATAGTTTGGGTTGACTGTCCTAGTATGAACATGCAACAATTTATCCATTTTGCTGTTGATGGGCAGTTTCAAGTGTTGATCCATTATGAATAATGACACAAACGTTTTTGTATATGTTTCTTGGCACATAAGAAATGTATGTTTATCAGCTGGGTATATACTTATACTTAAGAATGGAAATGCTGGTGATAGCAGGAAACATCACTTCAGCTTTTGTAGATAACGCTCACCTCTTTTCCAAAGTGGCTGATGTTACAGTTTATGTTCCCACTGGCAGTGTTTGAGAGTTCTGGGTGCTTCACATATTGGCAAACACCTGGTAAATTTAGCAATCTGGTGTTATTACATTTTTTTTTATCGAGTTGATTAATTTTCTCACATTTATTGGTCATTTGGATAACCTCTTTGGTGAAGTGTTTGTGTAAGTCTCTTGTCTATTTAAAAGACTGAGTTATTTTCTTATTGATTTCTATTAGTTTTTTAAGGAAAACTTTGATATAAGTCCTTAATTGGATTTTTGTGTTGCAATTATCTTCTCCTAACATGTGGCTTGCATTTTCACTTAATAGTGTGACACCTTTTGATGAAAAATGCTAATTTTAATGTCTGATTTACCAATCTTTTCATTTGTATATGGTGACTTTTGTGTCCTAAGAAACTTGCAAATTACTGTTCTCTTTACTATCTTTTTCTTCTTGTAATTAGCTTTACTATGACTAGTTGTAAAAGCTTTCCTTTATTTTCACCCTTTAAAAAAAAAAAATCATGCTTGGGGTTTGTAGGAAATCTTTTGATTTTACTGTCTTTTACCCTCCCTGTAATTTTCCTTTCTTGGGGGTCTCTGTGCTTCAATCTGGATTCTATAGACTCGTCTTCTAGTTCATAATTCTTTTCTTCATCTGTGTCTCATATGCTGTTAAATCTATCCATTGGGTTCTTAATTTTATTATAATATTCAGTTTTGGACTTTCTATTTGGTCCTTTTTATACTTTCCCATTCTCTATTGAAATTTTCAATCTACCTTTATCACCTTGAACATAAGCATATTCATTTATCGTCTGTGCCTCATAAAGCCAGTATCTGGGTCCCAATGTAGGGCATTTGCTTGTTGTTGGTTCTCATTCATACTGTCTTTTTTACTTGTGTGTCTAATTATTTTTAATTGGGTGCTGGACAGTTTATTTGAAAAACTGTTCATATAAATAATCTGAAGACTAGTATGATAGTCTCTAAAAAGAATTTCTGATTGCTTATTGCAGGTACCTAGGGGGCACTAACACTGAAATCACCATAATCCAAATTCAAGGATTGAGATGATCTGATGTTGAACTACAGTCCCTGTGAGAGTGGGTGAATTTCTTTCTTTCGTTCTTTCTTTTTTTATATTTTTTGGCCACATTGGGTCTTTGTTGCTGCGTGAGGGCTTTCCCTAGTTGCAGCGAGCGGGAGCTACTCTACATTGCAGTGCGTGGGCTTCTGATTGTGGTGGCTTCTCTTGTTGTGGACCATAGGCTCTGGGCACACGGGCTTCTGTAGTTGTGGTTCACGGGCTCATTAGTTGTGGCGCACAGGCTCTAAAGCACAGGCTCAGTAGTTGTGGTGCACAGGTTTAGTTGCTCTGTGGCATGTGGGATCCTCCTAGACCAGGGATCGAACCCGTGTGCCCTGCATTGGCAGGCAGATTCTTAACCACTGCGCCACCAGGGAAGTTCCGAGAGTGGGTGAATTTCTGATTCACCCTTGTTCCAAACATTCAGTCCTTTGGGATCCCAACCAAAAGTATAGGAGGATTTACTAGAGCCTCTTCTGCTACTCCTTTTGGTGGGCCTTCATCCAACTTTTGTGCCCGTAACCCAATGAAAGTCTATGAAAAAGAAGCTGTTCAAGACTTTTAATTGACTCTTCTAGGGGTAAGTTTTACCAAATGTCTCACTTTTCTTCTGATTTCTACCTTTTCTAAGATCTTAGAAATTCTTTACTGTCTTTTAGCTCTCTGATACATTGAAGACTTTTTAAAATATTGTGACCAGCTTTTCTAATTGTTATCCATGGAAAGGTGCTCTGAATTACCTAACCAGCCAATACCAGAAGCCACAACAGTTTACCTTAATCCTACTTCCTTCTTTCTCTTACTTTGAATTTGGTGTTTATTTCCAATTTGTATAATTTCATTATATATATTTAATAAATAATTTTATTTTGCATATTAAAAACCTTATTAGATGGTGTCATACTATTAATTCGGTAATAAGTTTTTTCAGGTTGATCTATGCTGATACACTTAGCATTACATCATTAATTTTTTAAAATTTATTTAGTTCATTTATTTTTGGCTGCACTGGGTCCTCGTTGCTGCGCAGGCTTTCTCTAGTTGTGGCGAGCAGGGGCTATTCTTCATTGCGGTGCGTGGACTTCTCATTGAGGTGGCTTCTCTTGTTGTGAAGCATGGGCTCTAGGTGTGTGGGCTTCAGTAGTTGTGGCTCGAGGGCTCTAGAGCACAGGTTCAGTAGTTGTGGCACATGGGCTTAGTTGCTCTGCGGCATGTGGGATCTTCCCGGACCAGGGATCAAACTCGTGTCCCCTGCGTTGGCAGGCGGATTCTTAACCAGTGCGCCACCAGGGAAGCCCCTACATCATTAATTTTCATTTTTCTTTTTTTGGCTGCTCCATGTGGCTTGCAGGATCTTAGTTCCCTAAGCAGGAACTCAACCTGGGCCACAGCAGTGAAAGTGCCAAGTCCTAACCACTGGACCACCAGTGAATTCCTACATCATTAATTTTAACTACTGCGTGTATGTATTACTATTCAAATCCACCGACCAAATAAATTGTGGTATATCCTTATTGTCTTCTTTAGGCTTTTTACAGTTGTTTCCTATTGTTCACTATTAAAATCAATACATAAATAAACATTCTAATATATGATTCCTAGTGCACAACTGGGAATTTCTCTGGGGTATATAGCAAGAAGTGAAATTACTGGGGTATAGTATATGAACATCTTCACTGCTGTTGTCCAATTACTCTCCAAAGTGATTATATTCTCTTTCTCGACACTTCAAAATGGTTTCTTTTTTCTCACTCTCATGGATGTGACTTGCATAGAACCGTATTTTATCTTGTCATTTCCCTAATAATGAATAACACTGAGTATCTTTTCTTAAGTTTGTGAGCCAATGGGTTTTCATTTCTATGAACTGTCCATTTTTAACTTGGGCTGTTTTTTTTCTTACTGATTTGCTTTTTTTCCCTCCCCAATTCTGGATGCTAATATTTTGGTAGCTATATGTATTCCAAATAGATTCTCCCCGGCTGTGGCTTTATCTTTTTTATTTACAGCATCATTTGCTGCACCAAGGGTTATAAATTTTAACAAATTTGATATTTTTCTCCTTTATAGATTATTCATTTTGATTCTTGTTGAAGAAATATTTCCCACTCAAAGTTCATAAAGATAGTCTCCTTATTTTTCTCCTAAAAGATTAGCTTTTCGTATTTAGATTTTCATTATTCTTATGGTTGTTTGATTTTTGTATTTGGTTTGTATTAGAAATCTATGACTATTCCCACTGCCACCCTTAAGTAAAATAGATCACCCTTAAATAAAATAAAATGAATCTCAAAAGTAAGTTAGCTATGGTGTTAGAAGTTAGGACAGTGGTCACATTTAAGGAAAAAAGAAAGGTATAATTATACTTACTGACCAGGGTGGTAGGTATGTTCACTTTGCTGATATACAATGAGCTATAAACTAATGATTTGTACATTTTTCTGTGTACATGTTGTAGTGGTGTGCTAAAGCTGGTTCACCCTAGTTCATGAAGGCCAATTGTTAAACAGGAATTTGTGAGTCAAGTGTCAAACTGTCGGTAGCTTAAAATTAACCATTAAGAGAGTATTTACATCATTAATTTAACAAAAACTACAAATGAGCAATTTTTCTTTCCCCAAACTGCATGTATTTCTGTTATAGTGCAATCAAAAAAGTTTAAAACGTAAAAGCTCCAGAATGTAAGAATAAATATACTTAGCTGTTTATTGCAGTGCTGCTTCCGGTTACAAAAAAACCTCCAAAACAAAAAACTAGAAACAACATGGGGTGGGGGCGGGGGGCAGGGGCAGAAGAGAGGAAAATGAATGGAAAAATTTTATGCGCGCGCGTGTGTGTGTGGGTGTATGTGTAATGCGAAATATGCAACTACTAAAAAGGTATGAGTAAAATCTATCTGTGATGACCTAGCGGGATGCCCAAAACATACTAAGTGGAAAAAAAAGCAAAATGCAAAACCATGATATAATTCAATTAAAGAGAAAATTTAAAATATCCTCTTTATACATATGTATATATTTTTATATGATTTTATGAATATAAAGAAAATTGTGGAAGGGTACAACCAAATCATTCACGTTGATTGCCTTGGAAAGAAAGGAAGCTTAACTGGCTGGGGCTGCAAGTGAGGAGTATTACCTTTCTCTGTGTTTATCCCTATTTTGTTTGACTTATTCCAATAGGTGGTTGTTTTGTAATCTAAAAAAATCCAATAGTTTAAAAAATCTTATTGTAAGAGGGTATATCATAACAAAAGTCCCATAAATGGTTGGCTTATCTGTGAATTCTTCCCATTCCAAAATAACTCGTATTATGCCCAGGCCTTTTCAAGGGTTATTTTCAGCAAGAGTATTCTTCTTTTAAAAAAAATTAACAACCCTTCATTGCTTGTAGCATTAAATTCAAAAATTGGTAAAGAGCACAAAAGTATGAACCAGAAGATCTGGGATCTAGTCCTAGTTCTAATTTCTGACTACATGATGTCATGGTTGTCACAATGAAAATGAGAGGCATGAGCTAAAGGATCAGTTTGCTTTCAGATAACTGTGGTATGTTAGAAGGCAATATGGCAAGTGATGGAGTTAAATAATCCTAGATTTGAGCTCTAGCACTGTCACTTACTAGGTATGTGACCTTGGGCCAGTTATTTACCCTTTTTTAAGCCTCAGTTTCTTATTCAATAAAGTGGGGCTAATAACACTGACCTTTCAGGGTCATAAGAACTGTTAAAATGACAAATGTAAACCACCTACCCACAGTGCAACCCAGTAGGCGCTAAATAGATGGTTTCTGCTATTATAATCATCCTCATTCTATATCTAGCACTTTAAGATCTTCACAATCTTTTCCACCACCAATTTAGTTTTGAATCATTTAGGGCTTACGACACGCCAAATACTGAGCTAGGACATTAACATATGCAATCTCATTTATTTTAATTAATTTTATCAATATAATAACCTTAAATTGTATGAATTAATCTTATTTTATGGATTAAAAAATGAGGCTTAAAGAAGTTATGTAACTATTCTGAGGTTATAAAGTCAGCAGATGGCAGAGTTGGAATTCAAATTTAAATTTTAAACCTAGAACTATGATACTCCAAAGTCAGTGGTTGGAATCATTATGCCATGTTTGTTGCCTTAGACTTGAGCCTGCGTGGAATACATTCTTCCTTCTCTATACTTGTACCCCCCCCCACCCCCTTCCATCCAGGCTAAACTCAAACTCTACTTGCTTCAGAAAAGTTTGTCATTCTCCCACGAATATAGTGATTTCTTTTTCCTTCAACTTGACTTTTCAGGCTAAACCATCCATTCAGACATCAACACACTGCAATATCACAAAATACCTTATAAGTGATTTTTTTCTTGCTAATGTTGTTTTTTCCAATATGGATTTTTAGTACCTTAAAGACAGAAAATGTACCTTTTCCAAGTCCCAACAGACTTTTACCTACCTTTGACACAGGTACTCAAAAATACTGGTATAAAATGATGGAATTTTGAATTTTCACAGTGAGGCACAATGACAATAAGTTGTGATACTTAAGAAAAAACTCAAATGTTAAAGGACACACATTTCTGATACAAGTACCTTGGTAACAGTAACAGGCAGAGAAAACACAGATGGTACATGGCAGTTTTATGACTGCAGAATAGAGGACAGTGAACACTAACCAGAAGCTCTTTGGTCTCCCATTCTTTCTTGCCCTAGATTTGACAGGCTGTGGACAATGTAAAGAGAAAGAAATCTAATAGTTTCTAAGACAGTTTCATCAGTTTGAAACCTTTATGACCACAACTACCCTATCACTTTTACCAAGGCTAGACTTAGAATCAACATGTTTTTCAATTTTGAATCTAAATGTAAATGTAAGCATTTGCTTTATTTCTATAAGATTACACCCCAGGAAAAACTGGTTGCCCGTGACAAAAATTTCACAGTACAAATTTAAACCTTACTTGATCCTCCTCACATTGCATAGGACCATATCATGCCTATTTCAGTCTCATCTCCATATTCCCTCCAGACGTGAGTAGATATTTTTAAAAAGCAAGATTATTTTTATACAATGAGGATATTATATAAAGTACTAAAAATATATTCTCCCCTTTACTCTGCCCCATTAACACTCTGGGAAGAATGTGTAGTGAGGGGAGAATATACCTCTTGGAGATTTCTGGTTTTACTCCTTCCTCTCTTCTTACCGTTACTAGACATCGACACATGTTTGCGTAAGCCACAGAGAAACTGGGTTCGTCAATAGCCTTCTCAAAGACCAGGTCGATGACTCCTTTCAGCCGCTCCTCTGTGTCAACAGTAAGTCCCGACACTTGCTTCATCAGTTGATTGAACATCTGTGGTGTCAATTTATTTAAGATACTTCGAACTTTTCTAAAAAGTTCCTAGAAGGACCACAAAAAAGAAAAGAATATTATATTAACTGTGACAATATGATGCTTTCTATAAGGATTAATATTTTGTTTATAATTTATAAGTGTGATTTCCTAAATTATTAACAAAGATTGTGAACTAGTCATAGAAATAATTAAATCCATCTATTTTAACATCTAGTAAAAATTTACACCACCTCTTTTTCACTACAGATGAGAATTCAAGGAACTAGGTATGTTTTCCACTTCACTGGTGGGACTATAATTTGGTACATTTCCAAGGGCAATTTGGCAATGTGTACTGAAACTCTTAAAACTGTGAAGTGTCCTTTAAACCAGCAATTATACTTTCAGAAATTTATTCATATTTAAGGATAGGTTAAAAAAAGGTTTTAGCCATCACAACTTCCATCAATAACCCTTTACAGCAAATAACTTAAATGTCTTAAAATAGGAATTTGTCTACATTATGGTATAATACAAATCTTGGTATAAAATAGTAGGCAGGAGTCTTTTAAAATGATGTTATACAAACCCTCATCAAATCAGAAATAGAAGTGAACTTCCTTAACTAGAAAAAGGCCATGGATAACCCTACTTAATGGTAAAAGAATGAATGCTTTCCCCCTAAGACTGGGAACAAGGCAAAAATGTCTGTTCCCACCATTCCTATTCAAAATCTCACTGGAGGTCCTATTCAGTGGAATAATGCAAAGAAAAAGAACTACAGCCCATACAGATCGTAAAGGAAGAGATAAAACTCCCTATTCACAAATGATATGATTGTCTCCACAGAAAATCATAAGGCACCCATAAAAAGTGACACTAGAATTAATAAGTGAGTCTAGTAGGTTTGTAGAACACAAGTCAATATATAAAACTCAATTTTATTTTTATGTATTAGCAACAAACAACTAGAAATTACATTTTTTAAAAGTACAATCCACAACAGCACCAAAACCACGAAGTACTTAGATAAGAATTATCAAAATATTCATAGGAGTAGTGTGATGAAACGTACAAGTCACTGATGAAAGAAAGCAAAGAGGACCAAAATAGATAGAGATCTATATCATGTTCATGTATTAGAAAACTCATTTTTGTTAAGTTGCCAGTTTTCTCCGGAGAGATCTATACAGACTTAACCGAAATAAAAATCCCAGTAGGGTTTTGTTTGTGTTTTTTTTGGGGGGGGCGGGGGAGTAGAAATCAAGAAGCAGATTCTACAATTTAAATGGAAAAACAAAAAAGTAGAATAGCTTTAACAATTTTGAAAAATAACAAAATGTGGAGGACTCCTACAACCTAATTTCAACATTTACTATATACATGAAGCTACTATGCATAGACAGTGTGATACTGGCCAGAGGACAGACACAACAGATCACTGGCACAGAATGAAAAGCCTAGAAACAGATTCATACAGATGTGATGAACTGATTTTCAACAAAGGTACAAAGGAAATTCAACAGAGAAAGGATAGTCTTTTCAACAAATGGTGCCGGAACAACTGAATATCCATAAGCAAAAAAAAAAAAGAATCTTGATTCACACCTTGCATATAACACAAAAATTAACTAAAACTGGATCACAGACCAAAATGTGAAACCCAAAACTAAAGACTTCTAGAATAGAACACAGGACAAAGCTTTCTATTCTTGTATGCAAAGATTTTTTAGGTAAGACAGCAAAAGCACAATGTATGAATGCAAACACTGATAAATTGAGCATCATCGAAGTTAAAAACTTCTACTTGGCAAAAGACACTATTAAGAGAATGAAAAGACAAACCATAGAGTGGGAGAAAATTTTTGCGAAATACACATTTGATAAAGGATTCATATCCAGAGTAAAGAAAAAAAAACCCCTCAAAACTCAATGATAAGACAGCACACCAACCAATGAAACAGGCCAAAAGATATAAAAAAATTTTACCAAAGAAGATACACAAATGGCAAAAGATGTGCTTATTCAACATATTTGTCATTTGAGAAATGCAAATTAAAACTACAATGAGATATTATCACACATCCATTAGAATGGTTAAAATTTACAGAGCAGAAAATAGTAAGTGCTGGTGAAGACTGAATTATTGAAACTCTCATGCCTTGCCAGTAACATCCTGGAAAACAGTTTGGTATTTTCTAATAAACTTAAACCTATGTTTAGCATACAACTCACTGATCCCATAGCTAGGAATCTACCCCAAAGAAACAAAAACATATGTTCACACAAATCCTATATGTGAATGTTCATAGCAATTTTATTCATAACTGCTAAAACCTGGAAACTGTTTACCCTGTGAATGGATCCAGTAATAAAAAAGAATAACCTAATAATACACGTAATATTATGGATGAATTTCAAATGTATATGCTGAGTAAAAGAAGCTTTATTCAGAATTTTTCCTTTTAAACTTTTTTTTTTTTTTTTTGCGGTACGCGGGCCTCTCACTGTTGTGGCCTCTCCTGTTGCGGAGCACAGGCTCCGGACGCGCAGGCTCAGCGGCCATGGCTCACAGGCCCAGCCGCTCTGCGGCATGTGGGACCTTCCCGGACCGGGGCACGAACCCGTGTCCCCTGCATCGGCAGGCGGACTCTCAACCACTACGCCACCAGGGAAGCCCCAGAATGATTCCATTTAAATGACATGGAAAAGGCAATATTATAGGGACAAACACATGGCTGACTGCCAGAGGTGGGCATGGGCGGGAGAGGATGAATACAAAGCAGTACATGAAAATTTCAGGGGGCTGATGGAAATGTTCTGTATCTTGATTGTGGTGGTAGTTATATGATTGTGTGTGCGTGTCAACAATTATAAAACTATACACAAAAAAGTAAGTTTTATTAAATGTAAATTACACCTCAGTAAAAATATGAAGTTGTAAAAATCTATGAAATCATGATATAATAACCTGAAAAGGCCTATAAAATGTTTTGTTTGATCCTTATATAATTTATATCTGAATACAAGGATTTTTAGAATATGTACCCCTATGTCAACAGTTTTCTCTAGGCAGAAGATAGTAAATACATTAAAAAAAAATTTATACTATCAACTTTTTAAGCAATGAATCAGTATCACTTTTATAAAGAAAAAAAATTGGGGCCTGGTGGTGGGTGCAGTGGTTGAGAGTCTGCCTGCCAATGCAGGGGACACGGGTTCGTGCCCCGGTCCAGGAAGATCCCACATGCCACGGAGCGGCTGGGCCC
>NW_006786690.1:6083596-6103457 GCF_000442215.2 Lipotes vexillifer | reverse complement strand
AAAAAAAAAAAAAAAAAAAAAAGAAGAAAAAAATATTTTTCAAGTTTATTAGAGATGGGGGAGTCATTGCACTTCTCCAAATTGCCTGTATCAACTGAGACAGTATCATTTAGGTCTAAAACTTTAATCTGTGCTTTACATAAAAACAAAATAAAATAAAAACAAAACCCAGCCTTCAGATCTTCAAATATATCAGAAGATAATTTAAGCTTATAAAAACAGGATAATAAAAAGGTCATTTATTGAAGTAACGTACAGCAAGTGACTACAATTCATGATACTCTGTTGTGGGACTTCCCTGGTGACAAAGTGCCTACGAATCCACTTGCCAATGCAGGGGACATGGGGTCGATCCCTGGTCTGGGAAGATCCCACATGCCACGAAGCAACTACGCCTGTGCGCCACAACTACTGAGCCCACGTGCCACAAGTACTGAAGCCTGAAGCCTAGAGCCCATGTTCTGCAACAAGAGAAGCCACCGCAATGAGAAGCCTGTGCACCACAATGAAGAGCAGCCACCGTTTGCTGCAACCAGAGAAAGCTCTCACACAGCAGTGAAGACCCATCACAGCCAAAAATAAATAAATTAATTAATTAATTTTTTAAAAAAAATACTGTGCTGCAAATATCCTATGATATGGCTTATATGTGGAATCTAAATTTAAAAAAGGGTACAAATGAACTTATTTACAAAACAGAAACAGAGTCACAGATGTAGAAAACAAATTTATGGTTATCGGGGGAAAGGGGAGGGAGGGATAAATTGGGAGATTGGGATTAACATATACACAGTATTACATATAAAACAGATAACTAATAAGGAACTACTGTACAGCACAGGGAACTCTACTTAATACTCTGTAATGACCTATATGGAAGAAGAATCTAAAAATGAGTGGATATATGTATACATATAACCGATTCACTTTGCTGTACACCTGAAACTAACACAACATTGTAAATCACCTATACGCCAATAAAAATTTTAAAAACAAGAAAAAAATAATACTATGTTGCATATTTGAAAAGTTCTTACCACAAGAAAAAAAATTTTGTAATTCTGCATGTTAATTAGACTAATTGTGGTGATCATTTTGCAATATTTATACAAATATTGAATCACTATGTTGTACACCTGAAACTAATGTAATGTTCTGTGTCAATTTATACCTCAATTAAAAAAAGGAAATCTCCAGCATCAAAAAACAACAAAAAATTGACTGAAAATCATTTATTCATTATAACTGAATATCTATTTGATGCTCCCAAAATTCTGTATTAAGTACAAATGACGCATAAGGCACAGGAATCAAAACCATTAAAATTTAGCTGCAAAGACAAGAAAGTTACAAGAGAAATGATAGAGCAAAGCACGAAATTGATTAGAAGCCAGAGAAGTGAGTCATTTAGGTACAAGAGAGGTCAGAGGCAATGGGTTAGTCAGGAAATACCTTTAGAAGGAAATGAGAATAGGGCCAGATTATGAAGGACAGAAAAAGCTGGCTAAATGAAAAAAAGGGGGAGAAGACATTTTAGGAAGGGGAAAATATTTTAGGAAGGAATTGTTATTGAGGCTCTTCTATTTCAGGAATAGAAAACAACAAGGAAAGATCAGAGGACTAGGGACTTCCCTGGTGGTGCAGTGGTTAAGACTCTGTGCTCCTAATGCAGGGGCCCCAGGTTCGATCCCTGGTCAGGGAACTTGATCCCACATGCATGCTGCAACTAAGAGTTTGCATGCCACAACTAAGGAGCCCGACTGCCACAACTAAGACCCAGCGCAACCAAATAAATAATAAGTAAATAAATATTTTAAAAAACCAAAACAGATCAGAGGACTAGTGTGCACTAGTTGGGAGAGAAAATGATAGGACTTAAATGATAGATTAAAGGCTAGAGTGAAGAGATAAAAATCAGCCTCTCAGGTAGATGAGTCAGGCAGCAGCAGTGGGAATACTGTATCAAGAGAAGTAAGATGAAGCAGGGAACCCCAGCAGTGGAACCACAACAGCAGTGTATATATGTGGAAGTAGTCTAGACACATCATTAGCAATGATTTCCTAGAAATGTTTCAAGGAAAAGATTAAATCTTATGATACAGGAAAAATAAGGTCATTGGTGGTCATTCACAATGTTGTTATAAATACAGTGGTAGGAACAAAAGTCAGGGTGAATGAGTTTTCTGGAAGTGGAGGCAACAATAAAACTGTTGTTTTGACAAAAGGGAAGAAACAGAATAACAGGTAGCAGGAGCAACAGGCCAACATGGGGTATACCTGTGCAGAGGAGAAGAATAAAAACACAAAAAGGGGAGGGAATAAAGCAAAGATATTCTGTATTAAGAAGAAAAAGTGTCAAGAAAAAGGACGTTGTACTGGCCCTGATAAAGAAGTCTACTAATCCTGCACTGTATTTGCTTTATCTATTCACTAAAGAAAACTTAGTTAATTAATGACATTGTGAAGTCAGTATAATTATTCTTCTGTTTCTGAAATTAATAATGGAGAGAACTTGGTCAGAATAGCCATCACTAAAAAGTCTACAAATAACAAATGCTAGAGAGGGTGTGGAGAAAAGGGAACCCTCCTACACTGTTGGTGGGAATGTAAACTGGTGCAGCCACTATGGAAAACGGTATGGATGTTTCTTAAAAAACTAAAAATAGAATAGCCTTATGATCCAGCAATTCCACTCCTGGGCATATATCCAGACAAAACTATAACTGGAAAAGATACATGCACCCCCAATGTTCACAGCAGCATTATTTACAATAGCCAAGATATGGAAACAACCTAAATGTCCATCGACAGATGAATGGATAAAGAAGATGTGAGATATATATATATATATAATGGAATACTAACTACTCAGCCATAAAAAAGAATGAAATAATGCCATTTGCAGCAACATGGATGGACCTAGAGATTATCATACTAAGTGAAGTAAGTCAGAAAGAGAAAGACAAATACCATATGATATCACTTATATGATGTAGAATCTAAAATATGACACAAATGCACTTATCTACAAAACAGAAACACTCACAGACATAGAGAACAAATTTATGGTTACAAAAGGGGAAAGGGGGTGGGGGAGGGATAAATTAGAGTTTGGAATTAGCAGATACACACTACTACACATAAAATAGATAAACCACAAGGTCCTACTGTATAGCACAGGGAACTATATTCAATATCCTATAATAAACCATAATGAAGAATATGACGACAGATGAATGGATAAAGAAGATGTGAGATATATATATATATATAATGGAATACTAACTACTCAGCCATAAAAAAGAATGAAATAATGCCATTTGCAGCAACATGGATGGACCTAGAGATTATCATACTAAGTGAAGTAAGTCAGAAAGAGAAAGACAAATACCATATGATATCACTTATATGATGTAGAATCTAAAATATGACACAAATGCACTTATCTACAAAACAGAAACACTCACAGACATAGAGAACAAATTTATGGTTACAAAAGGGGAAAGGGGGTGGGGGAGGGATAAATTAGAGTTTGGAATTAGCAGATACACACTACTACACATAAAATAGATAAACCACAAGGTCCTACTGTATAGCACAGGGAACTATATTCAATATCCTATAATAAACCATAATGGAAAAGAATATGAAAAAGAATATATGTATGATATACATACACACACACGTATATCTGAGTCATTCTGCTGTATACTAACACAGCATTGTAAATCAACTATACTCCAATAAAAAATTTAAAAAAAAATCATGGGGAGAATTCTGTTACAGAGTAAAGAGGCAGATTACAAGTCAAAACAAACGGACTATTCAGTAACTACAACACTGTGAGTAACAATCTCTTAAAGCTTCAGTTTCTTCTAGGAAGAAGAAAAAAGAGACAATATCTATTCCTTCCTTCATAGGTGTTGTAAGAATCTAACGAAATACGGCACTAATACAAGTGCCTTAAGTACTAAAACAAGATCTTTTCATCTTCAATGATAAAGATTTAGCAGGAATTTTAACTATCTTTGCACACCTTTTAGGTCCCTATTCATTAAGTAATTCTCAGAGGGACTGGAGGGAGGGATGTAGAAGATGCTTTAAAAAAAAAAAAGGTTGAGATACACTGAGAAGAAATGGAGGAAAGATTAGGTACTTGATTTTAGTGAATCTGGAGAAGGATGTAGGTAGGGACAAATGTCTGGGGCAATTACTAGAAAGATGAACAAAGGCAAGCAGCCAATTAAGGTTGGACAACATGGCTTTGTGTTGGATCAGTTCATCTTGGCCCTGACTTTGTATGAACAACTTTGCTGGTTAGCATACTGTTTAACAAGTATTTATTGAGTATCTACTATGTATGGGGCTCTGTGTGTGCTCAATCAAAATCGGGATTTGTAAGGCACATCTCTTTCCCAGGAACATTATCACACTTAAGTATGTAACTGGGCTCCAGGAACCTGCCAAGTACTTTATACTGCTTCATTTAATCTTCATGATGCCCTATGAGACACATTATATTAGCATCTTAATTAGTATCAAATTAGTATCTTAATTAGTATCAAAAACATTCAAAGGATATAATAGAGGTAACCCAGGGATAGGAGCTGGCATTGTGCTTACAGCAAAAGATGAATAGAGACTTTGTATAATTTGACACACAAAAATAATTTTGTGTGGATTAAAGGAACTCATTCAATTTACCCTAAGGAGTTCTGCGGTCAGGATATGTACAGAAAGATGCAAAGACTTCAATTTTATTACAAAGGACTATGAAGAGGATGGGTTTCTAAATTCTAACTTACTAGAAATGAAACATAAAGCAATATACTAACTAGACTAGCACAGGGTAATGACTGAGAATCTAAAAACACATTTTTAAGAAAAGCAAATATTGATCTAAACCTGAATGACAGAATTCTATGATATATGAGCCCTCTAAATATAGTGTCTGTTTTGAAAAGCACACAGAATGCAATTTCAAGAGAAAACAGTAGGTGGCTGGCATCTATGATAGCTTTTAGAATAATGCTTGTAATATGAAAAAAATCAGAAAAAATCTTAAACTAAAATCTCTACATATAATAACAGGGCAGAAAGACAAATTAAAACAATATCATTATAATTCCAAACCAGTGTTAGAGTGTGCTTCTGTTCTCACCTGGGTTTTAATGTTTTCAGGATCCTCAGCTTGGCTGTCTCGTTTTTGGCTGGGCTTCCAGGCGTTCTCTGCCTTTTTCAGGTGCACGTCTTCTTTTACAGAGACTGTGATGATCTTTCTGGGTTCTCTTCGCTGTCCAGGTTGAGATCTCCGTGGTCCAACATTCAACAACTAGGACAAGAATATTTTTTATAATATCGACACAGAGTACTTACAATTTACTGTCTCTGCTGTGCTGCTCAAGTCAGGACTGATGAACACACCAAACACTTCTGGATGCGAAGATGGGTACTAGGCATTCAATTTAGATGTGATCTTTTTTTTGGAGGGGGATGTCTTAGAATGTCATCACTGTAATTTACACCACCACTACAATTTTTGACCATGAAATCCTAAATGAGATAACTAAAGTGATGGAAAATTGTGTTTGATAAAGCTGTTATTCCTAACAAAAAAGATTACCCTTAACTGAAGCGTCTTCTTTTTTTTTTAAACTAGTTATGTGACTTGGGACTGGTCACTTGAATAATTACAAAAATTCACAGGCAGAAATCATCGCAGTTACAAATCTGCTTCAAAAACTGGGCCTCTAAACTTCATGTGAAATGCAAATACACCCTTACCATGAAAATTATCTATAGCATAGACACCCAGCCTGACTGTAGATCTTAATGGATCCCTCAAAGTTTGCTGGGTCAGAAATACTAACACAAGTCTTCCTTCTATTATTAATGAAATCCAACTCTCTGAAAAAAATGTCTTCCTTTCTTTGTCAGCTCTTTGTTCCTTCTAGAGTCCCACCATACTCATTCTGTTAAAACCAATATATGCCAGCACGTCACACTGGTCATCAAATTAAAAATTGTTATTGTAAGAGCAATGGTAAGTTAAAAGTTGTATTCTGTGTATTAAAATATTCATATAGTTGCTACTCTAAATGCTTGGAAATACTTTTTCACAATTAAATATTTGGGTTGATGATAAGTTCTGCCCCTCCCATATTTATAGCATATTGACAGCCTTTACTTTTTCTAACATGTCCTTCTCTAAACGATGAGTAAATATTGCAATTAGGTTTCAAGAGGAAAGAAAAAAAAAACTTCACACAAGACATATAGACCAGAATCATATCTCACTTAATGTCCCAACACTACCCTTTAAGTAGAAATTTAAAGGTCATGCTTTATATATAAAGACACATTCTAAGAGACATGGTCTGAGGCCTCTGATAAGCTTCAAAGCCTTTACACATGACTTACCTCAGAATTAATTATTCTCTTACCCTTTACCATCTGCCCTAATTAGAAATAGCAGTATCAAGGATGTATCAGGATCAAAACTTAGAATTTCTGGACAATACACAGCAATCTTGTCAAATACAGCCAGCTAAAGACTTGGTACTGATGATATGATCTTAAGACTGGTTCATAAATCTGAAAAAGCTGAGGTCAAATAAACCCAGAGGTACCACGCATGGCGTAACTGAGAGAGAACTGAAGAGGATCATCATACTAGGAAAGTACCAACAGGGAACAGCTGCTGACCCAGACAGTACTGAAACCTTGATATGGTAGCTCAGGCAAAAGAATTCTGTTAAGAAAAGGTAGTAAACCATGTATTGTCTGGTTCTTATAACTCAGGATATATTCTAGTGTTAATTCATGTGGGTTACTATCTTTTTCAATGTTTGGATAAAATTCAAAGATTACAAGACATTTAACTTAATGCACCTGCACATAAAAATCTGTCAAGAATAAAGATTGGTGGGTGTAATAAAAGGTAATTATGTCAAAATCATGTAAGAGCCATAGTATAATCTGTGGATATAATTTTAATCATGTTTGAATAAAGTTAGAAAACGTCCACTTCCAAAAAATACTGCAAACACCAATGAATGTTTGAGATTTCTAAAAAGTAAATATGATTTATGCTACAACTCTTTACCTGCCCTAAGACAGGTAATATGAGTGATATGAGTGAATTTCAAACGAGCAGCACAGAGATGTGAGAAATATTACTAAATAGATAACAACAGTGTTTCAAAGGAAAAAAAGTTTTGAAAAGATAATATAAACTGTTAGTCTAGGATTAAAAAATTGAAATTATAATCCATGTGCAACCTTCCAAGACAAATTTAACTTTATCTGTATCTCTGGATAAAACTAAGATAGATACTGTTCACAAATATTTACCTAAGTATACTGAGTCCTCAACAGATTTCTATTCTTATAAATGCTTAACACCCTTGATTAATTAATCTCTAATGTTCTTATGTTTATACTCTGAGAATGTTTACCCTCTGAGAATGATTCACTGTCTGGTGAAGTGGAGAAAAGAGGCAGATTAGAAGACAAAAGAATTGTGGACTCTTGAATATAATTCTGCTACTTATGAGCTAAGTTACTGTAAGCAAGTCTCAACCTTGTTGAACTTAAACTTTCTCACATATTAAGTGCTTATCTTACCTACAGGTTATTATGAGGATCACAGGATACAATAAGGCATGCAAAAGGACCTTAAAAACTAGGTACGATATCAGGTATTATCAATACCAAAGGAAAAAAGGAACTTTTAAAAAAGTGATATATAGACTGGTATAATTACCTTTAAACATTTCGTGTCCTTTGTGTGTGTGTGAAAAACTTAATATAAATGGTCAGATTTACAGTATCTTTCAAAAGTTGCACCATATGTAATGAATGACTTATTTACTAAATACAAACAAAATCTAGGATCCTGTGCTGAGGGTTATGGAATGTATACAAAGAAATAAAGCCTGGTTTCTTTGCTTGAAGGACAATCCTGATTGACAACTAGAAGAGGAACTTTTGAGGTATAATGTGTGCAGGGTCCACAAATGTCAAAACTAAAATGAAGTGTCAAAATTTGAGGCTAACTAGTGAGCCACAATTTTTTTCAGGTGAGCTAAAAATTTTTAAATTTTCTACCCACTCTTTTTCTTCAGTGTATTAAATAAGAAACTGTACACATCTCTGCGGTAGAATTTAATATACATTGCTCCTATTTCACTCAGAGACTATAAACTCAAACTCTTCTGCTTACCTGGATAACCAAAGAAAATAGGACCAATATTCGTTCTAGCATTTTTTAAAGAGAGATAACCAAGTGTCCCTTTAAGAGAGAGGGAAGGATGATATGAGCTTAGGAAACCTCTTTGCACCTAGGATTTTTATAACAGCTCAGTGAATCTCAAAGTTAGTTAAAATGAACATGAGTGGCAAGTTACCAGTCTAGGTCCACAGCCCCTTTCTCAATATATTTCTTCTGGGGCACTTTCTGTGATGTCCGCCAACAGATTACTATTAAAATTAACACCACAAGAGCCAAGTAATTTGATTTTTAAAAAACTAGAGGGATGATACTGCCTGGGTGCTTCCAACAGATATACACTTAACTGCCCATCAAAAGACCTAACTTTATGTTTAAAAATTGTATGTAACTGTATATGACACTAAAACAATTGCTACACATTAAAAATATTTTATAACAAGTCTGTTGCAGGAAAGTTTATACCAGGAGTCCTGGAAAATTAAGCTATTCTAAGAAGCATACCTAGTAGATCTTAACATCTTTGCATGGTAATTATTTATAAGCCAATTTGGAAGCTGTATGTAACCAGAAACTATGAAGAAGAGTAGGGCTGCTGGTTTTTTCCAAGCAGCATTATTGATTGTTCCTTTATATTATATATAATATAAAGGATATGTATAATACATATCCTTTAAAATTCCTATCTTTATCTTCACCAATATACCAAGGCAAGCTGGACAAATTACATGTAGAATGTTTGTTTGCTATGGGAGATGTTGGAAGAATAATTACTTGCATTAAGACTTAACATATTGGGGCTTCCCTGGTGGCGCAGTGACTGAGAGTCCGCCTGCCGATGCAGGGGACACAGATTCGTGCCCCGGTCCGGGAAGATCCCACGCGCCGCGGAGCGGCTGGGCCCGTGAGCCATGGCCGCTGAGCCTGCGCGTCCGGAGCCTGTGCTCCGTGACGGGAGAAGCCACAACAGTGAGAGGCCCGCGTACCGCAAAAAAAAAAAAAGACTTAACATATTAATATTACCCTGATTAATCAAAATAATTCCACTTAAAAATTAGCTTGTGGCACATGACAAAGCTATGCAAAGAAAGTGAATTAAACAAAGCACATTTTTTTGGAGACACTACAAATTATTGATAATGGCTCATTTCCTGGCACATTACTTTGCACCAAATAACCCATTTATCTGATATATGCAGGCACATAAATTATTGGGCAAACATACATTGTGATAGTTACTTTTAAGACTCCTTTTCTAATTTCAGTATTTTGAGAGAGAGATAGTTATTCTTAATTCATAGTATTTCCTTTACGCTATACCTGATTATTAGACAATAGCAAGCTGATAATGAAAAGTGACAGTATACACGGGAAGAGGAGATGCCGGAATTCATATCTCCTGTGACTAACACATGAACAAAATTGAGCAACATGATAACCACAGATATTAACCAGGGAATAATCAAAATGGCATCAACATTACTTCAAATGTTTGGCAAAACAAAGATATAAACCGAAACCAAAACTGAAACAAACGTTAACAAATATAACTTTAACCCACCAACAAGGGAAATAATGCTGAAAAACAAGGTATAAAATGGTTTCTAGAAAGCTGCTTTCTAAGACTCTCTGGTGTGGAAATTCAAAAATGTAGAAAAAATTTTAATTTGGTATTTAGAGAAATTAGATAAACATTAAACTTCAAACCTGTGTGAGAACAGAATATTATACACACAGAGGTCTTTTATGCTCAATAAAAAGTATGCTTCAAATTAAGATTTTCTGCAGGTTTTGCTGTATAAAGCCTCCAACACGGTGGAGATCTTCAAGTATTTTCAATCAGTGTTTGGCTGCAGGCAAATAATTCAAATAATTCAAAGGTCTACCAAGTGTCATTTGTTTTCAGACAATGTAGTCTTATTTCAAAGCAGGTTTCAAAAGTTGCCATTCCAGGAATAAAAAGGTGATGGGGAAATAAAAAATGTCACCTTATATAAAAATATTTTTACAAACATAAAAGAAAGTCGTATAAACAGGGTGATCCGCAAATGCACATCAAACCCCAAAGCTCCTTCAGAACTTCAGATTAAGTGTTCTCTATGCCATTCCAACTCGGGAAAAAGAGGTATATTCACATCACTGGCAACTTTACCCCATGCTTTCTGTAAGTCTACAAAGCATGGAGTAGGCAGAGCCTGCCAAATTCTGCACAGTGCAGTGCCCCAGCATAACTCCATCGGTGATGCCACTTCCACCGCTGAAGAGCCTGCCACTGGGGGTGTAAAGGCAATGTGCAGTTTACCAGCTGCACTCTTTTGCACGTATCATTTTTTCATATTTTGACTTCACAACCTACAGCAAATGAGAAGAGCAAAACAGAAAATATAACACCACAGACTACTGTTTTTTTGTTTGTTTGTTTTTAAAGATTCAGCACACCCCTAGAGGCAGGCTCCTCAGGGGTGGGTGAGACATCTCCAGTGGAGTGCAAGTTGGGGCTTTGCTCTGTTCCAGAATTGGCAATCCATGCCTGCTCTGCACTTTGCAAATCTGTAGAAACAAAGACAAAGAGAGGACCATTAGCTGAATGTCATCAGAGATCTCTAGTATACATATCAGGACACCTCAAGACAGAACAGGAATCCTATTCAGGGTTGGCTCTATTTTTAACCCATTTGCAGGTCTTTTCAACTGCAAAAATATGAAAAAAAAATCGAGACCAAATTAATGCGGACCAGCTTCTTTCAAGTAAAAATGACTCAAGTGTATTCTTTGTTTTAATATTAGTATGGAAAGGATAGTCTTCGCCTTTCCTACTTCTTCTTCTTGGTTAGAATTATCAAGGAATAAAAGCTGCTTGCTCTCTTGCCGTTAGACAAGATGACATGAAGTCTATGACAGTTTCTAACTAACTGGGTTGTAGGGAACTTGCACTTACAGGTACACCTCTTCCACCAGGGGCTTGCCTTCCAAAATCTGCAAAGGCTGGAGTAAAGTCTGGTCCTCGAGGTAAAATCCGAGGATCCAGAGTGCGCATTGGCAATTTGGGTTGGTTGATCTGCACAAAGAAACAAAGGAAAGCTTAACACAAGTTCCAGAGCATTCAGTGCCACGAAGATAAAAACTTAGACTGAAAAGTTATGTCAGCTGAAAAGACAAGCACTGGCTTTTTGAGCCAGTGGGAGTCTGATCTGAATCCTGATAGATTCTCCTGGGCTAGCCACAGAGCCCTTAGTCAACGATGGTTTTTTGGTTCCCTGGGAATGATTAGGCCTACAATTCCCAAGGGGAGGCTAGACAATCAGTGGATTGGTTCACTAGACACTTAGGACCAGTAGAATTGCACAAGACAAGCTATTTTGAGAACTTATGAACTAGGGCCAAATTTTACAATCTTTTTCCAGGATCATCAAAGCACTTGCCTCTAAGAAACCTGATATTGCTCCTTTTGGTTTTGATGCTGTTGACTTATGGTTAGTAAAGGATGCATTCTGAGTGGACAACAAATCTCAAAAGGAGATAAGTTTCACGTATGATGACTCATTTACTTTTCTTTTCTTTTCTTTTTTTTTTTTTTTTTGGTTGCGCCGTGCCCCTTGCGGGATCTTAGTTCCCTGACCAGGGATTGAACCTGGGCCCTGGCAGTGAAAGTGCCGAGTCCTAACCACTGGACAGCCAGGGAACTCCCTATGATGACTCAGTTAAAATCTCACTTTGTCTGCCATGTTAATCGGAGATTATCTGGCTTTGTATAGGCGTATAATGTGACTATAGACTCAGCAAAGCTAAGTAGCTCAGTGAGAAATCAACTCATGATTGGCCAAAGTCAGAAACAGATAAAGCAGGAAGACAGGAAGGAATATCTTCTAAGATGATAATCTAATTCAGTGTGTATAACAAAACTTGCCCTCTGAGGTACTGAATTAGTTTCACATTAGTACCACCAATCATTCAACTGTCCTCATGTTAGTACCTAACAGAGAGGACTCAGCAAGAGGAATATAAAGATCTGTTGCTATAACAGAATGAAATAATATAAATAAAGTCTGGAAAGGCAGCTGCTGGAAATCCCCATAAGAACTGGATCTCATTCTGTAATTAAAGTTACACTTTAATTAGGGATTAACAGTTCCTCTATAAAATGAGAGCTTAGTCACCAGAACTGGTTCATCATTGATTTACATGAAATTATTTGGGCAGATATACTTTACACCTTTTTTTTTCTTAACATCTTTATTGGGGTATAATTGCTTTACAATGGTGTGTTAGTTTCTGCTTTATAACAGAGTGAGTCAGTTATACATATATATATGTTCCCATATCTCTTCCCTCTTTGTCTCCCTCTTTCCCACCCTCCCTATCCCACCCCTCCAGACAGCCACAAAGAACCGAGCCGGTTTCCCTGTGCCATGCGGCTGCTTCCCACTGGCTATCTACCTTACGTTTGTTAGTATA
Source organism: Lipotes vexillifer (assembly GCF_000442215.2). Taxonomy (NCBI): domain Eukaryota; kingdom Metazoa; phylum Chordata; class Mammalia; order Artiodactyla; family Lipotidae; genus Lipotes; species Lipotes vexillifer. The sequence goes on along the minus strand of NW_006786690.1, from coordinate 6,090,772 downwards.
TATATGTCCATGTCTCTCTCTCGCCCTAACACACCTCACCCTTCCCCCTCCCCATATCCTCAAGTCTGTTCTCCAGTAGGTCTCTGTCTTTATTCCTGTTTTACCCCTAGGTTCTTCATAACATTTTTTTTTTCTTAAATTCCATATATATGTGTTAGCATACGGTATTTGTCCTTCTCTTTCTGACTTACTTCACTCTGTATGACAGACTCTAGATCTATCCACCTCATTACAAATAGCTCAATTTCGTTTCTTTTTATGGCTGAGTAATATTCCATTGTATATATGTGCCACATCTTCTTTATCCATTCATCCGACGGCGGGCACTTAGGTTGTTTCCATCTCCGGGCTATTGTAAATAGAGCTGCAATGAACATTTTGGTACATGACTCTTTCTGAATTCTGGTTTCCTCAGGGTATATACCTAGTAGTGGGATTGCTGGGTCATATGGTAGTTCTATTTGTAGTTTTTTAAGGAACCTCCATACTGTTCTCCATAGTGGCTGAACCAATTCACATTCCCACCAGCAGTGCAAGAGTGTTCCCTTTTCTCCACACCCTCTCCAGCATTTATTGTTTCTAGATTTTTTGATGATGGCCATTCTGACTGGTGTGAGATGATATCTCATTGTAGTTTTGATTTGCATTTCTCTAATGATTAATGATGTTGAGCATTCTTTCATGTGTTTGTTGGCAGTCTGTATATCTTCTTTGGAGAAATGTCTATTTAGGTCTTCTGCCCATTTTTGGATTGGGTTGTTTATTTTTTTGTTATTGAGCTGCATGAGCTGCCTGTAAATTTTAGAGATTAATCCTTTGTCAGTTGATTCATTTGCAAATATTTTCTCCCATTCTGAGGGCTGTCTTTTGGTCTTGTTTATGGTTTCCTTTGCTGTGCAAAAGCTTTGAAGTTTCATTAGGTCCCATTTGTTTATTTTTGTTTTTATCTCCATTACTCTAGGAGATGGGTCAAGAAGGATCTTGCTGTGATTTATGTCATAGAGTGTTCTGCCTATGTTTTCCTCTAAGAGTTTGATAGTTTCTGGCCTTACATTTAGGTCTTTAATCCATTTTGAGCTTATTTTTGTGTATGGTGTTAGGGAGTGATCTAATCTCATACTTTTACATGTACCTATCCAATTTTCCCAGCACCACTTATTGAAGAGGCTGTCCTTTCTCCACTGTATATTCCTGCCACCTTTATCAAAGATAAGGTGACCATATGTGCATGGGTTTATCTCTGGGCTTTCTATCCTATTCCATTGATCTATCTTTCTGTTTTTGTGCCAGTACCATACTGTCTTGATTACTGTAGCTTTGTAGTATAGTCTGAAGTCAGGCAGCCTGATTCCTCCAGCTCCATTTTTTGTTCTCAAGATTGCTTTGGCTATTCGGGGTCTTTTGTGTTTCCATACAAATTGTGAAATTTTTTGTTCTAGTTCTGTGAAAAATGCCAGTGGTAGTTTGATAGGGATTGCATTGAATCTATAGATTGCTTTGGGAAGTAGAGTCATTTTCACAATGTTGATTCTTCCAATCCAAGAACATGGTATATCTCTCCATCTGTTTGTATCATCTTTAATTTCTTTCATCAGTGTCTTATAATTTTCTGCATACAGGTCTTTTGTCTCCTTAGGTAGGTTTATTCCTAGATATTTTATTCTTTTTGTTGCAATGGTAAATGGGAGTGTTTTCTTGATTTCACTTTCAGATTTTTCATCATTAGTATATAGGAATGCCAGAGATTTCTGTGCATTAATTTTGTATCCTGCTACTTTACCAAATTCATTGATTAGCTCTAGTAGTTTTCTGGTAGCATCTTTAGGATTCTCTATGTATAGTATCATGTCATCTGCAAACAGTGACAGCTTTACTTCTTCTTTTCCGATTTGGATTCCTTTTATTTCCTTTTCTTCTCTGATTGCTGTGGCTAAAACTTCCAAAACTATGTTGAATAAGAGTGGTGAGAGTGGGCAACCTTGTCTTGTTCCTGACCTTAGTGGAAATGCTTTCAGTTTTTCGCCATTGAGGATGATGTTGGCTGTGGGCTTGTCATATACGGCCTTTATTATATTGAGGAAAGTTCCCTCTACACCTACTTTCTGCAGGGTTTTTATCATAAATGGGTGTTGAATTTTGTCAAAAGCTTTCTCTGCATCTATTGAGATGATCATATGGTTTTTCTCCTTCAATTTGTTAATATGGTTAATCACATTGATAGATTTGCGTATATTGAAGAATCCTTGCATTCCTGGAATAAACCCCACTTGATCATGGTGTATGATCCTTTTAATGTGCTGTTGGATTCTGTTTGCTAGTATTTTGTTGAGGATTTTTGCATCTATGTTCATCAGTGATATTGGCCTGTAGTTTTCTTTCTTTGTGACATCCTTGTCTGGTTTTGGTATCAAGGTGATGGTGGCCTCGTAGAATGAGTTTGGGAGTGTTCCTCCCTCTGCTATATTTTGGAAGAGTTTGAGAAGAATAGGTGTTAGCTCTTCTCTAAATGTTTGATAGAATTCGCCTGTGAAGCCATCTGGTCCTGGGCTTTTGTTTGTTGGAAGATTTTTAATCACAGTTTCAATTTCAGTGTTTGTGATTGGTCTGTTCATATTTTCTATTTCTTCCTGATTCAGTCTTGGCAGTTTGTGCATTTCTAAGAATTTGTCCATTTCTTCCAGATTGTCCATTTTATTGGCATAGAGTTGCTTGTAGTAATCCCTCATGATTTTTTGTATTTCTGCAGTGTCAGTTGTTACTTCTCCTTTTTCATTTCTGATTCTATTGATTTGAGTCTTCTCCCTTATTTTCTTGATGAGTCTGGCTAATGGTTTATCAATTTTGTTAATCTTCTCAAAGAACCAGCTTTTAGTTTTATTGATCTTTGCTATTGTTTCCTTCATTTCTTTTTCATTTATTTCTGATCTGATTTTTATGATTTCTTTCCTTCTGCTAACTCTGGGGTTTTTTTGTTCTTCTTTCTCTAATTGCTTGAGGTGCAAGGTTAGGTTGTTTATTCGAGATGTTTCCTGCTTCTTAAGGTGGGCTTGTATTGCTATAAACTTCCCTCTTAGAACTGCTTTTGCTGCATCCCATAGGTTTTGGGTCGTTGTATCTCCATTGTCATTTGTTTCTAGGTATTTTTTAATTTCCTCTTTGATTTCTTCAGTGATCACTTCGTTACTAAGTAGTGTATTGTTTAGCCTCCATGTGTTTGTATTTTTTACTGCTCTTTTCCTATAATTGATATCTAATCTCATGGCGTTGTGGTCGGAAAAGATACTTGATATAATTTCAATTTTCTTAAATTTACCAAGGCTTGATTTGTGACCCAAGATATGATCTATCCTGGAGAATGTTCCATGAGCACTTGAGAAAAATGTGTATTCTGTTGTTTTTGGATGGAGTGTCCTATAATGGTTGTTAGTATTTGCCTTATGTATTGAGGTGCTCCTATGTTGGGGGCATAAGTATTTACAATTGTTATATCTTCTTCTTGGATCGATCCCTTAATCATTATGTAGTGTCCTTCTTTGTCTCTTCTGATAGTCCTTATTTTAAAGTCTATTTTGTCTGATATGAGAATTGCTACTCCAGCTTTCTTTTGGTTTCCATTTGCATGGAATATCTTTTTCCATCCCCTTACTTTCAGTCTGTATGTGTCTCTAGGTCTGAAGTGGGTCTCTTGTAGACAGCATATATATGGGTCTTGTTTTTGTATCCATTCAGCCAATCTGTGTCTTTTGGTGGGAGCATTTAGTCCATTTACATTTAAGGTAATTATCGATATGTATGTTCCTATTCCCATTTTCTAAATTGTTTTGGGTTCGTTATTATAGGACTTTTCCTTCTCTTGTGTTTTTGTCTAGAGCAGTTCCTTTAGCATTTGTTGTAAAGCTGGTTTGGTGGTGCTGAACTCTCTCAGCTTTTGCTTGTCTGTAAAGGTTTTAATTTCTCCATCAAATCTGAATGAGATCCTTGCTGGGTAGAGTAATCTTGGTTGCAGGTTTTTCTCCTTCATCACTTTCAGTATGTCCTGCCACTCCCTTCTGGCTTGTAGAGTTTCTGCTGAGAGATCAGCTGTTAACCTTATGGGGATTCCCTTGTGTGTTATTTGTTGTTTTTCCCTTGCTGCTTTTAATATGCTTTCTTTGTATTTAGTTTTTGACAGTTTGATTAATATGTGTCTTGGCGTATTTCTCCTTGAATTTATCCTGTATGGGACTCTCTGTGCTTCCTGGACTTGATTAACGATTTCCTTTCCCATATTAGGGAAGTTTTCAACTATAATCTCTTCAAATATTTTCTCAGTCCCTTTCTTTTTCTCTTCTTCTTCTGGAACCCCTATAATTCGAATGTTGGTGCGTTTAATGTTGTCCCAGAGGTCTCTGAGACTGTCCTCAGTTCTTTTCATTCTTTTTTCTTTATTCTGCTCTGCAGTAGTTATTTCCACTATTTTATCTTCCAGGTCACTTATCCGTTCTTCTGCCTCATTTATTCTGCTATTGATCCCATCTAGAGTATTTTTCATTTCATTTATTGTGTTGTTCATCATTGTCTGTTTCATCTTTATTTCTTCTAGGTCCTTGTTAACTGCTTCTTGCATTTTGTCCATTCTATTTCCAAGATTTTGGATCATCTTTACTATCATTATTCTGAACTCTTTTTCAGGTAGACTGCCTATTTCCTCTTCATTTGTTAGGTCTGGTGGGTTTTTATCTTGCTCCTTCATCTGCTGTGTGTTTTTCTGTCTTCTCATTTTGCTTATCTTACTGTGATTGGGTTCACCTTTTTGCAGGCTGCAAGTTCGTAGCTCCCGTTGTTTTTGATGTCTGTCTCCAGTGGCTAAGGTTGGTTCAGTGGGTTGTGTAGGCTTCCTGGTGGAGGGGACTAGTGGCTGTGTTGTGGTGTATGAGGCTAGATCTTGTCTCTCTAGTGGGCAGGTCCACGTCTGGTGGTGTGTTTTGGGGTGTCTGTGGACTTATTATGATTTTAGGCAGCCTCTCTGCTAGTGGGTGGGGTTGTGTTCCTGTTTTGCTATATGGTTGGCATAGGTTGTCCAGCACTGTAGCTTGCTGGTCGTTGAGCGAAGCTGGGTGCTGGTGTTGAGATGGAGATCTCTGGGAGATTTTCGCCGTTTGATATTATGTGGGGCTGGGAGGTCTCTTCTTGACGAGTGTTCTGAAGTTGGCTCTCCCACCTCAGAGGCAGAGTCCTGACTCCTGGCTGGAGCAGCAAGAGCCTTTCATCCACTCGGTGTATAGCACAGGGAACTCTGCTTAATATTGTGTAATAACACCAAGCCTGTGAACATCCCCGCTGGGCTAGCTCGTCTTCTGCTCCTCGAGCCTCAGCCTTCCTTTTCTTGCTTCCTTTCAATATATTCAGGAATGGGTCACAGTCAGCTGTTCTAGTTCTGAAGGCTGCAAGTCCAAGGTCATCCTGCCAGCACAGTAGTCGGGTTCCGGTGAAGACCCTCTTCTGGATTGCAGACAACCAACGTCTCACTGTGTCACCGTGGAACCTGGCACAGAGCTCCTAAAAGCCTTGGAATTTCCAAAGTAATTTTTTTTTTTTTTTGCGGTACGCGGGCCTCTCACTGTTGTGGCCTCTCCCGTTGCGGAGCACAGGCTCCAGACGCGCAGGCTCAGAGGCCATGGCTCATGGGCCCAGCACTCCGTGGCACGGGGCAGGAACCCGCGTCCCCTGCATCGGCAGGCGGACTCTCAAGCACTGCGCCACCAGGGAAGCCCCATCTTTTAATTTAGTAAACAGACGAAATAAACACTGACTGGACTAATTTTCTGTACGCACCATTAAGAACAGATGTAAAGAGAAAGGGTGCCTATTTATTTGCACAGGTTAAAGACTAATCCTCCTATTAAGTATCTCTTAGGGAAGTTTTGAGTTATACACTATTTGAATTATGTTAACTCCCACTTAAGTTTGATCTGCCAAATACTTTCCTAGGTTTCTGACCTAACCTCAATACCATTCTAATTCCCTATAGAGGTTTTAGAACAGTGGGGAAAGATAGGTATATTAGCCCAACAAACACAGTTTCTACCACACATCACCAGGAAACAGCCATAATAAGCTGACAATAAATTTTAAAACTTTACCCCTCAAATATGAGCCAAACCCCACAATTACTGTAATCTATAACAAACCCAAAACCCAACAATGCTTAATTAAACACTTAATTCAAATGCCATCTGGTCTAACAATTTCTAAGAATTGCTCACACTTCATATATTTGCACTGATAGTTAAAAACAGTTCCCACCAAAAAGACATAGCTTTCTCTGAGTGCTCAGCTTACCTTGTCAAGAACCACATCACTGATGGGAGGCAGGCCCTCTGGTTTCTGAATACATGCTGGCATGAACTGGAAATCCAGCAAAAACTCCCTGTCATACTGCTTCTTGCCTTCAGTATCAGCAGGCTTCCAGGATTCTAAAAAGAGGAATGCAGGCAGACAGCGGTCTATAAGGTCATTATATGTATATCCAGTAGGAGTATAAGCTGATTGCAATATTTTACTTTATCTCATCAGATACAAACAAAGCCAGCAAGGAAACAGTGAGCTTCAGTCAGAAAATGTCATATAAAGATTTAGACTGTTATTTGTTCTTTTATCCCCTTCTGGATACCTTTGAATAGTAAAGTAATCTGAAGTAAGGTGCTATAGGAACCATTTCATTTATATATTAAGCAGCCTTTGGTCAGGGACATGTAATAATCCTCATTAAATAAACTACCAAGCCTTTTTTTTAAATACAATTTTTAAAGGTTATACTCCATTTGCAGTTATTACAAAATATTGGCTCTATTCCTCATGTTGTACAATACATCCTGTAGCCTATCTTACACCCAGTAGTTTGTACATAATAATACTCTTGGTTTCCTGGAAAAGAAGGATACTTTGTACGTTCACTTGGAAATGTTACTTTGGAGGGGAAAAAAAAAAAAAGGTAAAAGGATGTAAAACACAAAAGCAAATAATTTATTAAAGATTCTGAAAAGTCTAAGCAGTCTATAGATTTTCCCTGATCACTAAACATATTCTTAGCTAATATTTTTATATGAAAATTTTTTTTTTTTTTTTTTGCGGTACACGGGCTTCTCACTGTTGTGGCCTCTCCCGCTGCGGAGCACAGGCTCCGGACACACAGGC
>NW_006786690.1:6079234-6083586 GCF_000442215.2 Lipotes vexillifer | reverse complement strand
TCCGATCCGGTGGCCTTTCACGGTGTGTGCCACTCCCGTTGCCAGACCCGCAGGCTCAGCGGCCATGGCTCGCGGCCCCAGCCGCTCCGCGGCATGTGGGATCTTCCCGGACCGGGGCACGAACCCGCATCCCCTGCATCGGCAGGCGGACTCTCTAGCACTGCGCCACCAGGGAAGCCCTTTAATATGAATTTTAAATTAGTTCTTTGCCACAGCACTTACTTTGCTACTATTACTATTGTTTCAGCTATCATTACTCACAATCCTACTATCATTATATAAAGTTGGAGAATTTCTTGAAATTTTTATTGGATAATAAAAGCAAGTCACAGTTTTTTCTTTTAATTAACAAAACACTCATCAAAATCAGGCCCCAGATCACTTCATGACAGGACACTGGATCCTTCTTTATACTAGTGGTTCCTAATATACAGGTCATAGACTCACTGATGGTCTGTGAGAATTCTACAGATATTTTATTACCATATTATATTTATTAAAATATATACAGTTTATTAGGATCTAAATTTTAAATTGCCCTTTTCCTCAATTACTGCTAGTATATATTATTGGGGCAAAGGGCAGTTAGTTGATCAATACAGTTAGGGTCTATAGTTGTGCACTTTTTCCTTGCCAAACTAAAGGATAAAAATATAATTTATACAGTCCTAAAAATGACAATAGTCCTTCAATCCCTGAACAAGGATTGGTGGTAGCCCAAGTGCTTGGCAGTATAAGCCTGGATCTTTAGAAGAAGTGTCAATATATTGAGCTTTAAATGTCAGTATATTGAGCTTTAAAACTTTACCACTCAAATCTGAGCCAAACCCCACAATTACTGTAATCTATAAAAAACCCCAAACCCAACAATGCTTAATTAAACATTTAATTCAAATGCCATCTGGTCTAACAATTTCTAAGAACTGCTTAGAAATTTAAACAAAATTTACAGTAGCCTAACCTTACAATTTCATAAAGCCCATTAGGAGTACAGTTCACTGGTAGTGTTTTCACTAAATATAAGTGATCAGTATATTAAGGTGGGATCGATCAATGGCTTTCAAACATTTCTGACTACAACTCACAGTAAGAAACATAGTGATTTCATGACTCTGAGCAAACACACACATATATAAATGAAATTAAAAGCTTAAAAAGACAATACTTCCCTTAGTGCATGTAATGCACTGACAATTTTTATTCTATTCTCCTTTTTAAAAAATGTTGGTTATAACTCACTAAATTAATTTCACAACCTATTAAATGGGTTAAACCCAGAAGTTTGAAAAACACTGGTCGAGATTATTTCTGAGGCCTGATATTTTACATGCAAACACTACCTCATGCAGACATCGCTTTAGATTGGGCAGACTAAGAGAAACTTTTCACCTAACGCAAATTTTCCACCTTTCCCCACATGTCCACACCAAATATCCATAAATCTCAAAGTCAACCGTGGTTTATATAGTATTAGGACAGAGGTTTAGTGCCATTTGGCAGTGTCTAAAGGTGAAAGATCCTCTAAGGTTTATCACGTATTTCATAGGCCACTTCTCATGCCACAGGTGCTTAATAACTTAGTCATACTGCTTCCAACTGCCTACTGGAGTTCAGCTCTACAGAGTGAGTTCTATCAACAAACTAAGTTCAAGCTTTGTGAAATGACAAGTACACTATCTCAAGGAACACGGCCATCATATCTGAAATATCTTTCAATTAAAATGAAAAAATTAAATTTCTCTTGTCGAATTCTACCAACCTAGCACTGATTTCCTTTGCCAGCTGCTCCTCCAATGCCAGTGAAAGCAGAATACCAGCATCAGATATCACTTCCGCCAACATAGGACTCTCTGGATTTGCTAGCTACTAACGCCCGCCTGCTGATCTATTCTGTAAATATTACATTGTGATGAGCCTCTTCCTTCCATCCAATATTTCTTCATAAGGAGGCAACATTTCTCTAAGTTGCAGTAGAGTGAAGGAGAGAAGGAAAGACATACACAGGAAGACAGGGATAAACTTACCTGATTTAAATGGGAATGTGACCCCTTCACCAGAACTATCAGTGAAGCCTGAATTAGCATCTATTCCTTCACCCTCAGAAACACTCTCAGCACCATTACGTACAGGCTCAGCTTCTTCTCCATTTTCTTCCACAGTTTTCACATTTTTTAGGTCAGAGGGGTCTCTTTCAGGATGAAACCCTTGGCTCATTTTATCCTGTTCAGATTCAAGTACTTTGTCACCTGAAAGCTCCTCTTCTGCTTTAGGCTAAAGCATAAGTGAACACAGAGGTTATATTCTTTTCACTGTGTGTAAATACACAGGAAGACCCACATTTATCCCCTCAAAAAGCATAGGAAAACATGTCACTCAAGATAAGGATGTCTGTGTTCAGCATATGGTACTAAAATGGTAAGTTTATTTAAAACACTTTTCTCATTTCATGTCCTGGGATAAAGCAGACAATTCAAATGGCTACTGAAATGCTTTAACATGACTAATGAAATCTAAATATACCAAAGGTTAAAAAGGAAAGAACTGTTAATCCTTGGAACCTGATGGACATGAAAGAGTTCTAGTCAGAATCTATATCAAGCACTATTACCCTTGCCACTAAAGCTCAGCAAATATAAAAAGAAACACACTAGAGGGTATTTTTTGTGCTGTCCTCTGGTCGTGAAATAGAGAGTTCAATGAATAGTTTAAAGTATGTTAAGTCCCACAAAGCTGACCATCGCTCACATTTAACAAGGAGGACACTTGTTAGTTAAAATCTATTTTGTTTATTGGTTCTTAGAATTCGCTGAGATTGTGACCTTGTTCAAATTATACATAGAAAAATTCTTGGAATATATTCCCCCAGGGAGAAATCTGGGTTCCAGTGCATCCTATTTTTAAAAGGCAAAATAGAATTAAAGTTATTCACCAGATTATTTTTGACCATCTCAGTTTCAGATCCAAAAAAAAAAAGTAATTCTTAAGGGCTATATCAGCCCTCAAAACTCCCTGAAGCAAAGGTCTCAATGAACTTTAAGTCTTTCTTTTTCAAAGGGAAGCACTCTGAAAACAATCCTTTGGAAGAAGCTCTCAGAGGAAACAGCAATTTACCACAAATTCCAGTGGATAAATTCACACTAGGAGAGCCAAATTAGAGGCTCTATTGAACTGGCTGAACAGAGGATGGTATAAAAGGATGTCATATACACCAACAAGTAGTCACCCCAACTGACTTATGAAAAAAAATTTTTTTAATTAAAGAGTTACAAACCCTACTTAGTTATTAAGTATTATAACAGATATGATACTAATAAATTTTCTTCTACTAAAATCAGATCATGGGGAAAAGACGCTAAATTTTAAAATGTTATCAACAGAAACGGATGGTTTTTAGGCCTTGTTTCTAAAATGGAAATAAAAAGTTCATGCAAATACACTCCCTTCTCTCTCTCTCTCTCTCTCTCTCCCTTGTTCTTCCAACAGGAAGAGCACAGAAACCATCAAAAGAAAGACAGACATAAAAATTCCAAGAAAATAAAAGAAGAAAATGACTTATTTTCATAAAACATGGCAGAAAGTGAGGTTTTTTTTGTTGTTGTTGCAGTACGCGGGCCTCTCACTGCTGTGGCCTCTCCCGTTGCAGAGCACAGGCTCCGGACGCACAGGCTCCGGACGCGCAGGCTCAGCAGCCATGGCTCACGGGCCCAGCCGCTCCGCGGCATGTGGGATCCTCCCGGACCGGGGCATGAACCCACGTCCCCTGCATCAGCAGGCGGACGGACTCCCAACCACCGCACCACCTGGGAAGCCCATTGAGGCATCTTTTATACTTTGAGAAGAAACTGATCTACCAAGCTTGAATCATGAATTAGCAGCCACACTTTTTCTTATTCTATACTCTACTATAGTCTAAATTCAAAACAACCTTGTAGTACCACCTCATAATTAAGTACAGGCCATCAAGAAGATCTTTAATAATCTGGCATGTGAGTCTGTAAATGGTACTTAAACTTATTACAGAGCAGCATAACTACATTATACAATCATATAGAACTCATACAGATCCTGTAAAATGTGAAAAAATGCTGTTTTAGAGAAAAAAATTTATTGAGTCATCTTCTCTGTACCTAAAACCACCAACAACAGACAATCTATTGGATATAAACAGAGGATGCATTATTTAGAAAGTCAATTTCTAACTGGAAAAAAATGTATAAAGAAACTTGGTCCATGAATGACAAACCATAATTCAGAGCACAAAGAATCAATGAAGTGTCTGAGGCACATTATTAGAAGGGATATTTTTCAAGGGAATCCACAAAAAAATTGGTGTTTTCTATATTATGATGATT
>NW_006786690.1:6068284-6079216 GCF_000442215.2 Lipotes vexillifer | reverse complement strand
CAGCAGGATGGAGCTCTACTCAATTAGTTTGTAAATGTCTAACAGTTCTTCAGTTGTTTACGCAGAAAACCAGATTGAAAAAAGAAAACACTTTATTGGCCAGACTGTCAAAGCAGAAACTTTTATAGGAACTTACTACAACAAGAATTTAGTTGACAAAACTGCCTGCTTAATGCACGAGTTTTTAAAGAGCTAGAAAATCAGACTGACAACTACATATGTAACAATCAATGAAATATCCTAAAAATTTAAAGTAAATTTTAGGATGCCCCGACTAACAATTTTAAGATGAATCATCCTTCAAGCTACCTTTCTAGGCTATAATTTTTTTTTTTTTTTTTTGCAGTACGTGGGCCTCTCACTGCCGTGGCATCTCCCGTCGCGGAGCACAGGCTCCGGACGCGCAGGCTCAGCGGCCATGGCTCATGGGCCCAGCCGCTCCGCGGTATGTGGGATCCTCCCGGACAGAGACATGAACCCGAGTCCCCTGCACCGGCAGGCGGACTCTCAACCACTGCGCCACCAGGGAAGCCCTCTAGGGTATAATTTAAAGAATTTGGTTAAGTACTTGCAATGACGTAACAACTCAATATATAACCTAAAATATGCTGATATGTAAAACACATTCTTTTAAAGGTTGAGAAAAATCTAAGAGAAGAAGACCTTGATGATCAGGGGAAAATGAAGACAGTGACAAGCAATATTTACTAAACTACTCCAGTAAATGCTCAATTTTAGGAAAGACAAGGGAATAGGATTTCTGGACAAAGTCTGTGTGCAAATGACCAAATATCTTTTTATTACACTTTTAAACTATAAGGTTAAGAAAAAAGGAATTGGTTCAAAATGAGTCCAAACAGTTCTTCTGTATGAAGAATAACAATCTAAAGCAGGTTTTAGCAAACTATGGCCCGTGGGCCAAATCTGGCTCCTCACCTGTTTTTGTATAGTGTGCAAGGTAAGGATGGTTTTTACACTTGTAACGGTGGAAAAACATTTCAAAGAAGAATATTTTATGATACGTGAATATTACATGAAATTCAAAGTTCAATAAGCTTTTACTGAAATACAGCCACTCATTAATTTGCACATTGTCTACGGTTGCTTTTGGGCTATAGCAGGAGAGTTGAGAAATTGTGACAGGGATCATATAGTCCACAAAGCCTGATAGTTACTTTACCATCTGGACCATTATAGGAAAAGTTTGTCAACCCCGACCTGAAGATGAGGATGAATACTTGGAGGCACAGGAATAGTGACCTACCCATTTAATATTCAATAATGCTTTGAAAAATAGCCACAGGGAAAAGAAACACAAAGTATAATAGAAGAAAGTGAATAAATAACAGCTGAATCTAAAGAGAAACCAGTCTGTGAAGCTCTTACAGCCATACCAGGAATGTATGCTATTCTCCTGCCTCTGGAAGGTATTTTATTCTTTGTAGGAGCAACATTTTCTTGTTCAGTTGCAAAAGGAGTGTAGCAACTATTTGCACCTCTATAACTTATTGCCAATTCTTACGCCCTGATAACCATAATGAAATCAACTCCCATGAAACATTTTAGTGGTTGCTATGGGACTAACTGTGACATCAACAGAGCATCATGCACAAACAATGACAGGACAGGGAGAAGTAACAAAGGGGTACTGTGAGCTGCCTGAAGGGGGTAAGAATTATAACTAGCTAGAAAAGTTTTACGAAATAAATGCATTTAAAAGTTATTTTAAAGTAATTTCTACATTTTAATGTTATCATCTTAAACATTCAATGAAAATTATTTTAATAAAGTAGATATAAGAAGAGCTCAAGAAGAAAAAAGCAACATAGAGATTGTTTATATTACTCTTCATTAAAAGCTTTAGTACATAAGACAAAGGATACTGAGATTAAAGACTATGGAATTGGTAGAGCACTCCTTAGGACTAAATCTGCTCTTGATTCTTCCTCACATCATGTCCTGGACCTGGTGTGTTGCATCCTACAGCGAAATCTGGCATGGCTTAGTTCAAATAGACAAACCATATGTGAAAAGTTATATTCCTGGGATGCAGGTAAAAGACAACAGATTGAAAATCAATTTCCTTAAAATATATCTGATGATTTCCACCTGCACTGCTAATAGGTATTTGAAAATAACTCTGTTTTTATAAAACCAGATTAGTCTTCCCATCTGCTTAATATAAGGAAAAAAAATAAACAATACTTATTTTTGCCACTTGAGAAGAGGTATTTTGAAACAGAGACAAGAATTCAATGAAATTGAACACGCTATTAACAATCTTTAAAAAATTCTGTAAATGGATTAAAAAAAAAAAAAATCAGACCCTGAGCTTGATATATTTGCTTGGAAAACAGTATCTCAAGAAAAAGTTACAAACCCACACTTGTTTTAGGAAATAGCACCACTATTCTAAAGATGAGCTGAAGAGATTTACTGCTGCCCCTTACCTCCGATTCTGCCTCTAACACCTCTTCACTGGTTCGGGTCCGATCTTTTGGTTTCTTCCACGTCTTTGGTGCAGTTATAGCTGTCTGAGCTGAAACAGAAAAGCAGACTGCCATTACTTCCCACTGCAAAGTTTGGAAATATTAGGTCTAAATGATACCCGTGTTCAAATTTAGCAGACAAAAAGAGGGCTTCCTCCACACTGAGGAGATAGATGGATGGCAAAGTGAAGAACTGAGTAGCTGTGTGTGGCCCGAAGATTGCAATGGCAAATGTCTTAGGAACAAATTGGTCACATCAGTTCATATGGCCTTCAACCAGTGGCCTAAGTTCCTCCTATTTCACGGTTAGGACATACTGAGGTACATAATTCAGTATGAGGTGAGTATCTATATAAGAAACTGCCCTACCAGCCAATTCTAGACTTGGGCCTGCTTCTACTGTTAATTGACTATGTGATCGTAAGCAAGTCACACTTCTCAGGCACCAGCATATTCAACTATGAAGTAGAAGAGTAAGATTAGAAAATATCTAAGGTTCCTTTAAGCCACAAAAAATATTAAATTTCAGATTGTTTTTTTCTTAATGATTTTTAAAAAATTTTTATTTATTTTTGGCCGTATTTTCGGTCTTTGTTGCTGCGCACAGGCTTTCTCTAGTTGCGGCGGGTGGGGGCTACTCTTCGTTGTGGTGTGTGGGCTTCTCATTGCAGGGGCTTCTCTTGTTCTGGAGCACAGGTTCTAGGTGCACCAGCTTCACTAGTTGCAGCACGTGGGCTCAGCAGTTGTGGCTCATGGGCTCTAGAGCGCAGGCTCAGTAGTTATGGCGCATGGGCTTAGCTGCTCTGAGGCATGTGGGAACTTCCTGGACTAGGGATGGAACCCGTGTCCCCTGTATTGGCAGGCGGATTCTTAAGCACTGTGCAACCAGGGAAGTCCCCAGATTCTGTTTTAAAAAGCTTTCTAGGGACTTCCCTGGTGGTCCAGTGGGTAAGACTCACATTCCCAATGCAGGGGGCCCAGGTCTGATCCCTGGTCGGGGAACTAGATCCCACACGCACGCCTCAACTAAGGGTCCACATGCCGCAGCAAAGATCCTGTGTGCCGCAACCGGAGCAGCCAAAAGAATTAAATAAACAAACAAACAAACAAATAAATAGATAAAAAAGCTTTCTAGACAACAAAAGGATACTTTGATTAAGATTTCATTAGATAGGCAGCACTTCTGCAACGTTCAGTTCTCACTTCACATCAATACTGTTGGCTTTACCCTCTCATACTGCTGGGGTGAAAATTAAGGAAGAAACAGATAATTTTGTTTCTCTTTTTAGCCGTGCCACACAGCTTGCCGGATCTTAGTTCCCAGACCAGGGATCAAACCTGGGGCCCCAGCAGTGACAGCACCTAGTCCCAACCACTGGACTGCCAGGGAATTCACAGAAACATAATTTTTATCGAATTATTCTATTATACCAGAAGTTTTAGATGGAAAGTTAAGCTTACAAAGGATTTTTAAAAATTTACTTGGCTTACAAATTCCACAAAATCATTCAACACTTGGATGTACAATTTAATGATAATTTAAACATCACATAGCAAATCGAATATATTAAAAGGATCCCACAAAAGGAATAAACACAAAGCTGAAGGGAACCATCTAATCTGATTCCTTATAGAAATAAAAGATCTCATTGAGACTAAACCAACTAACCTCTCTGGGGCAGGTTCAAATCTTTTTTGGAAGAACAGTAGAATATAAACACTCACACTGGTCTGGGGAACATGGAAAAGGAGACATTTAACCATCTTCTCAAAATTACTGCACCATCATAAAAATACTCTGTAAATCTCCTTTGTTACACACATGTCAAACCAATTTGTCTTTAGCCTTCCCTTCACAGACCATAAGGAACAATAAAGCCTTATTAGACCAACTGTTATTCTTCCTTTGTGGGCCTACCAAGGTAAATCATTTTCTCAAAGTATGGAACTCAGATTACGGTAACTACGGGTGGGTTTAAATTCGCTGTTGCCTCACAGTCTTATGATGAATATGTATATTCATGTATTCATGTATGTGGTATGTGGTGGTCTCTTTTCAATTTTTATGAATCTTCTGATTTTATATAACCAGTCCATTTTATATGCATCTCTCTAAAATGCTTCTGATTAATTCTGCATCCACAGAAGAATCCTTTTTAAGAGTTATAGAGAGTTTGAGGAAACTGTACATTTAAATTAACATTTTGTTTCATATATGCATGAATTCAGCTCTAATTTCCATTCATGAAAAAGGGGAAGACTACTTTCTGGAGGATTTGTTAAGACAAAACACAAACTCAGGAGTAGTTTCCTCTTAACAAAAAAACCAAAGATGTAGACAAACTTTTCCTTCAATACTGTAGCAAATGTACCCAACCCCAAAACATTAAACAAAACATTTCTTCCATGGGTAACATAACACATATAACATGCTTTTTAAAAATCAGCTACGTACACAGCAAGAATTGTTACTCTGTTCAAGTGGTTAAAGTTTTGATTTAAAGCAATAGTTCACAAAAAGAGCTGAGAGAAAGCACACACCTCTTTAGGAGATACTCAGTCCTTTAAAAAACTGGACACAGATACACACCTAGTGTCAAGTGAGATTGTGATATACAACCCCCCTCCTACCATTACTGATGGACAGGTGCAGTAACCTTTGGTGTGCTAGAGTAGGGAGAAGAAGAGGTAGGCGACAAGGGAGGGAGGAAGCAAGGGAGGGAGAGACACAGAGCCAGAAACACCAACTGCCAGATTTAAAGGACAATTAATACCAAGTTAGCTAGAAGAAGAGAAGTAAATTTAACATACTGTCTCAGATTTGTTCTTTCCTTTCTAGTCCATTCCCAATGCCTATACCTTAATTAGGCCCTTACTACTGCCCTGATTTAACAAGAGATAGTCTCAACTCACTGCCTCCATTTTCTTAAGATATCATGTGCAATACTGCCTGAATTATGGCCTCTCTAAAGAATTGATTTGATTGGTTATTCTACTTAAACTATTCCTTAAGGCATCATCCATAGTGCCAAGCAAAGTTCCTTACACAGGATAGGCATTCAAATTCGTTGACTGAACAAATGACAGCAGCTCTCTGTTAAATGAGGTACTACCAACATTCCCAAGGCAAAGACAAATTCCTTCCCCCTTGTCTTGCATTAAAGCACCACAGGAAAAGTGACAATCTCTGGATGAGATTCATAATTACCTGAATTTAGAGATGCCTAAAGGAGCCTCCCCAACTCTCCATAAGAATTCAACTCTTAGAGGCACACTGAATTTCTACTACTTTAAAGTACAGAATAAGTAAATTCCAACAGTAGAGCAATGCTATGATTTCAAGATTTTTGCAAATTTTTACATTATTGGCAGGAAAATGTTTTCCCTCAGAGCTCTTTTTGTGAAATGACTAATATATAAATTCTGAAAAATATTTGGGACACAGACAAGTTTAATCCCTGGGTTTTAATAAACAAACGGGATCCGGAAACTTGCACAAATCTCTTAGATAGCTTCATCCACCAGAGGGCAGACAGCAGAAGCAAGAAAAACTACAATCCTGCAGCCTGTGGAAGAAAAACCACATTCACAGAAAGATAGACAAGATGAAAAGGCAGAGGGCTATAAACCAGAAGAAGGAACAAGATAAAACCCCAGAAAAACAACTAAATGAAGTGGAAATAGGCAACCTTCCAGAAAAAGAATTCAGAATAATGATAGAGAAGATGATCCAGGACCTCGGAAAAAGAATGGAGGCAAAGATCGAGAAGATGCAAGAAATATTTAACAAAGACCTAGAATTAAAGAACAAACAAACAGAGATGAACAATACGATAACTGAAATGAAAAATACACTAGAAGGAATCAATAGCACAATAACTGAGGCAGAAGAACGGATAAGAGACCTGGAAGACAGAGTGCTGGAATTCACTGCCATGGAACAGAATAAAGAAAAAAGAATGAAAAGAAATGAAGACAGCCTAAGAGATCTCTGGGATAGCATTAAACGGAACAACATTCGCATTATAGGGGTCCCAGAAGGAGAAGAGAGAGAGAAAGGACCCGAGAAAATATCTGAAGAGATTATAGTCAAAAACTTCCCTAACATGGGAAAGGAAATAGCCACCCAAGTCCAGGAAGAGCAGAGAGTCCCAGGCAGGATAAACCCAAGGAGAAACACGCCAAGACACACAGTAATCAAATTGGCAAAAATTAAAGAAAAAGAAAAATTATTGAAAGCAGCAAGGGAAAAACGATAAATAACATATAAGGGAACACCCATAAGGTTAAACAGCTGATTTCTCAGCAGAAACTCTACAAGCCAGAAGAGAGTGGCACGATACACTTGAAGTGATGAAAGGGAAGAACCAACAACCAAGATTACTCTACCCGGCAAGGATCTCATTCATATTTGATGGAGAAATCAAAAGCTTTACAGACAAGCAAAAGCTAAGAGAATTCAGCACCACCAAACCAGCTCTACAACAAATGCTAAAGGAACTTCTCTAAGTGGGAAACACAAAAGAAGAAAAGGACCTACAAAAACAAACCCAAAACAATTAAGAAAATGGTAACAGGAACATACATATCGATAATTACCTTAAAGGTGAATGGATTAAATGCTCCAACCAAAAGACGTAGGCTCACTGAATGGATACAAAAACAAGACCCATATATATGCTGTCAACAAGAGACCCACTTCAAACCTAGGGACACATACAGACTGAAAGTGAGGGGATGGAAAAAGATATTCCATGCAAATGGAAATCAAAAGAAAGCTGAGGTAGCAATATTCATATCAGATAAAACAGACTTCAAAATAAAGAATGTTACAACAGACAACAAAGGACACTACATAATGATCAAGGGATCAATCCAAGAAGAAGATATAACAATTATAAATATATATGCACCCAACAAAGGAGCAGCTCAATACATAAGGCAACTGCTAACAGCTATATAAGAGGAAATCGACAGTAACACAATAATAGTGGGGGACTTTAACACCTCACTTACACCAATGGACAGATCATCCAGACAGAAAATTAATGAGGAAACACAAGCTTTAAATGACACAATAGACCAGATAGATTTAATTGACATTTATAGGACATTCCATCCAAAAACAGCAGATTACACTTTCTTCTCAAGTGCACACAGAACATTCTCCAGGATAGATCACATCTTGGGTCACAAATCAAGCCTCAGTAAATTTAAGAAAATTGAAATCATATCAAGCATTCTTTTCTGACCACAACGCTATGAGATTAGAAATCAATTACAGGGAAAAAAAGGTAAAAAACACAAACACATGGAGGCTAAACAATACGTTACTAAATAACCAAGAGATCACTGAAGAAATCAAAGAGGAAATCAAAAAATACCTAGAGATAAATGACAATGAAAACACGATGTTCCAAAATCTATGGGATGTGGCAAAAGCAGTTCTAAGAGGGAAGTTTATAGCTATACAAGCCTACCTCAAGAAACAAGAAAAATCTCAAACAATCTAATCTTACACCTAAAGGAACTAGAGAAAGAACAAAGAAAACCCTAAGTTAGCAGAAGGAAAGAAATCATAAAGATCAGAGCAGAAATAAATGAAAGAGAAACAAAGAAAACAATAGCAAAGATCAATAAAACTAAAAGCTGGTTCTTCGAGAAGATAAATGAAATTGATAAACCATTAGCCAGAATCATCAAGGAAAAGAGGGAGAGGACTCAAATCAATGAAATTAGAAATGAAAAAGGAGAAGTTACAACAGACACTGCAGAAATGCAAAGCATCCTAAGAGACTACTACAAGCAACTCTATGCCCATAAAATGGACAACCTGGAAGAAATGGACAAATTCTTAGAAAGCTATAACCCTCCAAGACTGAACCAGGAAGAAACAGAAAATATGAACAGACCAATCACAAGTAATGAAATTGAAACTGTGATTAAAAATCTTCCAACAGGGCTTCCCTGGTGGCGCAGTGGTTGAGAGTCCGCCTGCTGATGCAGGGGACACAGGTTCATGCCCCAGTCCGGGAAGATCCCACATGCCGCGGAGTGGCTGGGTCCGTGAGCCGTGGCCGCTGAGCCTGTGCGTCCAGAGCCTGTGCTCCGCAGCGGGAGAGGCCACAACAGTGAGAGGCCCACGTACCGCAAAAAAAAAAAAATCTTCCAACAAACAAAAGTCCAGGACCAGATGGCCTCACCAGTGAATTCTATCAAATGTTTGGAGAAGAGCTAACACCCATCCCTCCCAAACTCTTCCAAAAAACTGCAAAGGAAGGAACACTCCCAAACTCATTCTATGAGGCTACCATCACCCTGATACGAAAACCAGACAAAGACACTACAAAAAAAGAAAATTACAGACCAATATCACTGATGAATATAGATGTAAAAATCCTCAACACAATACTAGCAAACAGAATCCAACAACATATTAAAAGGATCATACACCATGATCAAGTGGGATTTATCCCAGGGTTGCAAGGATTCTTCAATATATGCAAATCAATCAATGTGATACACCATATTAACAAACTGAAGAATAAAAACCATATGATCATCTCAATAGATGCAGAAAAGGCTTTTGACAAAATTCAACACGCATTTATGATAAAAACTCTACAGAAAGTGGGCATAGAGGGAACCTACCTCAACATTATAAAGGCCATATATGACAGACCCACAGCAAACATCATTCTCAATGGTGAAAAACTGAAAGCATTTCCTCTAAGATCAGGAACAAGACAAGGATGTCCACTCTCACCACTATTATTCAACACAGTGTTGGAAGTCCTAGCCATGGCAATCAGAGAAGAAAAAGAAATAAAAGGAATACAAATTGGAAAAGAAGTAAAATTGCCAGTTTGCAGATGACATGATACTACATGGAGAGAATCCTAAAGATGCCACCAGAAAACTACTAGAGCTAATCAATGAATTTGGTAAAGTTGCAGGATACAGAATTAATGCACAGAAGTCTCTTGCATTCCTATACACTAATTATGAAAAATCTGAAAGAGAAATTAAGGAAACACCCCCATTTACCACTGCAACAAAAAGCATAAAATACTTAGGGATAAACCTACCTAAGCAGGCAAAAGACCTGTATGCAGAAAATTACAAGACACTGATGAAAGAAGTTAAAGATGATACCAACAGATGGAGAGATAGATAGACCATGTTCTTGGATTGGAAGAAACAATATTGTGAAAATGACTATACTACCCAAAGCAATCTACAGATTCAATGCAATCCCTATCAGATTACCAATGGCATTTTTTACAGAACTAGAACAAAAAACCTTAAAATTTGTACGTAGACACAAAAGACCCTGACTAGCCAAAGCGGTCTTGAGGGAAAAAAAACGGAGCTGGAGGAATCAGACTCCCTGACTTCAGACTATACTAACTACAAAGGTACAGTAATCAAGACAATATGGTACTGGCACAAAAACAGAAATATAGATCAATGGAACAAGATAGAAAGCCCAGAGATAAACCCACACACATATGGTCACCTTATCTTTGATAAAGGAGGCAGGAATGTACAGTGGAGAAAGGACAGCCTCTTCAATAAGTGGTGCTGAGAAAACTGGGCAGCTACATGTAAAAGAATGAAATTAGAACACTCCCTAACACCATACAGAAAAATAAACTCAAAATGGATTAAAGACCTAAATGTAAGACCAGACACTATAAAACTCCTACAGGAAAACAACACTCTTTGACATAAATCACAGTAAGATCTTTTTTGACCTACCTCCTAGAGTAACGGAAATAAAAACAAAAATAAACAAATGGGACCTCATGAAACTTAAAAGCTTTTGCACAGCAAAGGAAACCATAAGACAAAAAAACAACACTCAGAATGAGAGAAAATATCTGCAAACGATGCAACTGACAAAGGATTAATCTCCAAAATATATAAACAGCTCATGCAGCTCAATATTAAAAAAACAAACAACCCAATCCAAAAATGGGCAAAATACCTAAATAGACATTTCTCCAAAGAAGACATATAGATGGCCAAGAAGCACATGAAAAGTTGCTCAACATCACTAATTATTAGAGAAATGCAAATCAAAACTACAATGAGGTATCACCTCACACCAGTCAGAATGGGCACCATCAGAAAATCTACAAACAACAAATGCTGGAGAGGGTGTGGAGAAAAGGGAACCCTCTTGCACTGTTGGTGGGAATGTAAATTAATACAGTGACTATGGAGAACAGTACGGAGGTTCCTTAAAAAACTAAAAATAGAATTACCGTATGACCCAGCAATCCCACTACTGGGCATATACCCTGAGAAAACCATAATTCAAAAAGACCCATGCACCCCAATGTTTCATTGCAGTACTATTTACAATAGCCAGGTCATGGAAGCAATGTAAATGCCCATCGACAGACGACTGGATAAAAAAGATGTGGTATATATATAT
>NW_006786690.1:6061431-6067762 GCF_000442215.2 Lipotes vexillifer | reverse complement strand
CGCATAACGAAAAAAAAAAAAAAAAAAAAAAAAAGTTTAACATAGTCGGGAATAGGAAAATCTACAGAGACAGAGAGTAAATTAGTGGTTGTCAGAGGCTGGGGGGAGGAGAATGGGGAATTACTGCTAGTGGGTAGTGGGTACAGGGTTTCTTTTTTGCACGATGAAAATATTCTGGAAGTAGACAGTGGTAATGATTGCGCAACTTTGTGAATGTACTATAATCCACTAAACTGTACACTTTAAACATGTGAATTTTATGGTATGTGAATTACATCTCAATAAACCCATTATTTTAGAAAAATAAAAAATAAAATAAAATAAACAAACGGGACTACATCAAACTAAAAAGCTCCTGCACAGCAAGGGAAACCATCATCAAAGTGAAAAGGCCAACTGACTAAATGGGAGAAGATATTTGCAAATCATATATCCAATAAGAGGTTAATATCCAAAATATATAAAGAACTCATACAACTCAACAGAAAAAAACAAACAAATTGATTTAAAAAATGGGCAGAGGATCTGAATAGGCATTTTCCCAAAGACAATATACAGATGGCCAACAGGCACATGAAATATGTTCAACATCACTTATTATCAGGAAAATGCAAATCCAAACCACAATGAGATATCAACCACACCTGTCAGAATGGCTACTATCTAAAAGACAAGAAATAACAAATGTTGGAGAGGATGTGGAGGAAAGGGAACCTTTGTACACTGTTGTTGGGACTGTAAATTGTTGCAGCTACTATAGGAAATAGTATAGAGATTCCTCAAAAAACTAAGAATTGAGCTACCACACAACCAAGCTATTCCACTTCTGGGTATTTATCTGAAGAATGTGGAAACACTAATTTAAGAAGATATATGCACCCCTGTGTTTAATGCAGCATTATTTACAACAGTCATGGTATGGAAACATTAAGTGTCCACTTACAGATGAATGGAAAAAGATGTGGGGTGTGTGTGTGCACACACACACACACAACGGAATACTACCCAGCTATAAAAAATAATGAAATCCTACCACTTGTGACAACATGGATGGACCGTGAAGGCATTATGCTAAGTGAAATAGTCAGACAGAAAAAGACAAATATTTAATGATTTCACTCATATATTTGGAATATAAAATAAATAAAGAAACAAAATAAAATCAAAACAAACTCACAGAGGGCTTCCCTGGTGGTGCAGTGGTTGAGAATCCGCCTGCCGATGCAGGGGACACGGGTTCGTGCCCCGGTCCGGGAGGATCCCACATGCCGTGGAGCAGCTAGGCCCATGAGCCATGGCCGCTGAGCCTGCGCGTCCGGAGCCTGTGCTCCGCAACGGGAGAGGCCACAACAGTGAGAGGCCCACGTACCGCAAAAAAAAACAAAAAACAAAAACAAACTCACAGATACAGAGAACAGGTTAGTGGTCACCAAAGGGGAAAGGAGGTGGGAAAAATGAGTGAAGGGGGTCAACTGTACGGTGACAGACTGTAACTCGATTTGTGGTGGTGATCACTCTGTAGTGTATACAGTTGTAGAACTACAATGCTGTGCACCCCAAACTTACATACTTAAAAAGAAAAAAAAAGGATACTTTACTACTGGTAAGGGAAGGTCTCAAGTGTATTGTCACAGGGTTGTACATAACAAGTAGAATGTTCCAGTAATGGAAAGAGTAGACTTGAATTCTACCAAAAGTATACATCTATAACACAATTTAAAAGTTTTTACTTCCAGCTTTAACATTAAACATCATCACAGCAAGAGTCAAATCATAGGTTTATTAATTTTATTGATGTTCTCAGTAACTACCTTTCAGTTTTATGGTTCTTTTTTTCCCTATTGTTTCTCTGTTTTCTATTTTTTATTTCCCCTATTATCTTTATCATTTCCTTTGGGTTTAATTTTGCTTTTCTTCTTTTTTTTCATTTAAAATTTCAGCTTTGCTGAGGTATAACTGATATATAAAATTATAAGATATTTAAAGTGTACATCATGATTTAATATATGCATACACATACATTGTGAAAGGATTCCCCTCATCTAGTTAGTTAACACATCCATCATCTTACATATTTATCTTTTTTTTTTCTTGGTGAGAACATTTAAGATCTATTCTCTTAGCAAATTTCAGTTATACAATACAGTGTTATAAACTATAGTCACCATGTTTTACATTAGATCTCAGACCTCATTCATCTTATATAATTTGTTCAGTTAATAGCTTCTTCAGATGGAAGCTGAGGTCAATAATTTGAGACCATTTTCTTTTCTAATATGGGCATTTAGCGGTGTCAACTGCCACCCAAGTACTATCCTAGCAGTGTGGTAGGGAGAAAAATGTACCGCCAAAGATATCCGCGTCCCAATCCCTGGACCTTGTGAGTATGCTACCTGACGTGACAAAAGTGACTTTGCAGACGTGATTAAGTTAAGGGATCTTGACACGAGACTATTATCGTGGATTAACCCAATGGATTCAATGTGATCAAAAGGGTCCTTACAAGTGGGAGGAGGCAGGAGAATCGAAGAGATAAGAAGATGCTATGCGGCTGGCTTTCAAGATGGAGGACGGGGCTCCAAGCCAAGGAATACATGTATCTCTGAAACATGGAAAAAGAGAACAGATTCTCTCCTAAAGCTTCCAGAAGAAACACAGACCTGTTGATATCTTGATTTTAGTCAAGAAGTGAAACCAGTCAGTGAAACCAGTTTTGGACTTCTGACCTCTCAAATTGTGGTGATTTGTTATAGCAGCAACAGGAAAAGGACACAACCGCAAATTTTGATTTGGGTTTTCATTTGGTTCAACATACTTTAGATTGATAATTTCCCTTTTGATTTCTTCTTTGACCCTCGGGTTATTTACAAGTGTATTATTTAGTTTCTAAATATTTGAGGGATTTTTCCAGAGATACTTTTCTTGCTGATTTCTAATTTAATTCCATTGTGGTCAGAGAATATACCTGTTTTGACTTGAATCCTTTGACATTTATTAAGACTTGTTTTATGACCCGCAATATGGTCTATCTGGGCAAATTTGACATTTGCACTTCTGTATCTGCTGTTTGACTGTTTAATAAGGTCAAGTTGGTTGTGCTGTTTAAGCCTTCTATAGCCTCTCTAATTTTCTGTCTACTGGTTCTGTCAATTATGTTTTTCTAATTACGTCAAATCCGTGTCACTACTTTCTGATTATGTGAAGTGCAGTTATAATAAATGTACTTAAAAGTTATTTAATGATTTTCTATGGTAATTTTAATAACTATGTCAGTCATAAATCAGTTTTGATTATTTTTCTCCTCATTGTGGGTCATATATTTTCATGGCTTCACTGGTTAATTCTAGCAAACATTTGAGGAAGATACAGTATCAATTCTACAAACTCTTCCAGAATACTGAAGAAGGGGGACTACTTATCAATTCATTCTATGAGGTCAGCATTACCATATACCCAAAATATGAAAACTGCCATAAAAAGATATGCCAGTATCACTCATGAACTTAGATGCAAAATAAAAAACCTAAATACAATTCTAGCAAATCAAATTCAACAATACATGAAAAGAGAATTACCTCATGACCAAGTTTTATCCCAGGAAAGCAAAGTTGGCTTAATATTCAAAGATCAAGTAATTAATCAACAAAAAAAGAAAACTATGATTGTCTCAAGAAATGCAGGAGAAAAACTGATAAAATCCAGCATGTATTTTGCTGATTGAAATAACCAATTTCTCAGCAAACTAGGAATATAAAAAGAACTTCTTCAACCAGAGGATTCAAACCCCTACAGCTAGTATCACACTGAATGGTGAAAGACTGAAAGCTCTCTGACATCAAGAAAAAGACAAGAATGTTTACTTTCACCACTTTCTTTCGACATTGCACTGGAGGTTCTAGCTAGTGTAGTAAGTCAAGAAAAAGAAAGAAAAGGTGCATCCAGTTAGAAATGAAGTAAAACTGTCTTTCTTCGGAAATGACATATTTACATAGAAAATCCAAAGGAATCTCTACAAAAATGCTAATAAAGCTAGTAAGTGAATTTTAGCAAGGTTGCAGGAGATGAGACGAAAAAGTCTATTGTATTCCAATATATTAGTTATAAAAAATAAAACATTGCAATAAAAAATGCCATTTACAATAGCCATCCAGATATATGAATCTGACAAAATTATAAAAGCCCCGTATATTAAAAACTTGAAAATATTCCTGAGAGAATTAAAGAAGACAGACTTACATGTCAAAATATATCATGTTCATGGGTCAGAAGACTCAATATTGTAAGACATCAATTTTATCTGTAGATTCAACACAAACCCCATCAAATTCCAACAGGTTTTGTAGAAAAAAATTGCAGAAAAAAACTGATTCTACAATTAACATAGAAAAGCAAAGGACCCAGAATGACCAAAACAATTTTGAAAATGAAGAATAAAGTTGAAGGACTTAGTGCTATCTGATTTCAAGAGTTATTATGAGCCTCAGCCATCATGACAGTGTGGTATTGGCATCAAGAAAGATGACTAGATCAATGAAAAAAAGAGAAATCAGAAACAGACCCACATATAACACGCACAACATATTTCTGGAAAAGTTGAAAAGGAAATTTACCAGAAAAAAGGGTAGCCTGAAATTCTCGTACATTGCTGGTGGGGATATAAAATGGCGCAAATACTTAGAAAATGTCTTGCAGTTTCTTAAAAAAATTAAATATACAGTTACATAAGACCCAGTCATTCCACTCCTAGTTATTTACTCAAGAGAAATCACAGCATATGGCCATACAAAGTCTTACACACGGATGTTCACAGCAATTTTATTTGTGACAGCCTCAAACTGGAAATAACCCAAATGTCCACCAATAGGTGAACAAATTGTGCTACATCCACAGTGTGTCAGCAATTTAAAAAAATGAGCCACTAACATGTGCAACAATATGGACATACCTAATGAGTGAAAGAAAGAAGACAAAACAGTTTATGCTTCCTGATTTCATTTACGTAACGTTCTAAAAAACGCAAACTAATCTATAGTGACAAAAAGCAGGTCAGTGCTTGCCTGGGGACTGGGCTGAGGGCAGTGCAGGACAGAAGGATTTATAAACAGACAGGAAGAAACTTTCTGAGGTGATAAATATGTTCATTATCTTGATGGTTGTAATGGCTTCATGAATATTATATAGAGATGTCAAAACTAATCAAATACTTTAAATATGGATATGTTAATTTTATGTCAATTACACTTCAATAAAGGTGTTAAAGTGGTCTGGGTGGTTTCTAAAGTAAATAAAACATACGCATATCCATATATCTGTTATGAACCTATAATAAATGACAGTGTTTTTAAAGATTTAAAAAGAACATATATAGTATCCTTCCACTTATGGAAAGAAATAGAAATCTATACATCCAAGCAATAGCATTCCAAGGGCTTTTTTCCTTCCTCCTAACTTTTGCTGCTTTTTATCTTTTAATTTTCTTCTTTTCAGAAATGCCAAAAATATCATTTGAAGCGAACAAATATAAAGGTAATATCCCTCTCTAACAACTAGCGAATTCTAGTTGCCTGAGCTGAGCGGAGGTAGCAGTCTTTGGGGTACAGTCTACCATACCTTTCCAGCTCACACAAATAGTCACAATCAAATATGTAGGTTTATTTTATTTTTTTTATTTTTGCGGTACGCGGGCCTCTCACTGCTGTGGCCTCTCCCGTTGCGGAGCGCAGGCTCCGTATGCGCAGGCTCTAGACGCGCAGGCTCAGCGGCCATGGCTCACGGGCCCAGCCGCTCCGCGGCACGTGGGATCCTCCCGGACCAGGGCACGAGCCCGCGTACCCTGCATCGGCAGGCGGACTCCCAACCACTGCGCCACCAGGGAAGCCCTGTAGGTTTATTTTTAATTAAAAAACGGGGTCATGCCATACAAGTTACTTTGCCAAGTGCTTTTCCCCCCGCCTTTATTACGGAAGTCCCTTTAGGCTACGGGGCAGGCCTGCCCCAGCGTGCCGCTGCACAGGGTCCCTCAGCGTGTGTGTGCACGCCTCTGGGAAAACCTCACACACCTTGCTGCTTTTCTTGCCACAGTGACCACTTTTAAACCCTTCCCTGCTGCTCCTTTTACTTCCTCCCTGCCATCCCCACAAAGGCACGCGCACAAATACGCATTTATCTTAACCGATACTGCCAGATCTCACTTCAAGAAGGTAAAAGTAATTCACATTCCTATCACAAATACATGAGTGTTGGCTTTCTTCCATTCTCACAGGTATTGATATTATATCTGCCAAACCAATAGCTAAAAATGGTATTTCAACATTCACTAGTAAGGGTCAGC
>NW_006786690.1:6050768-6061421 GCF_000442215.2 Lipotes vexillifer | reverse complement strand
TCCCTATTTTTACTATTTGCTCTTTTCTGTAAATTTCTTATTTTATCCTTTACTCAGTAACCCATTAGATTGTTTGTTTTAACCTGCATATACTCTATGAACAGATTAACCTCTTACATACCGTTTTCTTTTAATTTCCTTTTGCCAAGACAATTCAAAATTTTATTTATTACAATTTTATAATGAATTTTCTCTAATGAATATGTGTTATGTTTATAAACACCACCAACAAAAAAGCCATGAAAAAATGACACATGTATTTTAATTAATTTGAAATTAAGGCAGGGAAGAGTCTTCTTTTTTGATACTGTCTCAAATACTTATCAATGTGCCACTTTCAAACCCAAAAATTTTTAAATGGAGTCATTTGCATGGACTAGCCTCACAATCTTTAAGACCATGTCTCTCTCTAGTTTCTGAGGCATTAAAGCTAGAAATTTAGCTTCTACATTCTGGTCAAAAGCAGGACCATTTCCTGCCCCAACAGTGCTAAAAATTTTACCACTAACCCACTAAATACACCTTTGATATTCTACACAATCAAAGACTTAGATACAAATTGAGAATGCATCATTAGAATTTGAGCCCTTTGAAGATAAGAACTGTATCTTACTGGTCTCCTTTGTATATCCAACATCTAATGCAGTATATGCTCACTAAAAATCTGTTAATAAACAAATGCGCTGCAATCAAAATTAAACCGAAGATTAATGTTTCTCTACAACAGCAATAAACACTGTTTCAGTCTTTCTGTATTCGGTAGGTACTACTATATTATTTCCATTTCAGAGATCAGGAAACCGAAACAGGAGGTTAACTAAATGGCCCCAATCCCGGAGACAGCAAAGGTTGGAGCCAGAATTAAAACATAGATTTAACTTCAAATCCTTTGTCTTCCCAACACAGTACTCTGCCTCTCAACTCTACCTTGCTCCTGTACTTTCTCATCTTAATTCCAGCTTCATTTTCATTTTGGTTGTCTTTCGTTTTTGTAGCAGGAGAGGATGTGGAGGTAAACAAGGGACTGTAGCATGAAGAATGCAGTCTGCCTGTTACCCCTAAGCATAGTATGTCAAGTCATCAGGAAAAAAAAATGACAAAGTGACTCTAAGTAGAAGGTTCGATCCAAGCTCAGCAGAGGACAGTTCATTATGCAATGCCGTCAGCAGTGAGAAAAAAGATGACTCCAATGAGACCACTATCCCATTTTCCAGGCCTCTGTATTACATTTTACTGCTCTTTCTACAGTGCCTCAGGCATTTTTACACTTTAGTAAATGCTTCTGCACCACTTCTACCATGATCAAAGTAAACTGCAATTAAATTTAAGGTAAATCTAGTACAGATAAAGAAATGTCAATCACTACAGCACAGATACGTAACCTGAGAACAGACTACAACACAAGTAGTTATCTTTCTGTCTACTAAATGCTTTTCATCTCTAAATACAACACTAGAGCTCATTCCCTTGAATACATAAACCCTGATTTTAAAACCCCTCCCATCTGATCATCAGTGAGTCCACACTGCCAGTGCTTTGCAAAGTACACAGGCGTCTACTGAAACCTTAATCTGGGGGAAGCCACTAAGAATAAGGAAACACACCTTGACAGATGTGATCACTTATCCCTCATCTTCACCTTACCCAACCTTATATTAACACAACTATCTCTCTTTAAGATCATCAAGTTCCCAATGGAAAGTCATCTCTGAGTCCCAGAGGTCAGAAGAAGACCTGTCAGAAAGTAAATACAAATTGACATTGTCTGAACAAATCAAATAAAGCTACTAATCAATTTAGTTCTGAATTTCTACCCCAAACAGTTAAGTATGAATACATCAAAATATCTCAACACATTATAAAGACCCATCTTTAGGCTATACGTCCATATTTCTTGGCTTTCTATGACAGTTTCCAATTTGAATATTCTTCCTTGTGTCCCAAAATATGGATCAAAATATACTGTCAGAAAGTATTTTAAGTTACAACTCATCTAAAAATAAATTCGAATTTTAGACGCAATCTAGAGCCTACTATGGAAATCTAAAATTGTCAGCATCTATTTATTCCAAGCAGAGTTGCTCAAATATTTGTTCAGTCAAACAGTACTAAGTCTTAAATCCAAATAAGTGGAATTTTTAAGTACTCTCCCATCTGAAAAACTGACCTGATACAAATGGTATTAGGAATTTACACAAAAAATAAATTCCTGAGGTATACTTGCATTCTTCTGATTGGTATTATTTAACAATGATTAGTGTAGACCCCATTTGCAACACGTATAAGAAAGCCATGCTTTTAGGGGGTTATAACATGATTTAATAATGTGATTGTACAATTTATGAAATATCTTCATATGTACAGTATGACATTTCAAAGGGAGTATCTCCCTCTACAATCAAATAGATTTAGATGTTTCAAATAACACTCTAATCGCGTTTGAATTCTGTGTTTAAATAACTAATAATAGCTAATTTAAATTATGACAGCTCTGGGACTCATAAGTAATTGTTGAGTAAATGACAACTACTAATGAGGGCGCTATGTTCTAAAAACCCTAATAGTTTTCGGATGTTATCAAGTATTCATTGAATACTAAATGCTATCACGTAAAAAATGACCTCTTTTTCTTTTTTTAAATGGTGCACTAGGTACTAAGGTACAGCCTAGATTACACGCATGGATTCTGGAATCAGTAGAAACTTGCCGAAAGAGTTATTAACTAATGGGCTGGGGATGACATCTTCTGTGCTTTTGTGGTCCCTTATTAGCCACTTAAGGTGAGTACGTTTAACTCTAACCCCTGTCATCATCTACCTGTTTACTCAATTGTTAATTTATATGAATATATGAACATTATATTCATCTCCAATATAAAATGAGTATCTACATCACAAGGATTATCTTAAATGATTTTAAATTATGAGAGGAAATATAGTATAGAGAACACACTAGTGGTTACCAATGAGGAGAGGGAAGGGAGTAGGAGCAAAAAAAGGGTAAGGGATTAAGAGGCACAGACTACTATGTATAGAATAAAAAAGCTACAAGGATATATTGTAAAGCACAGGGAATACAGACAATATTTTATAATTACTTTAAATGGAGTATATTCTATAAAAATATTGATTTACTATGTTGTACACCTGAAACTAATATAATATTGTAAATCAACTCTACTTCAATGAAAACTACAAATAAATACATTTTTAAAATGAGAGACAATAAAGAAAAGTGGTTATGAGCTCTAGATGTGGAGCTAAGTTTGAATGCTGGCTCTACCATTTATTTACAAACTATATAACCTTTAGCAAGTATTATTTCCTCTGTATCTTGGTCTCCTCTTCTGTAAAACAAGATAATAGGGTTGTTGTGAGGATTAAAGAAGTTAATAAAAAAGTGCCTGGCAAATAGTAAGCACTTAACCAGCAACAGCTACTATTAAAAACAACAAAGTTTTCCAACTAGGATGGTATGGCTCACTTATTTATTTATTTATTTTTAACATCTTTATTGGGGTATAATTGCTTTACAATGGTGTGTTAGTTATATGTATATGTATAACTGATTCACAAAGTGAATCAGTTATACATATACATATGTTCCCATATCTCTTCCTGCTTGCATCTCCCTCCCTCCGACCCTCCCTATCCCACCCCTCCAGGAGGTCACAAAGCACGGAGCTGATCTCCCTGTGCTATGCGGCTGCTTCCCACTAGCTATCTATTTTACGTTTGGTAGTGTATATATGTCCATGCCTCTCTCTCGCTTTGTCACAGCTCACCCTTCCCCCTCCCCAATATCCTCAAGTCTGTTCTCTAGTAGGTCTGTGTCTTTATTCCTGTCTTACCCCTAGGTTCTTCATGACATTTTTTCCCTTAAATTCCATATATATGTGTTAACATACGGTATTTGTCTTTCTCTTTCTGACTTACTTCACTCTGTATGACAGACTCTAGGTCTATCCACCTCATTACAAATAGCTCAATTTTGTTTCTTTTTATGGCTGAGTAATATTCCATTGTATATATGTGCCACATCTTCTTTATCCATTCATCCGATGATGGGCACTTAGGTTGTTTCCATCTCCGGGCTATTGTAAATAGAGCTGCAATGAACATTTTGGTACATGACTCTTTTTGAATTATGGTTTTCTCAGGGTATATGCCCAGTAGTGGGACTGCTGGGTCATATGGTAGTTCTATTTGTAGTTTTTTAAGGACCCTCCATACTGTTCTCCATAGTGGCTGGACCAATTCACATTCCCACCAGCAGTGCAAGAGTGTTCCCTTTTCTCCACACCCACTCCAGCATTTATTGTTTCTAGATATTTTGATGATGGCCATTAGCCAACATCGTCCTCAATGGTGAAAAACTGAAAGCATTTCCACTAAGATCAGGAACAAGACAAGGTTGCCCACTCTCACCACTCTTATTCAACATAGTTTTGGAAGTTTTAGCCACAGCAATCAGAGAAGAAAAGGAAAGAAAAGGAATCCAAATTGGAAAAGAAGAAGTAAAGCTGTCACTGTTTGCAGATGACATGATACTATACATAGAGAATCCTAAAGATGCTACCAGAAAACTACTAGAGCTCATCAATGAATTTGGTAAAGTAGCAGGATACAAAATTAATGCACAGAAATATCTGGCATTCCTATACACTAAGGATGAAAAATCTGAAAGTGAAATCAAGAAAACACTCCCATTTACCACTGCAACAAAAAGAATAAAATATCTAGGAATGAACCTACCTAAGGAGACAAAAGACCTGTATGCAGAAAATTATAAGACACTGATGAAAGAAATTATTTATTGTTTTTGATGTGTGTTTTTAATTATAGTTGATTTATAATCTGTTAACTTCCTCTGTACAGCAAAGTGATTTAGTTATACACATATATACGTTTTAAAAATATTATTTTTCATTATGGTTATCATAGGATACTGAATATAGTTCTCTGTGCCATACAGTAGGACCTGCTGTTTACCCATTCCACGTAAAATAGCTTACATCTGCTAACCCCAACCTCCCACTACGTTCCCTCCCTCAACCCCCTCCCCCTTGGCAACCACAAATCTGTTTTCTATGTCCCTGAGTCTCTTTCTGTTTCATAGATAGATTCACTTCTGTCATATTTTAGATTCCACATATAAGTGGTATCATACGGCATTTGTCCTTCTCTGACTTACTTCATTTAGTATGATAATCTCTAGTTGCATCCATGTTGCTGCAAATGGCATTATTTTGTTCTTTATGGCTGAATAGTATTCCATCACACACACACACACCCACACCCACATCTTCTTTATCCATTCATCTGTCGATGGACATTTAGTTTGTTTGCATTTCTTGGCTATTCTGAGTAGTGCTGCTGTGAACATAGGGGTGCATGTATCTTTTTGGATTAGAGTTTTTTCTGGATATATGCCCAGGACTGGGATTGCTGGAGCATATGGTAATTCTATTTTTAGCTGTCTGAGGAACCTCCATACTGTTTTCCATAGTGGCTGTATGTATGGCTTATTTTAAAGACACTTGATTTGTTAGTCAGATACTCTATAACACACACACACACACACACACACACACACACACACGCCAAGAATAAACTGACACCAACAAAAACTTATTCATTTGCTTAAATGGGTAAACATTTAATAAAAGCTCTAGGAGGGTAATAAAACAAATCAGAGCTTTACTAATCTTGAAGAAGGTGTAAGACAGCTGGAGATAAAACGTATACATATCAATATTTGTAAAGCCCTACAAGTATTCTAAGCTGATATAAACATACTTAGGTGTTAAGAGTCACGGAGTTATCAGAATGGAAAATTTTGTGAAGATAGTCATATTGAAAATATTAAATTTTGAGCAAGTTCTTTAATATGGTCTAGGTTGAGAAGACAACGTCAAGGCAACAATGTGGGAATTAGTACCTGGCAAATGGGTGTGGAGCACTGGCTACAAAAAATACAGTAGTACAGCTAAGAAGAGATAACGACTAACAGAGGGCCCTGAAGGTTAACCTGAGAGCCTGGATCTCACAGCTCTGCAACAATTACTCTGTCTCTATAACGCTTAGACAGATATATCCAGAAACGGTATTTTCTCTGGAAGACTTTTCTGGGGAATGTGTACTGAACATATTTTGGAGAGAAGTCTCAAAGCAGAGAGAATTGCAGAAGCTGGGGTATTAATAAGAGAGTCTGTGAAATGGACTAGAAAGGGAAGGGGATTGAACAGATGGATAGATAAATAAATGGGATGGATAGCTGGAAGGATAAGAAAGGCCTGGAAGGGTCCTGGGTAGGCGGCCTTGGAGAGAGCAACGCAACTGTGGCAAAAATATACAAGAACTAAGTTACATACAAAGGAAATTCAGAATCATTAACTTATACAATAAAACACAGATCCCTTACGTTTCAACCACAAATAACGACCCTGCTGTCCCAGCCCAGTTGGGTGTTCCATATTTATGACATTAAACAATGCACCTAGAATGGTTAACTACAGAGGGGCATTCATTACCCAGCTGAGAAGACCCTCTCAAACTCAGGTAAGATGTAACTACTAGCAAAATAGTAAGATAGAATAAAAATAATACATAGTTCAGGCATAAAACACATCAAAAGACAATGTGGTTTCAGGTTGTACTCCAACATTCCTTTACATCTGGTATTGTCAATTACGGGGTTTTTTGTTGGAACCTACTTCCTAAATGTCTAAGCTATAACTTCCCTAACATGATTAATTTCTATCTTCAGGGTTTTTAGCATAAAGTTCTTAGGCTGATGCCTCTGACAGATCCTTATACAGATGCTGGTAGCACAACCACTCACAGTCCTATTCATATTTTTTTTTTAATAAAAGCTTTATTGAGATGTAATTCACGTAACTATAAAATTCACCTTTTTAAAATATACAATTCACTGGTTTTATCTGTAATGGAAAAACTCCAGTCTTTCCATCTTTCTATGAAGGGAAAAACCCAGTTCTTGCCTACAATGTATTTCCTTTTCTACTAATCCAGAACACTTGACTTCTGACACTTCTGGTCACCAAATATGTAGCGGTTTTCCCCCACAACAAGCAATTCTCTGTGACGCCAGCTGTGTTTCCACAATTTACTTCAATCTAACACTATCTACCTGGAGATAAGTGTCAGATATTACACGTTAGGGCTCAGCTCCAGAAGACTGTCCCCCACCCCCACTTCAGATGCCAGCTGCAAGTCTAGGTTATCAGCTGTGCTTCTGACAGACCTGCTATAGACTGGAAATTCCAACAATCCCCTCCTCAGGTTTGCTAGAACAGCTCACAGAACTCAGGGAAACATTTCATTATGTCTACCAATTTATTAAAGGATATGATAAAGGATACAGATAAACCGCAGGTAAAGATATACACGGGCAGGGGAGAGGTCTGGGAGAGTCTCAAGTGCAGG
The DNA here is from genome assembly GCF_000442215.2 of Lipotes vexillifer. Lineage (NCBI taxonomy): Eukaryota > Metazoa > Chordata > Mammalia > Artiodactyla > Lipotidae > Lipotes > Lipotes vexillifer. The sequence continues at coordinate 6,053,973 of NW_006786690.1, read as the reverse complement.
AGCTCCCCGTTGTCATGGAGCTGGGGTGCATCACCCTCCTAGTGTGCATGTGTCACCAGCCTGGAAGCTCTCTGAACTCCCTACCATGGAGGCTTCATCGAGTAGGCATGATCCAATATTAATTCCATTTGCAGCCCCTCTCCTCCCTCTGGAGGATGGAAGGAGGGCTAAAATTTCCAAGACTCTAATCATGACTGATTCTTTCCGGTTACCAGCCCCCATCCAGGAGTCATCCAAGAACCCACCTAGAGTCACCTCAATAGAACAAAAGATGCTCACAGTGCTTTCATCACTGAGGAATTTACAGGGCTTTTAGGAGCCCCATGCCATGGACAGAGGTCAAAAAACAGTATTAGAACAAGAGATGCTCCTAGTGTTCTTACCATTCAGTAAATTACAAGAGTATTAGGAGCTCTGTGCCAGGAACCAGAGGCAGAGACCAATATATATTTTCTATTACAGGGACACCTCAGAGATATTGCAGGTTTGGTTCCAGACCATTGCAATAAAGTGAATATGGCAATAGAGTCACACAAATTTTTTGGTCTCCCAGTACATATAAAAGTTATGTTTACACTACACTGTAGTCTAATAGGTGTGCCACAGGGTTATGTCTACAAAAATTTATATACCTTAATTTAAAAATACTTCATTGCTCAAAAATGCTAACCATCATCTGAGCCTTCAGCAAGTCATCATCTTTTTGCTGGTGGAGGGTCTCGCCTCGATGTTGATGCTGCTGACTGACCAGGGTCGTGGCTGCTGAAAGCTGGTGTACCCGTGGCAATGTCTTAAAATAAAATAACATTGAAGTCTGCCGCATCAACTGACTCTTCTTTTCACGAACGACTTCCCTGTAGCAAGCGAGGCTGTTTGATAGCATTTTACCCACAGCAGAACGTCTTTCAAAACTGAAGTCAGTCCTCTCAAAACCTGCCACTGCTTTATCAGCTAAATTTATGTAATATTCTAAATCCTCTGTTGTCATTTCAGTAGTCTTCACAGATCTTCACCAGGATTAGAGTCCATCTCAAGAAACCCTTTCTTTGCTCATCCGTAAGAAGCAACTCCTCACCTGTCACAGAGCTTTATTATGAGATTGCAGCAATTCAGTCACATCTTCAGGCTCCACTTCTAATTCTAGTTTTCTTACTGTTTCTACCACATCTACAGTGACTCCTCCATTGAAGTCTTGAACCCCGTGGGGGTTGGAATCAACTTCTTCCAAACTCCTGTTACTGTTGACATGTTGAGCTCTTCTCATGAATCACGAATGTTCTTCATGACATCCAGAATGGTGAATCCTTTCCAGAAGGTTTTCAATTTACTTTGCCCAGATCCATCAGAGGAATCACTATCTATGGCAGCTAAAACGTCTTACGAAATGTATTCATTAAATAATAAGACCCGAAAAGTGAAATTACTCCTTGATTCATGGGCTGCAGAATGGATGTTGTGTGAGCAGGCAGGAAAACATCATTAATCTCGTACATCTCCTTCAGAGCCCTTGGGTGACCAGGTGCATTGTCAACGAGCAGTAATATTTTGAAAGGCATCATTTTTTCTGAGCAGTTGGTCTCAACAGTGGGCTTAAAATATTCAGTAAACTATGCTGTCAACAGATGTGTTGTCATCCAGTCTTTGTTGTTCCACGTATAGAACGCAAGCAGACTAGATTTAGCAGAATTCTTAAGGGCCCTAGGATTTTCGGAATGATAAATGAGCACAGACTTCAGCTAAAAGTCACCAGATGCATTAGCCCCTAACAAGAGAGTCAGCCAGTCTTTAGAAGCTTTGAAGCCAGACATTGACTTCTCCTCTCTAGCTATGAAAGTCCTAGATGGCATCTTAAGTGGAAGGCTGTTTCATCTACACTGAAAATCTGTAGTTTAGTGTAGGCACCTTCATTCCTTACCTTAGCTAGATATTATGGGTAACTTGCTGCATGCAGCTTCAACATCAGCACTTGCGGCTTCACCTTGTATTTGTATGTTATGGAGACATACGAATACAAGCCTCTTTCCTAAAACCTCATGAACCAACCACCTCTGCTAGCGTTAAACTTTTCCTCCTGCAAATTCTTCACTTCTCTCAGCCTTCAGAAACAGAGAGAGTTAGGACCTTGCTCTAGGTTAGGTTTTGGCTTAAAGGAATGTTGTTGCCGGTTTGATCTTCTAACCAGACCACTAAAATTTTCTCCATATCAACAATAAGGCTGTTTTGTTTTCTTATCATTCGTGTGCCCACTACAGTAGCAGTTTTAATTTCGTTCAGGAAGTAACTTTTCCTTCGCATTCACAACTTGACTAACTGTCTAGCACAAGAGGCCTATCTTTCTGCCCATCTCAGCTTTCGACATACTTTCCTCACTAAGCTTAATCATTTCTAGTTTTTGATTTAAAGTCAGAGACATGGGACTCTTCCTTTCACTTGAACGCTTGGAGGCCATCACAGGGTTATTAATTGGCCTAATTTCAATACTGTTGTGTCTCAGGGAATAGGGAGGCCCGAGGAGAGTGAGAGAGATGGGGAACAGCTTGTCAGTGGAGCAGTCAGAATACACACAACATTTATGGATTAAGTTCACCATCTTACAGAAACATCCAAGATCACTATCACTGTAGCAAATATAATAATCATGGAAAAGTTAAAGACACTGTGAGAATTACTAAAATGTAACACAGAGACACGAAGTGAGCCAATGCTGTTAGAAAACCGGCACCAACAGACTTGCTTGCCACAGGGTTGCCACAAACCTTCAACTGGTAAAAACTAGTATCTACGAAGTGCAATAAAGTGCATTATAAAGAGATATGCCTGTATCTCACAATTGCATATTTACAGAATGATGCACCCTTCCCCACTATCTAGCTTTAGGTTTTCATCACCCACAACGAAACCCCATAGCCATTCGCACTCCTTCCCTACTCTCCTCTCTCCTCAACCCTTGGCAGCTACTAAGCTACATTCTGTCCCTAGGGATTTGCCTATCCTGGACATTTCATATAAATGGAATCATATAATACATGGTCTTTTGTGACTTCTTCCTGTAGCATAATGTTTTCAAGGTTCATCCATGTTGTAGCATGTATCAGTACTTCACTCCTTTTCTTGACTGAATAATATTTCATATTTTACATAGATACACAATACATTATCAATTCATCAGCTGATGAAAATTTGGGTTATTTCCACTTTCAGCTGT
>NW_006786690.1:6004553-6050742 GCF_000442215.2 Lipotes vexillifer | reverse complement strand
TCTTTCCCTTTCTTCCTAATATTCTACTCCTGACTGAAACAGAAAGTTAATAATGTTATTATTATACTCTATTTTATATGCTTGTTAAGGCTTTCAGTGGTATAGACTCTCCTTAAAATTCATGTTCTAAGCAAACAATCTCTCTTCCAAATGACAGCAGAGGTCACTTTGAGATGTGCCACTGTGAAGATTAACTGACATAATGGTACAAATCCTTTAATCAAAGTTATACATTCATATAGGGACTACTCTAAGGGGTTTTCTACCATCTCATGCCTAGAATTTAATTAAGAACTTTTCAGATGCTATCATGTTCTTGAGCTGCTCTCCTATGCAACAAAAATTCCTAAGGGCAGAGATCACGACACCCATTTGCTCTGTGTTATATTAGTACAGTTCAAAGGGAACATTTGGGCCTTTAATACTAGCTGAAAATAGTAGTATTAATAATACTTAACATTTATAGGGTGTTTAATATGTGCTAGACACTATGCTAAGTGCTTTTTACATACAGCACATTTTATTGTCACTACATATTTATGAGGTAAATACTATTATTATCTTCATTTTCTGGATGAGAAAACCAATTCAGAGATTAAGAAACAGAAGGTCACAGAGATGGACAAAGGGAAAGGCTAAGACTCAGGAGTATCTGACTCTGTTGCTTTCACCTTGACCACTATGCCTCACTGCTGGTGTTTAGACTAACCAAACACATGGCGAGTTACATTCAGATCTTATGCATATATACTAAGAAGATTGCTGCTGTAACTAAAAATAACAAAAAGATATTATAGTCAAAAATGAGAAGCTTAGTATTTATCTTGAGGGTGAATGCCCCCCCGTGCTACCCATCACTCTGAAGGGTTTAAGCAGAGATGTGAAAAAGGAGTGATAAGTCCAGATCTCTGTTTTAAAAAGATGACTACTTTGTGGAGAATGAACTTGAAGGGGACCAAAGCTGGAGCCAGAGAAATGAGAGGTATCCATGCAGAAGCGCAGGTCTAAGGCAGCAGGAAATGGAGAGGAGGAGACAAATTCAACAACCATATCAGGTAAAATGAGAGAACCTTGTTAACTGACCAGATATGAAAAAGGAGTGACTCAAGGAGGAAGTACATCAACAGTGACTCCAGGATTTTAGCTTAATTAAAGCCAGTGCCACTTAGATAAAAGAACAGAGTTGGGTAGGTGATTAGTCTGGTATCAGACATATTGAATCTGAGATGACGCTGAGCTTTCCGAGTGGAGATACCCAGCAGGCAACTGGAAATACAAGACTGAAGCTCAGAAGAGAAGGTGGGATGGAGATAAAAAAATGTATCATTAACACATACCACTGGGGCCATCGACCACTAGATGAAATTACCCATGAAAAGTGTGCTGAATGATATCAGAATTAGAACATAACCCAAATATGAGGGAAAATTCTGGGGTGGCGAAACTGTTGTATATTTTTACTGTGGTGGTGATTACATGACTTTACATGTCTGTCAAAATTCACAGAAATGTTACAAAGAGTGAATTTTATCGCATATATATTACACTCAATAAATCTAACTAAAAAAGAAAAGGGGAGTGATCAATAGTCAATAATCGGTACCAATAATGCCATTAGAAGTGGTAAAAAGACCAATACGATACATGTTGCAAGCATAAATCAGATCATATTAGTTAATGGTGAACACAGTAGAAGCAGAAATGGTAGACTGTTCTTGAGAAGACTGGGTAAGAGGAAGAATGAGTTTAAATGGTAACTAAATGGACGTGTAGGATTGAGGGAGTGTTTAATGTCTCAAAGAGACTTCAGCATATTTACAATGAGAAACAAGTCTGTGGGAGGTGGTGAATATATATATGAGACTGCAAAGGAACAGCTAGTAAACTCTGATGAAAGTTTGGACAGAGATAGGTTTGTAGCTCCGGCAGAAGGTTGAAAAAGGCATACTTAGTGCACTCAGTTTTCTAAACAGAGACAGAAGAAAGGCCATCTGCTGAGAGTGGGGAGGGTTGGGCTGATTACAGGATTTTACAACAGGGAGGTCATAAAATGAATGGTTGGTGGTGGAGAGCATGTGCTTGTAGCAGCACTTGCATTCACAGTGCTGTAATCCTGTCCAGTAGTGCTCTGCCTACTGGAATTTAAGAGAGAAGATGGGGAATTAGCACTGTTTTTTTCTAAAGGAAAAGGGGATAGGAATTATCAGATAATCCTCCTCTTCCATCTTTGCTCAAATCTCATCTTCTATAGAGGCCTACAATTCTAACCATGTTATTTACACACTACAACCTGCTGCCCCTCCAGCATTCTTTCCCTGCTTGATTATTTTTATAGTACTTAAAACTTTCTAATATAAACTAGGGCAGGGATCACGGGATTCTTCACTGATGACTCTGAAGTGCCCAGAACAATGTAGAACATAGTAGACCCTCATTAACTATTTGTGGCTGAAACAAGTGGGCATTCACAGGTCCTTTTAAACATACATAAATGTATACTCCCTAAATCCCGAAAATATTTAAATAACTTTATAACAATGTAAAAAGCATGTCAGAAAGAATAACAGAAATGTGATGTAAAGGAAGGCTTGGGTTGTAACTCTCCCGGTGACCCTGAAAAACCCAATTTACCTCCACGGCTTATTTTTGGTAACAGCAAAGTAAGAATAATTATATCCCAGAAACAACTGCTTAAATCGCAAGATTAATGCTTGAGATGCCTGAGAAAAGGTCTTGTAAACATTTTAAAAAAGATGATTTTATTATGATTGCAACTAAATTACCAAGTACTATTAATATAGCAATAGAAAATGGAGAAAAAACATATACTGAAGGAAATGCATTTTGGACATTTTTCTGCCTTAGTAGTGAAAATTATCTCGTCAAAGATATCGGAAACACTTCTCAAGACTACTGTATACAAGGTGAAGATGGCTCTTGGAGAAACAGAAAGCTTTTAGCAAGACTAGGCTTGCCTGAAAGAGAAGAGCATTCCCCTGAACTGTCTGTGTTACCCTGTCTGGAAGCAAGTAAAGTACAATGGTTTCTTTCCCAGGTAGATTAATTACTAAGTCTGGGAAAAGTGGGCTAAATTCTGAACAAAGTATCTATGTCTATTCATGGAAACATGTATAACTAAGTTAATTAATATCCAATGAATGAAGCTTCAAGGCTCATGTTGCGAAGAAATGAACTTCTGTAAATAGTGGGGAAGTGTAATCCATTTGAGGAGGCAAGGAGGACCTGTGCACAGTGCTTGCCGGACAGGCTTGGCACCTGAGTCGGTGGATAAGCTCCACCACCAGGTAAGTGTCTGGACTCCTTCCACAGCATATGAATATAGACAGAATTTGAACCAACACCAGCATTCTACAGAGAATGCTTAAGATTCCACTGTGGAAGGCAACAAGAAAATAGGAACAAAATAGCAGAAATGTTCTTTTTAGGCAGCTTTGTTGCCAATATTTTTATAAACATGGTGGGGAAATCCAGTCATTTTAATTTATTTATCCCTAAGGATGACTCAGACTCAAGCCTCTAGAAAAGGGAGCTAAGAGTCCTTGTTTTAAAAATTGCTCTGCTGGTGTTGATAAATGACATGGAACCAAGAATGTGTAAGAAGTTCTGTTCACAAGGTTCCAGAACACAGTCCTCCAGAGGAATATGAGAAGTTAAATTAGATGGGTGCACAATATGGGAAGGATTGGGCTTGTGGGACACTCAAACCACTGGTGACCTATTTTCGGCCCCAGTAACCAAATCTTCCAGGGATATTTCAAATACTTCTTAGGAAGTTTAAGTCAAGCAAAGGCAAGAATAAATTTCAAATTCCTTATTACTGATGTGGAACTTCAGGTTATGGTTTTAAACATGAGTCTTTTTCAGGTTAGTTTACATAAACTGAAAGACTTTTATTTCTTTTATTTTCTGCTTACTTACGTTTTATCTCTTTTCAATATTCACAAGTGAGAATAAATCAAGGATTATTATTAAAATAATTTTCCTGAATTAAAGTATGTTTCTTTTATACTGAAGTAAATCAAAAGTGAGAACATGGAGATTGGTTCAAGATGGCAGAGTAGAAGGACGTGCGCTCACACCCTCTTGAGAAAGCACCAGAATCACAACTAACAGCTGAACAATCATAACAGGAAGACACTGGAACTCACCAAAAAAGATACCCCACATCCAAAGACAAAGGAGAAGCCGCAATGAGACGGTAGGAGGGGCACAACCACAATAAAATCAAATCGCATAACCACTGGGTAGGTGATTCACAAACTGGAGAACAATTATACCACAGAAGTCCAGCTAATGGAGTGAAGGTTCTGAGCCCCATGTCAGGCTTCCCAACATGGGGGTCCGACAAGGGGAGGAGGAATTCCCAGAGAATCAAAACTTTGAAGGCTAGCGGGGTTTGACTGTAGGACTTTGACAGGACTGGGCGAAACACAGACTCCACTCTTGGAGGTCACACACAAAGTAGTGTGCACATCAGGACCCAGGGGCAAGGAGCAGTGACCCCATAGGAAACTGAACCAGACCTACCTGCTACTGTTGGAGGGTCTCCTGCAGAGGCGGGGAGAGGGGGGAGGCTGTGGCTCACAATGGGGACGAGAACACTGGCAGCAGAAGTTCTGGGAAGTACTCTTTGGCATGAGCCCTCCCAGAGTCGGCCATTAGCCCCACCAAAGAGCCTGCAGCCTCAGGCCAAACAACCAACAGGGAGGGAACTCAGCCCCACCCATCAGCAGACAAATGGATTAAATGAAAACAATGAAAACACAAGGATCCAAAACTCATGGGATGTAGCAAAAGCAGTTCTAAAGAGGGAAGTTTATAGCAATACAAGCCTCCCCAAGAAACAAGAAAAATCTCAAATAAACAATCTAACCTTACACTTAAATGAACTAGAGAAAGAAGAACAAACAAAACCCAAAGTCAGTAGAAGGAAAGAAATCGTGAAGATCAGAGCAGAAGTAAATGAAACAGAAACAAAGAAAACAAGAGCAAAGATCAATAAAACTAAACCTGGTTCTTTGAGAAAAACAAAATTGATAAACCTTTAGCCAGACTCATGAAGAAAAAGAGGGAGAGGACTCAAATCAATAAAATTAGAAATGGGGGGCTTCCCTGGTGGCACAATGGTTGAGAGTCCGCCTGCCGATGCAGGGGACACGGGTTCATGCCCCGGTCTGGGAAGATCCCACATGCCGCGGAGCGGCTGGGCCCGTGAGCCATGGCCGCTGAGCCTGCGCGTCCAGAGCCTGTGCTCCGCAACGGGAGAGGCCACAACAGTGAGAGGCCCGTGTACCGCAAAACAATAATAAAATAAAATTAGAAATGAAAAAGGAGAAGTTACAACAGACACCGCAGAAATACAAAGCACCCTAAGAGACTACTACAAGCAACTCTATGCCCATAAAATGGACAACCTGGAAGAAATGGACAAATTCTTAGAAAGGTATAACCTTCCAAGACTGAACCAGGAAGAAAGAGAAAATATGAAGAGACCAATCACAAGTAATGAAATTGAAACCATGATTAAAAATCTTCCAACAAACAAAAGTCAGGACCAGAGGGCTTCACAGGCGAATTCTATCAATCATTTAGAGAAGAGCTAACACCCATCCTTCTCAAACTCTTCCAAAAAACTGCAGGGGGAGGAACACTCCCAAACTCATTCTACGAGGCCACCATCACCCTGATACTAAAACCAGACAAAGATACTACAAAAAAAGAAAATTACCAACCAATATCACTGATGAATATAGATGCAAAAATCTTCAACAAAATACTAGCAAACAGAATCCAACAACACTTTAAAAGGATCATACACCATGATGAAGTGGGATTTATCCCAGGGATGCAAGGATTTTTCAATATATGCAAATAATTGTGATACACCATATTAACAAATTGAAGAATAAAAACCACACGATCATCTCAATAGATGCAGAAAAAGCTTTTGACAAAATTCAACACGGATTTATGATAAAAACTCTCCAGAAACCTACCTCAACCTAATAAAGGCCATATGTGACGGACCCACAGCAAACATCATTCTCCCTGGTGAAAAACTGAAAGCATTTCCTCGAAGAGCAGGAACGAGACAAGGATGTCCACTCTCACCACCATTATTCAACATAGTCTTGGAAGTCCTAGCCATGGCAATCAGAGAAGAAAAAGAAATAAACGGAATACAGGGGCTTCCCTGGTGGCGCAGTGGTTGGGAGTCCGCCTGCCGATGCAGGGGACATGGGTTCATGCCCCGGTCCAGGAGGATCCCGCGTACCGTGGAGCGGCTGGGCCCATGAGCCATGGCCGCTGGGCCTGCGCGTCCAGAGCCTGTGCTCCACAGTGGGAGGGGCCGCAGCAGTGAGAGGCCCGCGTACTGCAAAAACAAAAAAAAAAAAAAAAAAAGGAAAACAAATTGGAAAAGGAGAAGGGAAGCTGTCACTGTTTGCAGATGACATGATAGTATACAGAGAGAATCCTAAAGATGCCACCAGAAAACTACTAGAGCTCATCAATGAATTTGGTAAAGTTGCAGGATGCACAGAAATCTCTTGCATTCCTATACATAAACAACAAAAGATCAGAAAGAGGAATTAAGGAAAAAAATCCCATTCACCACTGCAACAAAAAGCATAAAATACCTAGGAATAAACCTACCTAAGGAGGCAAAAGACCTGTATGCAGAAACCTGTAAGACACTGATGAAAGAAATTAAAGATGATACCAACAGATGGACAGATATACCATGTTCTTGGATTGGAAGAATCAACGTTGTGAAGATGACTCTACTACCCAAAGCAATCTACAGATTCAAGGCAATCCCTATCAAACCACCAGTGGCATCTTTCACAAAACTAAAACAAAAAATTTTACAATTTGAATGGAAACACAAAAGACCCCCAATAGCCAAAGCAATCCTGAGAAAGAAAAACGGAGCTGGAGGAATCAGGCTCCCTGACTTCAGACTATACCACAAAACTTCAGTAATCAAGACAATATGATACTGGCACAAAAACGGAAATACAGATCAATGCAACAGGACAGAAAGCCCAGAGATAAACCCATGCACCTATGGTCAACTAATCTATGACAAAGGAGGCAACGATATACAATGGAGAAAAGACAGTCTCTTCAATAAGCGTTGCTGGGAAAACTGGACAGCTACATGTAAAAGAATGAAATTAGAACACTCCCTAACACCATACAGAAAAATAAACTCAAAATGGATTAAAACCTAAATGTAACACCAGACACTATAAAACTCCTACAGGAAAACATAGGAAGAACACTCTGACATAAATCACAGCAAGATCTTTTTTGACCCACCTCCTAGAGTAATGGAAATAAAAACAAAACTAAGCAAATGGGACCTCATGAAGCTTAAAAGCTTTTGCACAGCAAAGGAAACTACAAATAAGACGGAAAGACAACACTCAGGATGGGAGAAAATATCTGCAAACGAAGCAACTGACAAAGGATTAATCTCCAAAATATATAAACAGCTCATGCAGCTCAATATTAAAAAAACAAACAACCCAATCCAAAAATGGACCAAATACCTAAATAGACATCTCTCCAAAGAAGACATACAGATGGCCAAGAAGCACATGAAAAGCTGCTCAACATCACTAATTATTAGAGAAATGTAAATCAAAACTACAATGAGGTAACACCTCACACCAGTTAGAATGGGCACCATGAGAAAATCTACGAACAAATGCTGGAGAGGGTGTGGAGAAAAGGGAACCAACCCTCTTGCACTGTAGGTGGGAATGTAAATTGATATAGCCACTATGGAGAACAGTATGGAGGTTCCTTAAAAAACTAAAAATAGAATCACCAGGGCTTCCCTGGTGGCGCAGTGGTTGAGAGTCCACCTGCTGATGCAGGGGACACGGGTTCATGCCCCGGTCCGGGAAGGTCTCACATGCCGCGGAGCGGCCGAGCCCGTGAGCCATGGCCGCTGAGCCTGCGCGTCCGGAGCCTGTGCTCCGCAATGGGAGAGGCCACAACAGTGAGAGGCCCGCGTACCGCAAAAAACAAAAACAAAAACAAAAACACAAAAATAGAATCACCATATGACCCAGCAATCCCACTACTGGACATATACCCTGAGAAAAGCATGATTCAAAAAGACACATGCACCCCAATGTTCATTGCAGCACTATTTACAGTAGCCAGGTCACGGAAGCAACCTAAATGCCCATCGACAGATGAATGGATAAAGAAGATATGACACATATGTACAATGGAATATTACTCAGCCATAAAAAAGGAACGAAATTGGGTCATTTGTAGAGATGTGGATGGACCTAGAGACTATCATACAGAGTGAAGTAAGTCAGAAAGAGAAAAGAAATATTGTATATTAACACGTATATGTGGAATCTAGAAAAATGGGACAGATGAACCAGTCTGCAAGGCAGAAACAGAGACACAGATGTAGAGAACAAACATATGGACACCAAGGGGGAAAGCCGGGAGGGCAGTGGTGGTGGGATGCATTGGGAGATTGGTATTGACATATGTATATTAGTATGTGTAAAACTGATAGCTAATAAAAACCTGTATAAAAAAAAAAAGCGATAACAGCAACTCGATTGGCTGTATGAATCTGAATTTTATTAACAATTCTTGAAACATATAATCATATCTCCATTTGAGAAATAAATGTCTCATCTTGCAGCCTACAGAAACCGAAAACCATCCTTCAACCTTAGCTGAGCCTATAAGAAATATAAGGCAAACACTTGGAAGCCACACAAACCAGGTCACCTGCTGCTACCACTAAAATACTGGGGATATGGGAGGCTGTTGCCAGTCTCTATAACCAAGGAGTTTATATCTGAACATCCACGTGGGACATACAAGATCTTGGATCCCTACAGAAGCAAGGACTTGGAAATGAGATTCTTATAAAAATCCCTGAGACTCCTAACAGAGTGACAGTCTCAGTGAAAAGGAAGCTAAAACAGTGCACAGACCAAAATAAACCAGTGAACCAACACAGAGTGATGACAAGGAAGGATGTTTGGTTTCAACTAGGTGTAGAGAGCCTGCTGTCATCCTGAAAATTAGTATACACAGGGAATGCGTTTACTTTGTGTGCAGTAAGAAAGTTCGTTTAGGACATTAAACTCAGATTAAGTTCCAGCTAATGTTTTCCCTAAGACATGCTTTGAGAGGAGCTGCCCTCAATCCACATCTGGGAAAGTTTAGCTGAAGATAAGTTCATAAAACAAATTTATAAAATATACAAAGAAGCCATGAGCCAAACCAGAGAAGACAAACAGCAAGATTAGAAACCTCCCTCTGCCAGAAGAATTTCAAATAATAGTTTTATATCAAAACAGATAATGAACGTAAAAGATAAAGAAAAAAAATCACTTTTTTTTTTTTTGCAGTACGCAGGTCTCTCACTGCTGTGGCCTCTTCCGTTGCGGAGCACAGGCTCCGGATGCGCAGGCTCAGCAGCCATGGCTCACGCACGGGCCCAGCCGCTCCGCGGCATGTGGGATCTTCCCGGACCGGGCCACGAACCCGTGTCCCCTGCATCGGCAGGCGGACTCTCAACCACCGCGCCACCAGGGAAGCCCACTATTATTTTTAAAAGTGGAAAAGTTCACGTTACACAGCATGCATGGCACACAGTATATTCACTCATGAAATTGCACAAAATGAATTCCTGAATGCTGAGCAGGGAACGTTTTTCCACAAGTTCTGAAATTTTCTCTTCTTCCCCACCAAGTATAACGAAACCATAATAAAAATTCCTAGGACTTCAAGAAATCAATTAATACAGGGACTTCCCTGATGGTCCAGTGGTAAAGAAACCATCTTCCAATGCAGGGGACGCGGGTTAGATCCCTGGTCGGGGAACTAAGATCCCACATGCCGCAGGGCAACTAAGCTCACGCACCTCAATGAGACAGCCCACGTGCCGCAACTAGAGACAGAGAAGCCCTTGCGCTGCAACAAAAGATACCGCATGCCGCAACTAAGACCCAACGCAGCCCAACATAAATAAATATTTTTAAAAAGAAATCAATTAATACAGATTTTTGCACATTTAATTATTGAAGTGATCATATGAATCAAAAGTCTGGCCCATCTCTGAGGCTTTTCAGAGTACCCTGAAGATACAATTCTCGTTTTATAGGGTTTGCCCTTCAACTCCTAAGCATCCAGAATTGCTGCAATTTGCTCCAGTCAGAAATATGATCTAGAATGGTGGCAAGAAAATGTTTTCTAGCAGAAGTAAGAGAAGGGACCATACATCCTAAGTCTGACTTTACTGCTTTAAACAAGTATCTTTATACAAACTACTGCCTATTTCTATGCATCACACCTGTGAAAAGCAAATGGTTTCTGAAGCCAGCTTTAAAGTGTTTCATCCTCAGGCAGAGACAGTAAGAACTATTCTCAAAAGTCAACAACAAAAGACTGATATCCAAACCAAACTGTTACAATTTTAATATCCTCTCAAAGTCAACAAGGTACGCTAAATAAGTGCAAAAAAGACGGGAGTCATTAAGCATATGACAATTTCAGGTCGATATTATCTAAAAGAATGATGATGAGTTAATTTTCACGGTTAACTTTTGTAGCAATAACATTAAAAAATATTAACACTGAAATCAGAGGGCCAGGAATGTTTCTGGTAAGGCTTACAATTTAAAAAATGCTAGAGGTGCATGGGTTCTTGAGGTTCATTTACTTTGAATTTTGAAGAGTGTAAGATATAAAGGGAAATTACAGAACTTCTAGTTCCTTTAAAACACATTCATAGGTTAAAAAAATCATGAAACTAGAAAAATGCCAAGACACTTTCCTTCCTGACATCACTAACCTCTACCTCATCCCTAATCATGGCAAAAGACAGTTCTTTCTTTTAGCTATCTTCTGGTTTACTGCTGAATAATCTATATTCTTTTACTAAGGTGCTGGTGACTTATATTACTAACTCCAAGAGTATTTATTTGCATTTCGAAAAAAATGTACCATGGTATGAAGACAACTTAACCCCAAATTCTGTTTGTCCATTTGTCCCTGGGGGCTGTCTTGCAATATCAGGCCACCTAAGTGACAAACTGCTTAAAAGAATGAATGAATGTCAGGGATGAGTAGAAGTGGGATTTCAGTGCAGAACTTTGCTTTATACTGATTTCAGTTCTGAGATACGGTCTGTATCTTTGACTGTATTCCCTATGCCTGCTATTCTTTCTATTATTTGTTTGGATCTTTTTTCCAAAACATTTTTCTTCAATAGCTTCTCCTATTTTTGGAACTACCACATCACTAACTGTTGAATGACAACTCACAGGCAGGTAAATGAAGGGAAAAAAATGAAGGGTCAAACAAATTACTATTCTCCATCAAACAAGTGTTCTTTGGAGGGGCATTCACCTACAGCCACACCAAAAGTAAGACTGTTTTTTCAAAGAGTTACAAAAAAGCCCCAAGTCATCACCCCACCAAGGAGGAAGTTCCTAACATTGTGAAGGCACTATGCTTCTGGAGCATACTGATGCTTACAGAGGCCAGTCTCTTAAGGCAACAGGCGATTTATAAATATTTATGATAAATTTCTCCCAGTCCCAACTGCCTGGCATTGTTTGCTTTTCTGCTCTGGTTTACTGTGGAACTAGGTGTTCTACAGTTCCAAAGAACCAGACACCTCTCAGAGACCTTCATGAGGAAATTACCTCGAGAACTGAGCTGGGTGGGAAAACCACATCTTAAAAGTAGAGATCAGGTTTTTTTGACTTGCCAAGTTTCTCAATTAGACAGGTCACAGTAGGCAATAAATACTGGGGATGTGGGTGACTAAAACATCTCCAGTACATATCTAGATCAACTGCTGGGGGAACAGTCATTTGTCAAATTGTATAACTCAACTTGACAGGTACACAGAGAGCAAATTATACAGTGTAGGGCAATGTTTCAGAAGATGGGCTATGCTGACTTTTTTTTTTTTTTTTCTCGGTACGCGGGCCTCTCACTGTTGGGGTCTCTCCCGTTGCAGAGCACAGGCTCTGGACGCGCAGGCTCAGCGGCCATGGCTCACGGGCCCAGCCGCTCCATGGCATGTGTGATCTTCCCGGACCGGGGCATGAACCCGTGTCCCCTGCATCGGCAGGCGGACTCTCAACCACTGCGCCACCAGGGAAGCCCTATGCTGACTTGTTAAAAGCCATATTCTTATGGACTACTGACATAAGAATAGTTGATAAGCCTCAGATAACTTTTGATTAATATTATAAAAACCTAATGGTTAGATCCAAGATTCCAGGTGATGCTACATTAAAAAGAAATAATTTTGAATTCAGAAGAATACTTTGACAATATTAATGATAAAGTAATAATGATATAATTAATATTTCAGGAAAAATGAAACTTTAAAAAGAAAAAGCAGAAGAGTATTAAACCTATCTGCGAGTTAATCAGAGAGGGTATTTATTTTTCAGAACTAGTTATAAACCTTTGACATTCTGATTGCTATTTTCCTTAACCCAAGATTAAAGAAGAGGTCTTGCATAGAGGAATTCTTTTAAGTTTAGGATTGATTATGCTTTAAAATTCCGAGAAGACAGGATTAGGGACTATAAACCATGCTGGTTTTGACTGGTTTCCAGCCCCAAAGCAACAAAATTAACCACGGAGGAAATGATTCATATGAACGAGGCAAAAACAAAAAACACGTGTATGGTGACATATACCTTGGAGGCATTTTGTATATTTGAAATTTCATTTGCATTTTTAGACAACGGAGTACTCTTTGCTGGATGCACTAAAACATAAACACACCAACGAAGAAATCAGACTAGGAATTACAGCATTCATTTGATGTTTCTGGAAGTCAAGGAAAGTAGCTAATTAAAAAATAACTCGGGCTTCCCTGGTGGCGCAGTGGTTGAGAGTCCGCCTGCTGATGCAGGGGACAGAGGTTCGTGCCCCGCTCCGGGAAGATCCCACATGCCACGGGGTGGCTGGGCCCGTGAGCCATGGCCACTGAGCCTGCGCGTCCGGAGCCTGTGCTCCTCAACGGGAGAGGCCACAACAGTGAGAGGCCCGCGTACCGCAAAAAAAAAAAAAAAAAAAAAAAAAAAAAGTAAAATAAAAAAAAATAACTCAAACACTGCTTCTTTTTTATGTTCAACAAGCAAAATATAATTAATAACAGAATAGCTTACCTGGGACTGGGCTCTTTCTTGAACTTAAGTTCTGAGAGTCCATAATCTCTTCTGTTTGCCCATCTGCTTCTACCTCTATTTTGTTCTGAATCTCTTTTGCATCTTCATTAAGGCAAGTTCTTACGCTCTCGTCCTCTTCTAAGACTCTCTGAACTGCGGTGGGACCACTAGCAGTACTAACGTTAGAGGCAGCCGCAGGAACAATGACTGGTGTGGGAGGAGGAGAAGCTGGAGGAGTTGGAGGAGACGGAGAAACGGAGGGAACTGTGGAAGGGGCGACAGGAGTTGCAACACTCTCCACTTTCATTTCTTCTGGGGGATTTTCCAGAATCTCCAATTCAAGAGTCAATGGCAACACCTCCTGTTTTACTATTTCCACAATGCTTTCCGTGGCTGGTAATTTTTCACTAACTCCATTCATTTCATTAATTAGGTTAGTACTAGAAATCAGCGGAATATCATTAGGTGCTACACTACAAGATTTCTTGCATATATCATCGTCAATTTCATCTGTTGGTGAAGGATCTGATGCTTCTGTGCAAGATGTGGGGCTGGGTATAGGAATTGTGTCTTCTTTTGAGGAAGAGAGTTCACATCTGTCATCGGCAGCAGTGGTGAATACTGGCTGGCTGCTAAGAGCAGCAGGGGTGGGGGAGGCAACTGTACTTCCAGCAAGTGGAGGAAGAGTGGCAGGCGATGGAGGCAGAGTAAGCTCTGGTATGGCTTCTACTGCAGTAACCTCAGATGTCTGGCCTGCTTGTTCTTTCTTCTCTCCACTAAGGGCTAGCCTAAGGACTGGGGAAGGAGTCTTTAACACTGGATCTGGTTTTGGCTTCTCTTCTGGGAAAGAAAAAAATGAAAGACATTTAGGAATAATTTTTGGATCAGAGATTGTATTGTATTATTTTAGGGTAATTCTTTTAATCTCTTACTCTAAAACATGGGCAGCACAAGACAGATCAAAATATTACTTATTTTGCCACTCCAAAAACATGGTCATATTTTCTTCTCTATTTTCCACTATTACTTAACCTCCAATACATATATAAGGTTTATTTTGAAGTAAGAGAAGGAATTAATTCACCAAATGACTATGTCAAGAACACAAAGGGAAAATCTAATCAAACCTGTAACTAAAACATTCTCGGGATGGGAATGGGGCTTTTCTTTAAGGTAGAGAAAGCCTTCACCTGTAGAAAATTTTTCTACCAAGGATACACTATAGAGACAGGACAGGACAGTTCAGGGGCAAATAACTGGAGATTAAATTATTAGATACAGATATTATTTTTTATTCTATATATTTCTGCATTGGGGAGATTTTTATAAAGAACATGTATTGCCTGTATAAAAAACTGGTTTCAATAAAAACTATCATGGTGTCATTTATTATCAATGAAGTTTATTATCAGTGAAATCAAGTTCCTGAACATAAAAATTCATTTAGAAATTAACTTTCATTTCTTAAAAGAGGCATATAACTAGAAATAATGTTAAGGAATAAAAATGGAAACATATCTTGTATCTTCAGTTGTAAAAAAAAAAATTCTTTAAGGAGAAACCAACGTTAATATTCAGATAATCAAGTCCAATTAAAAATAAACATTATATGTTAAAATAATACAGAAAATGTGCATCTGTATATAGACAAAGAATGACAGCAAGAGTGAGAGAGATAAATTGATAATCATAATAAAGGTTAATAAATTGATAATCATAATAAACCAGAAAAATGAAAGGAAAGCTAACTCATGAAAATTTCTGTATTTTAAAATTCCAGGTAAACTGATACATGATTCATGCCTGGGAAGATGAAACCAAAGGAGATTTAGACTGGTTTCCAGCCTTGTGTTTCCTTAGTGGAATAAACAGGCTGCAGTGGAAAAATAACTATTCATGAGCATGTTCATCAAATGCAAACAAAAATTTTAAGCATTGCTGAAAGACAATCTAAACTGAAAGGGACTTTACTTTCTCTGCCAGAAATCTTTATGCATAAGTGAAATTGAGTGTTTACAATAACTTTTAGTTAAGTAAGTCTGTCAAAGAAAATATGCTCGTTGATCAGATAAACAGATGGTAAAATTAAGCTGTTAAAGGCTAATTCATTCACTGCAACTACTTTTACTGGCCTTAAAATTCACTTTAATTGATGGGCTTAGAGGACAGTGTTTCTTTAACTCTGCCTATTTACTGTAGTGGAGAAATAAGATCAATACGCTCTGAATGCCAAATACTTCAGACTAAGTTGTCAGGGCAAGAGACAAAAACGTTCAAAGAAATACGTCTATTATATTTATTACATATATGTGATATATATAAAATAAATACGTATTTATTAAAATATCCCTGATGAAAATACTTTCCAACTCAACCAGAGTAACTGCTACGTGGGTAACCCAGATTATAAGATACCACTATTAAAAAGCACATCAGAGTATTACCCTTTGGGACTTCCCTGGTGGAGCAGTGGTTAAGAATCTGCCTGTCAATGCAGCGGAAACGAGTTTGATCCCTGGACCGGGAAGATCCCATATGCCGCAGAGCAACTAACTCCGTGCACCACAACTGCTGAGACCACACGCCGCAACTACTGAAGCCCACCCACTCTAGGGCCCACGTGCCACAACTACTGAAGCCCGTGCACCTAGAGCCCGTGCTCCGCAACAAGAGAAGCCACCGCAATGAGAAGCCTGCGCACCGCAACGAAGAGTAGCCCCCTCTTGCCGCAACTAGAGAAAGCCCGCGCTCAGCAACGAAGACCCAATGCAGCCAATAAATTAATTAATTAATTAATTTTTAAAAAAAGGATATTACCCTTTATGACCATTGAATGAAACCTAGATGAATTAAATTAAACAATAGAAAATAGTAAATCTCACATTAACAATCTAATAAGAGTATGTCAATTCAATTATTAATTTTGGGAAATAAAATTTCTGATACTAAAAATATCAAACAAAAGCAGACCTATGACTGAAACTTCTATATACTCTTGAGAAATAGCTAACATTAATAAAGAAAATTAGAAACAAAAAAATTTAATTATTTTGAGAGCTCCTTATTCTGAAATAAGTCCTTTAATTCATTCATTAAACTTTTACTACAGAAAGCTGAAAGGTATAATAGAGTAGATCTAAATAAAGAACACTGATTTTATTTCTCTAAGAACTTTTACTATTAAGAGTATGTTTTTCAGAGCCATGATAGTTTGAAATCTAATATACTGCATTCAAAATGTTTATACCATTTGGCCATTTTTAGGAATTTGCAGGAATTTCACCTTTAAGAATTTTTTTCTAAGGAAATAAACACTGAAAAGACAGAGGTCTAGAATATTTAAAGCAACAATATTTATAATAGAAAGATAAACTAAATGTCTAACCATGAGGGACTTATTAAAGAAATAATGGTCTGGGCATATAATGGTAATTATTGCAATCATTTGAAATAAGCTTTTAAAAGAGTATTTAATTATAAAGAAAGCTGTTTATAATAAAAGACATGTTTTTCTAAAAAGCAGGGCACAAAACTGCACGTGGAGCATAAGCCTACTGGTAACAAAAAAAATACAGAATACTAACATAGATGCATATGGGGAAGTCTAGAATTACATACAGGCTATTAACAATGGTTCTGGATAATGACATAAGAGATAATTTTTCTTTCTGTTTAACCATAGTTTCTATAACGAATGTCAAATTTATAAGAAAGAAAAAACTGCTCCCTTTTATTCTCATAGAGTGGTGGAACCAAGCTCCTAGATGGGCGCCCTTTGGCTGTCAGGAGCCACACATGACCGAGAGGGTGTTGCTATCATTTAATGGGGAGAGACCAAGAATGCTAAGCATCCTGCAATTTGAGGGACAGTCTCATTTGACAGAGCATAGTCCTGTCCTAAATTCCAAAAGAGCCCCAACTGAGCTACATTGGTACAACTGGTTGAATTACAACAGAATACCATTCGTTGAATACCTACTCTACATCAAGAGCCTTCAAAACACACTAAGACTAAGGCTCAAATAACTTTTATTTGTATTTATTTATACATACCATATCCTCAATACACTGAGCTGAATGTATTTTTTCAAACATCAAACAATCACTTAAGCTGTGTCTCTGGACTATCACACCAACTGAAGATTTTAATTCATTCAACAGTCTTTCTACAAGTCAAGTTGAGGTCTTCCTTGGGTTTTTATCAAGTACCAAAACAAATGGGAAATGGCATATTTGTCTGGAAACTTGGTCTTTATGTAACTATTCCAGCTGTTCACATCAAAAATTGAGAAAATCAGACAATTATGGCAGCTAACATTTATTAAGCACTTAATATGTACCAGGAAATGGATCAAATACCATATATACATAGTGTCCTTTAATTCTTTTACAATCACCAATGGGATAAAAACTATTACGTTCCTATTTTACAGAGGAGGAAACTGAGGGTTTTAGAAATTAAGTCACAGGTCCAAGGTCATATAACTAGAACCTAAAAATGATTTCAAATGCTAAATTCTTCCAATTCAAGAACCTAAAAATGATCTCAAATTCTAAATTCTTCCAATTCAGAAGGGAAAAGGGGGGGGGGTTTATGGAAAAAGAAGTATTTAGGTGAATCAAGCTGGTGGGAGACTTTGGGGCTAAAATGGGATCCCAGTACAAACCCTCAGTAACGAGACTTCCACCAAGAGAGAAAAACCAATCTGACTGCAGAATACAGAATCTATTGTTTCTGGGGGTAATATAACAATTTTTTAAAACAGTGCAGTTTTGTATCCTACTTTAATTTCAAAATGAATCTACAGTTAAGAAGAAATTTTTAAAAACTTTAACTGTTAAAAAATTCTCTGAAAAATGATGAACCCTTTCTAATGTTATTTGAATTACATATATTTAGTTTAAAAAAGAAAACTACTCTGAAAACTATTCTATATATTGACAAGCTATGGAAAGAATTAGAAACAGAAGATTAGAATTACTGAGTTTTCTGGAGAACAGCTGGTACTAGAGGAAGACAGCAGTAGTTCCAAAAAGTTACTATAAGCTCTATGAAATATACTTAAAACAGAAGTTTTTCTTTTCATCAAGGTAATGTCGAACATTTTCCAATTCACTCATATCTATATCAAACATCAATTTGAAATGTTGATTTTATTATTCAAATTTCCACTAAGCATAAAAAACTGAGAGGAAACAAAGAATTCTACATTCCTCCTTCTGCAAATCAAGGCCTAAATATGGTAAGATGCAGGTGTCTACCTAATCCAAAAATCTTAGGTCAGAGCTATCACCATCAAGATATGTTATGAATTCCTTGTATTGAAGCCCAGCTAGAGAGAGTCAGTGTAAAGGATATATTTTAAGGCCTCTCTGCATGGTAATTATTCAGTATGTTTAGCACAATTCTAACTAGCAAAAGGATTATAACTGTGCAAAAGTAATGACATTTTGAAGGGAATACCCTGAAAATTCTCCACTCAGATTAAAAATATTCTGAATTTTGACTCAAAATTGCTTGATCATTGGTGGTAGGAAGTAGCCTTCCACAATACCTACAAACTGCACTCCTGCAAGGTGAATGGCTTTAATATTAACAAATGTAACTTTAAGCATTTATGAGTCTCTAACTCTGAACATTGCTGAAAGAAGTATTTGACACTGCAACTTTTAGAAGCATGCCAGTTTAGGATTTATTACCTATCTTGTGGTTTAAAACTATTTCATAAAACAAAATTTAGGACTTGTCTCTTTTCAAGTCTACTAGGCTCTTGAATACTAAAGGCAAAGAACACCATATTATCTTTGCATGCCATAAAGAAACATTGAAACCACACATTAGAAGTCTGTGTTATCATCCTGCAATCCAGTGAAAAAACAATGCCACTAAATACCTCCACTTTGACTGTGTGCCAATTCCCAATGCTTTTTTTTTTTTTTTTTTTTTTTTTGCGGTATGCGGGCCTCTCACTGCTGCGGCCTCTCCCGTTGTGGAGCACAGGCTCCGGACATGCAGGCTCAGAGGCCATGGCTCACGGGCCCAGCCGCTCCGCGGCATGTGGGAATCTTCCCGGACCGGGCCACGAACCCATGCCCCCTGCATCGGCAGGCAGACTCGCAACCACTGCGCCACCAGGGAAGGAAGCCCCCCAGTGCTTGTTAAAGAATAATTTTTAGAAAGTACAGAAAGTATACATCAGCTATGGAATATTAAGGGGTTTGGAGGAATAAATAATTCAAGAAAACAGAAAACACATATGACTTCTATTCATTCTTAGAATGAAATCAGAAACGAACAAACTAACTTGCTTCCTTCTGTGTCTAATGAATTGTCTCCCAATTTTAGCTAAGGTCAACTTAAATCCAACTAGGCAGGAAAGAGAGGCTGTGATAACCCACTTTCTGGCATGAGATTTCCCTTAAAGTTTCCTATTTATAATCCAAGAGGCAGTAAGTGTACTTATTTCACCAAACATTCGGTACTTCATGTTCAAGGTCAACAGTAGAGACCTTAGTATGATTCCTGCATAATAGTACCTAACGGCTATAATTTACTAAGCGCTTTTCAAATGCTTGGCATGTCCCCACTACAACTCTGTGAGGCAGGTATTCTTCATTCCATTCTGTAACTGAAGAAATGAAGATATACAACATAATGACTCATCAAGACCAAACAGTGCTTGATGGATTCAGGATCTGAACTCAGTACTGTCCCCAACTGAGGCTACAGAAGCCAAACTTGTAAGAAGAAACATTTTATGTTTTTATAAATAGCAAGATACACACACACATGTTGAACTTACAAACAAAACTGTTGTTCTTATAAAGAAATATATACATCAATTTATTTTCCCCAACCTTGTTCCAAAAGAAACAGTTTAAGGCAGCTAAGCTTTTACCTATAAATATACATTGACAGTGAGGCATTAATACAATGTAGGAAAAATTTTTACTAATCATACCTACTTTACTTTCTTAGAGGTAGAACACTTTGATTTTCCATCTCAAAGCTTTGTTTAACAGTGGGTATCTAAATAATCCTCATGTTTTACTTTTATTCCTAAATGCTGAGGGCAATGTAATTAATTAAAAAAAAAAAAAGAAAAAAGAAAGAGACTAAAGGTAAGAGGGAGGAAAATAGTCATACACAAACCTTGCTTCTGGTCGCTAGCTGCAGTGACAGGGATGCTGGCAGCAAGATGAGCGCTCTCCACAGTCCCATAAACCACAGGGCTGTGCTCAGGGACCTGGCTGGGCAGCTGCTGGGATTTGAAGTACAAAAAAGGGTGATAATGAGCGTGCGAACATAAAAACTAGCAACATGGAACCCAAGGCAAGTGGGGAAGAAAAAGTAGGGCAAGAGATCACAAAATTAAAAAAACAAAAAACAAAAAACAAAAAACAGAAAGCAAGGAAAAAATATATAGGCCAGTATAATAAATTCAAAAAGTACATGGGAAGACAAGGAAGAAAAGGAAAAGAGGCAGCAGGAAAGGGGAAGGAAAAGAGATGATTAATATTAACCACAGCAAGAGAAGACAGCACAACAATCATTAGTACAATGCATTCTCCAGTGTTCCTTCTGTGGACAGACTTTCAATCTAACAGTTATGTCACATCTGAGAGAGAATTTAGCATCCTCCCAGTCAAGACCAAAGGGACTTGGTCAACTTCATTTATAAATTACCTAGCAAAGTAGTTCATCAGTCAAAAAGAGGACAAACAAAACATGATGGGTTTTGAAACCAGTTACTGATTTAAGAAAACAATACTGAAAGGTGATTCTTACCATTTGTCCATATAACCACGCAGGTGAAATACAACTTGGAAAGCCTTTAAAGAAACTTTCACCTTAAAATGTCTTTAGATTCTGGGTCAAGGATGATATCTTTTCAGAGTCTGAAATCTGAGTAAAGTATCTGGCTTTTCAGAGCTAAGAGAAAACTATCCTTTTCAATCAGCCAGTATATGGAATAAAAAATGCCCATCAAAATCCTAGCAGAGGAGGTTGAAAAAAATTGCAGGCATTGTTCAACTTAGAGGGAAAAAGAATTACACAAGAAAGAACAAGAACATTCAATCTGCATCACATTCCAGTTAGGTATTTGTTCTGGATTTGAGGGTTACACAAAAGCCACACAACAAAGCAGTGTCTCTCCTTGGAGATCTAAGGTCAATTTTTTGATAGCTATAATCGTCTACACTGAATTCTATCAGTGCTATCAGAGCAGAGCTCCCTGCACAATTCTGATTTTTTTTTTTGGAGGGGAAGGGGAAACTGGGGGTAGACAGGGCCACTCAAAAATGGGAGTTAATGAAAAATATTTTCGAGTCAGTGAGTCTCACATACAGTAGGAATATAAAATGAAATATATGAGTTAAACACCTATCATTTAGCATATGTCATTTAACTAACAATGCTTTTCACAATGTACAACATACAACTTATATAGGACTATATGTAATGTATAAAATAACATAAAAATGGGAAAAATAGTATTATCTCACCTATTCATTATAGGCCATGAAAGTACTCATATTCCACAAAAACTTCTAAATGAAGACCACTAAAATTATATTTCCGTATGTAAAAAATGAAAGAGTTTCTATTTTCACTTTGAATCACTGTCAAATGGATAGTACTACCATGATTACTCTACTCTGAATCCTTAGCTTCAGTGGGAAAAAATTCCATTATTAAAATTCAAAAATTAGGAAGGGTTCCCAGCTGTAAGTGAAAATAACAGTCACCCCTCTACACCCGCAGATGTGTGAACTGCAGATACACAGACACGATTGTACTAGCCATTAATACCTAAAAGACTTAAATATCCACGGATTTTGCTATCCGTGGGTCCTGGAACCAATCTTCTGTGGATACTGAGGGATGACTGTAGGGACTCAGTTCAATTCTATGGCTGAAAACAGCTCTAGAACAAAGGAAAGAGTCTATACTCTTTAATATTTATTAAATAGTCATCCACATAACCCAGGAAAGAAAGATCTGTAAATTGTGCCCTTTACCAGAAAGAAAGAAAATATTAACTACTCTAATAGGGAAACTAATAACCAATGAAAAAGGGTAACTGCTGAAAGTACGTCACCAAAATAAATGACATACATGGTTAAGGTGAGAGTTTTAAGACAGTAAAAGACTGCTGATACCTATAAATCTGTATAGATCAGAGAGTTTTTCAATCTAAGATTAAAATACCTTCAATCATGTTAAAAAGACAACTGTACAGACATTTTTCTAACAACAAAGCCCTAGGAAGATGTTATGTATAAAGATTTATAAGAAAGGAGTGAGATAACATGTTGGTTAGTTCCAAATCCAAGTATCTAGTACTTAGTCATATAGCCACGGAATGCTAGGAAAGTACTCAATTTCCTCAGCTGGGGACTTCCCTGGCAGTCCAATGGTTAAGACTCCACACTTCCAATGCAGGGGGTGCAGGTTCGATCCCTGGTCGGGGAACTAAGATCCCACATGCCACATGGCGCAGCCAAAAAAAAAAAACCACACAAAGGTAATCCTTAGCTGTAAACTGAAAAGAAACTAAAGATCCTACAGTGCCTTTCAGCTTTAACATTCTCTAAGCCTCTGACAGGACCAAGAAAATAACATACTAACATACAACATACATCAATACTTTAATTTTGTTTCAGACTAATTTTAATTTAGGATAATCTCAAATTTTAGCTAACTTCTAATTTCATCTCTTCTCAGGTGACATGATCAACCCTGTTGAGAATATATTTAATGAATTTCAAAATCACTGCACTTCTGTCACTTTCACTACTGGTAGGAGTTAAAATTTATAAAAATCAGACCGGAAGGGCAATTGATATCAAAACATTAAATAATTCAACAAAGATGCTCAGGAAGTCAGGTTAAAAGGTTAGGATTTATTTGGCAACATCACATGTTTCAACAGTTCATAATTTATGTCAATGCTAAATTCCCTCCCCACATCAAATTTTTTAAGATCAAAGCTCTGAGTGGCAGAAGAAAAAAATTCTCACTTTTCAAATACAATGTTAAGGAAGCTTATTTAAAGAATGGCAAGATATCAGATACTTGATAGTACCCAAGAAGTGAATTTCCTTTATGAACTCTACCTGAGAATCTACTCTGTTGACGATTTACATATTAAATTTGAAATACTGGCCTGAAGGGATACTGGTAGATGTGGGCCCACTGGAAGAATTAATCTTTTTAAAACAGAGTACCAACAGATAAAACGAGGCAACAAAATCTGGGATTGTCTTTAATATTCTTTGCACAACTTAAAATTCAATTCTCAAGAGCAGCCAAGAGGGCAGAGTAGAAAGACTCAGTTATCTCACTCATGAGCACACCAAAATCACAACTGCCTTCAAAACAACCATCAATGAAAAAGACTGGAACCTACCAGAAAAGATTTTCTAAAACTAAAGACATAAAGAAGGAACTAAAACAAGACAGGTAGGAGGGACAGACTCATGATATAATCAAATCCCATACCCCTGAGTGGGCAACCCACAAACTGGAGAATAGTTATATTGCAAACGATTTCCCATAGGAGTGAGAGTTCTGAGACCCATGTCAAAGTCCCCAGTCCAGGGGTCCTGCACCAGCAAGATGAAACCCCAGAGCATGTGGCTTTGAAGGCCAGAGCGGCTTAATTTCAGAAGCCCCATAGGACAGAGGGCAAAAGAAACTTCACTCTTAAAAGGGTACACACAAAATCTGATGCGCACTGGGACCCAGGTCAAAAGCAGTAACCTGATAGGAGCCTGGGCCAGACCTACTTGCTGGTCTTGGGCAGTCTCCTGGAGAGGTATGTGTGTGTGGGGGTGTGTGGCTATGGCTCACCCTGAGGACAGATACTGGTGGCAGCCATATTTGGGAACATTCTACTGTGTGACCACTGCTGCTGGTGGCTGCCATCTTCACTCACTAGTTCCAACACCTAACCCTAAATCCACACAACAGGCCTGTAGGCACCAGTGCTGGGACGCCTCAGGCAAAGCAACTCGGCAGGAACAGAGGCCCACGCATCAGCAGACAGGCCGCCAAAAGACGTCGTGATCCCACAGCCACCTCTAGACATGCGCCAAGACATGCCCTTGCCCACCAAAGGGCCAAGAACCACTTCCACCCAGCAATGGGCATGCACTGCCCTTTCCCTCCAGGAAGCCTGCACTATCCTCTAGAACAGCCTCATCCAACAGGGGGCAGACACCGGATGCAAGAAAACTATGATCCTGCAGCCTGCAGACCCAGCCCACTCACAGCAGGCCAGACCTTATCCTGGAACCAGCTTGGCCCAGGCCCCGTCCACTAGCAGGCCAACACAAGCTTCAGGACACCCTGGATCCCATACCGAACTGTGTCAGGAACTGGCTCCCCCACCAACGATTTGAAACAAGTTCTAGGATCCCTGGGCCCTTCAGCCAGACTTCAGGAACCAGCTCTGCACGCCACTACTAACCCCAGGCACTAATCCCAGAACCTGGTGTAATACAGGCAACAGCCTCGGAGTCTTTGGGATCCTGACTCCACCCACCAGTGAGCCGGCACTAGCCCAAGGGCCCCCTAGGGATCTAAAACAAGCCACCTCATAACCAGGCCCCACCACACAGCAGCTAGCAGCATCCACACAAGGTATGGCCTGGCAACCAATCACACTAGGGACCAACAAAGCCTCCCAGACCACCCACACAGTCAGCCCTCCACAACAGAAGGAGTCACTCAGCCCTCTTAGGAGGAACCCCTAGAGCCTATAGCTTGGGTGACAAGAGGGGAGTGCACTGCTGGGACGCATAGGATGTCTCCTATAGAAGGCCAGTTTTCCAAGTTTGAGAAATGTAACTAACCTACCACATACATAAAAATACAAATAGCAACTCAGACAAAATGAGGTGGCAGACAAACATGTTCCAGATGAAGGAACAGGACAAAACCCCAGAAGAAAAACCAAATGAAGTGGAGACAGGCAATCTACCCAAGAAAGAGTTCAGAGTAATGATTATAAAGATGATAAAAGAACTCAGGAGAAGAATGGATACACAGAGTGAGAAGTTTTTAACAAAGAGTTAGAAAATATAAAGAACAACCAAACAGAGAGGAAGACTACAATAACTGAAATGAAAAATACACTAGAAGGAATCAATAGCAGACTAAATGATACAGAGGAATGGACCAGTAAGCTGGAAGACAGAGTAGTGGAAGTCACTGCTGCCGAACAGAAAAAAGAAAGAGGGCTTCCCTGGTGGCGCAGTGGTTGAGAGTCCACCTGCTGATGCAGGGGACACGGGTTCGTGCCCTGGTCCAGGAAGATCCCACATGCCGCGGAGCGGCTGGGCCCGTGAGCCATGGCCATTGAGCCTGCGCATCCGGAGCCTGTGCTCCGCAACGGGAGAGGCCACAACAGTGAGAGGCCCACGTACCACAAAAAAAAAAAAAGGAAAGAAAGGAAATGAGGACAGTTTAAGAGACCTCTGGGACAATATCAAGTGCACTAATATTCACATTATAGCAGTCTGAGACGAAGAGAGAGAGAAAGGGCCTGAGAAAATATGTGAAGACACAATAGCTGAGAACTTCCCTAACCTGGGAAAGGAAACAGTCACCCAAGTCCAAGAAGTGCAGAGAGTCCCACACAGGATTAACACAAGAGGAAGACACCAAGACACACCATAATCAAAATGACAAAAATAAAGATAAAGAGAGAATATTAAAAGCAAGGGAACTCCCATAAGTCTATCAGCTGATTTTTCAGCAGAAACTCTGCAGGCCAGAAAGGAGTAGGACGATATATTTAAAGTGATTAAAGGGAAAAACCTACAACCAAGAATATTCTACCTGGCAAGGTTCTCATTCAGATTTGATGGAGAAATCAAAAGCTTTACAGACAAGTAAAAGCTAAGAGTTCAGCACCACCAAACCAACTTTACAACAAATGTTAAAGGAACTTCTCTAGGCAAAAAAAGACACAACCAGCAACAAGAAAACTACAAAATAAAAAAGCTCACTGGTAAAGATAAACACACACTAAAGGTAGGAAATCATACATACATAAAGCTAGCAGGGAGGTTAAAAAGACAAAAAAATGTAGTCAAGTCATCTATAACCACAATAAGCAGTTAAGGGATACACAAAACAGATGTAAAATATGATATCAAAAACAGTAATCATGAGAGGAGAAGACTAAAAATGTAGGGGTTTAAAAATGCATTTGAGGGACTTCCCTGGTGGTCCAGCGGTTAAGACTCCGCACTTCCACTGCAGGGAGCACAGGTTCGAGCCTTGGTTGGGGAACTAGGGTCCTGCTTGTCGATCTCATATGCTGCGTGGCACAGCCAAAAAAAAAATGCATTTGAAATTAAAAGATGAGCAACTTAAAACAATCATGTATATATATAGACTGCTAACCACATACCAAAAATCTACGATAGATATATACACAAAAAAGGAAAGGAATCCAAACATAACACTAAAGATAGTCATCAAATCATAATAGAAGACAGCAAAAGAAGAGAGGCAAAAAAAAAAAAAGACCTACAAAACAAAAAATGAGTAACAAAATGGCAATAAGAACATACATATCAATAATTATCTTAAACATAAACGAAATAAATGCTCCAACCAAAAGGAATAAAGTGGCTGAACAAATATAAAAATTAGGTCTATATATATGCTATCTACAAGAGACTCAACTCAGATCTAGAGAAACACACAGACTGAAAGTGAGAGGATGGAGAAAAGTATTCCATGCAAATGGAAATCAAAAGAAAGCCAGAGTAGCAATACTTATATCAGACAAAATAGACTTTAAAATAAAAACTGTTACAAGAGACAAAGAAAGACACTACATAATAATCAATGGATCAATCCAAGATTAAGATAAAAAATTCAAATACATATGCAACCAACATAGGAGCACCTAAATATATAAGGCAAATATTAACATATAAAAGGAGAAATCGACAGTAACACAATAATAGTAGGGGACTTTGACACCCCACTTACATCAATGGTCAGCTCATCCAAATAGAAAATCAGTAAGGAAACACAGACCTCAAATTACACATTAGACCAAATGGACTTAACTGATATATAAAGGGCACTCCATGTGAAAGGAGCTGAATACATTTTCTTTTCAAGAGCACATGGAGCATCCTCCATGATAGATCACAGGCTAGGCCATAAAACAAGCCTTGATAGGGTTAAGAAAACTGAAATCATATCAAGCATCTTTTCCAATCACAATGCTGTGAGACTAGAAATTAACTACAAGAATATACTGCAAACCCATGGGGGATGAAAAATATGCTACTAAACACAAACACATGGAGGAAAGAAAATATGCTACTAAACAACCAATGGATCACTGAAGAAATCAAAGAAGAAATTAAAAAATACTTAGAGACAAATGAAAAAAAAAAAAGCTGAAGTAAAACCTAGGGGATGTGGCAAAAGCAGTTCTAAGAGGGAAGTTTAAAGCAATACAAGCTTACCTCAGGAAACCAGAAAAATCTCAAATGAACAACCTAACCTTACTAAAGCAATTACAGAAAGAAGAACAAACAAAACTTAATAGAAGGAAAGAAGCCATAAAGATCAAAGAAGAGGGCTTCCCTGGTGGTGCAGTGGTTTAGAGTCTGCCTGCCGATGCAGGGGACACGGGTTCGTGCCCCGGTCCGGGAAGATCCCACATGCCGCGGAGCGGCTGGGCTCGTGAGCCATGGCCGCTGAGCCTGCACATCCGGAGCCTGTGCTCCACAACGGGAGAGGCCACAACAGTGAGAGGCCCGCGTAACGCAAAAACAAAAAACAAAGATCAAAGATGAAATATAGACTGAAAACAAAAAAAGATCAATGAAACTATAAGCTGGTTCTTTGAAAAGATAAACAAAATTAATAACCTATAGCCAGACTACCCAATAAACAAAGGGAGAAGGTCCAAATCAATAAAATCAGAAGTGAAAAAGGAGAAGTTACAACCGATACCACAGAAATACAACAGATCATAAGAGACTACTACAAGCAACTATACACCAATACAATAGACAACCTAGAACAAATGGACAAATTCTTAGAAAGGCACAATCTCCCAAAATTGAACCAGGAAGAAATAGAAAACACCAACAGACCAATTACCAGTACTGCAATTGAATCAAGTAATTTTACAACTCCTCAAACAAACGTCCAGGACCAGATGACTTCACAGATGAATTCTACCAAACATTTAGAGAAGAGTTAGCATCTATCCTTCTGAAACAGTGCAAAAAACTGCAGAGGAAGGAACACTTCTGAACACATTCTATGAGGCCAGCACCACCCTGATACCAAAACCAGACAAAGACACTACAAATAAAGAAAATTACAGGCCAATATCACTGATAAAAATAGATTCAAAAATCCTCAACAAAATACCAGCAAACCAAAGCTAACAATACATTAAAAAGATCATACACCATGATCAAGTGGGATTTATCCTAGGGATGCAAGGATTTTTCAATAGCTGCTAATCAATCAATGTGATACACAACATTAAAAAATTGAAGAATAAAAACCATATGATCATCTCAATAGATGCAGAAAAAGCTTTTGATAAAATTCAACATCCATTTATGATAAAAACTCTCCAGAAAGTGGGCATAGAGGGAATATACCTCAACATAATAAATGTCATATATGACAAACCCACAGTTGACATCATACTCAATGGTGAAAAGCTGAAAGCATTTCCTCTAATATCAGAAACAAGACAAGAATGCCCACTCTTGCCACTTTTATTCAACACAGCTTTGGAAGTTCTAGCCACAGTATTCAGAAAAGAAAAAGAAATTTTAAAAATCCAAATTGGAACGGAAGAAGTAAAACTGTCCCTGTTTGCAGATGACATGATACTATACATAGGAAATCCTAAACATGCTACCAGAAAACTACTAGAGCTCATCAATGAATCTGGTATAGTTGCAGGATACAAAATTAATGTGCAGAAATCTGTTGCATTTCTATACACTAACAAGGAACTGTGAGAGAAATTAAGAAAATAATCTCATTCACCAACGCATCAAAAAGTACAGAACATCTAGGAATAAGCCTACCTAAGGAGGCAAAGTCCTATACTCCGAAAACTCTAAGACACTGATGAAAGAAACTGAAGATGACACAACAGATGGAAAGATATACCATGTTCCTGGATTGGAAGAATCAATGTTGTTAAAATGACCATACTACCCAAGGCAATCTACAGATTCAATGCAAGTCCTATCAAAATACCAATGGCATTTTTCACAGAACTAGAACAAATAATTTTAAAAATTTATATGAAACACCTAAGACCCCAAATAGCCAAAACAATCTTGAGAAAGAAGAACAGAGCTGGAGAATTCATGCTCCTTGACTTCAGACTATACAAAAAAGCTACAGTCATCAAAACAGTACAATACTGGCATAAAAACAGACACACAGATCAATGAAACAGGATAGAGAGCCCAGAAATAAACCCAAGCACTTACGGTCAATTAATCTATGACAAAGGAGGCAAGAATATACAATGGAGAAAAGAAAGTCTCTCCAATAAGTGGTGCTGGAAAAACTGGACAGCTACATGTAAAAGAAATAAATTAGAACACTCTCTGACGCCATACACAAAAATAAACTCAAAATGGATTAAAGACTTAAATGTAAGACCAAACAGTATAAAACTCCTAGAGAAAAACATAGGCAGAATACTCTTTGACATAAATTGCAGCAATATTTTTTTGGGATCCACCTCTTAACGTAAAGAAAGTAAAGAAAAGAAAAGCAAAAATAAACAAATGGGACGTAATTAAACTTATAAGCTTTTGCACAGCAAAGGAAACCATCGACAAAATGGAAAGACAACCTAGTAAATGGAAGAAAATATTTGCAAATGATATGATGGATAGGGCATTAATACCTAACATATGTAAACAGCTCATACAACATGACATCAAAAAAAAACAACCCGACTAAAAAGTGGGCAGAAGAACTGAATCAAAAAGAACACAAATAACAAATATTGGTGAGGACGTGGAGAAAAGGGAACCCTCGTACACTGCTGGTGGGAATGTAAACTGCTGCAGCTATTGTGGAAAACAGTATGGAAATGCTCTGAAAAATAAAAACAGAACTATCATAATGACCCAGCAATTCAACTCCTGAGTATATATCAAAAAAAGAAAAAACATTTATTCGAAAAGATACATGCACCCCAATGTTCATAGCAGCATTATTTATAATTGCCAAGATGCAGAAGCAACCTAAGTGTCCGTCAAAAGATAAATGGATAAAAAAGATGTTATACACACACACACACACACACACAAAACGGTATCTACTGAGCCATAAAAGAGAATGAAAATTTTGCCATTTGTAGCAACATGGATGGACTTAGAGGGCATTATGCTAACTGAAATAAGTCAGATAAAGACAAATACTGTGTGATATCACTTGTATCTGGAATCTTAAAAATACAACAAACTAGTGAATATAGCAAACAAGAAGCAAACTCACAGATATAGAGAACAAACTAGTGATTATCAGTGTGGGGGGAGGGGCAATATGGGGTGGGGCAGTGGGAGATACAAAACTACTGGGTGTCAAGTATGTATTGTACAACACGGGAAAATAGTCAATATTTTGTAATAACTGTAAACGGAAAGTAACCTTTAAAAGTTGTATAAAAATTTAAAAATTAGATTTGGCAGGTTTAAAAAGTAAATAAAATTCATTTCTCTTTACATAACCTATACTGTTTCTACCCAAAGAGAGGCCACCATCATTTACTGTCTATTTTAAACTTGTATATGACAGGATGCTTCAGTACAGAGGTAATTGTAGACAGGAGGCCAGCAACTATGGCCCAGGGGCCACATGCCTATTTTGGTACTTCCCACGAGATAAGAACTTTTTACATTTTTAAATAGTTGGGGGAATTTTAAAAGAACAATATTTCTTGACATATGAAAATTACAGGATATTTAGAAAGTTTTATTGGAACAGCCACAGCCATTCATTTACATATTGTCTATGGCTGCTTTCATGCAGCAATATCAGAGTTGAGTAGTGGTGAAAGAGACAGCTGGCTTCAAAACCAAAAATGTGTACGATCTGGCCCTTTACAGAAAATGATTGCTGACCCTTATTGTAATCCACTGAGAGAAAGTCAGAGACTCCAAATAGTTATACAAATATAAGCAAGACGCTGATGTAATTTACTGTTATCACAAGAGGCTATTTGAACGTTTCACATTTCATTATTTATATGTAACTGACTTTTCAAAGTCCCATTCAATGACTTTAAGACAGCCATTGTAATAAACACCACATGTGTTTAACATATACAAACCCTGGGGATAAAGAAGTATTGCCCCCAATTGAGAAACATTATGAAGATTAGGAAGTAAAATAATAAATAAATGGCACCAGGAAAAAGGACCAAAACATACTTCTTTCATAAATGGGAGAGAATTCTCCTACACTCATTCTTTAGAAAGGTGTGTATGTGAGTGTATGCATGCACACACATGTGCACACACACTCACATGTGTGGGTTTTCCCCTCTGGCATCATTCACATACAAAGCATTCAGAACCCACTGGTGACTAAAACAGAAAAATCCTTAGCTTCTGGAGCTTATATTCTTTCAAGGGAAACATATTAAAGAATAAACCTGTACACACACAGAGGAATATTATTCAACCATAAGGAAAAAAAAGAAAGCTTGCCCTTTGCAATAACATGAATGGACCGTGTGGGTATTATACTAAGTGAAATAAGTCAGATAGAGAAAGAAATGCCATATGAGCTCACTTATATGTAGAATTAAAAAACAAAACAAAACTCATAGAAAAGAGAACAGATTGGTGGTTGCCAGAGGTGGGGGGTAGGGTGGGAAAAATGGGTGAAGGGGATCAAAAGGTACAAACTTCCAGTTATAAAATAAATAAGTCATGGGGATGTAATGAACAGCAATGGCAACTCTAGTTAATAATACTATATTGCATATTTGAATGCTGCAAAGACAATAGATCTTAAAAGTTCTCATAAATAAAAAATTGTTTTTTCTAACTGTGCATGGTGACAGCTGTTAACTAGACTTATTGTGGTCATTTTACAATTTATACAAATATCATTACGTTGTACACCTAAAACTAATGTAATGTTTATGTCAATTATACCTCAATAAAAAAATAAATAAAAAGAGGGGCTTCCTTGGTGGCGCAGTGGTTAAGAATCCGCCTGCCGATGAAGGGGACAAGGGTTCAAGCCCTGGTCCGGGAAGATCCCACATGCCACGGAGCAACTAAGCTCGTGCACCATAACTACTGAGCCTGAGCTCTAGAGCCTGCATGCCACAACTACTGAGCCCGCGTGCCACAACTACTGAAGCCCGCGCGCCTAGAGCCCATGCTCTGCAACAAGAGAAGCCACAGCAATGAGAAGCCCACACACCGCAACGAAGAGTAGCCCCCGCTTGACGCAACTAAAGAAAGACCATGCAAAGGAATGAAGACCCAACACAGCCAAAAATAAATAAATAAAATTTTAAAATAAATAAATAAAAAGAATAGACAGAGAGGCAAGCAGAAGCAAGGAGATGAGTAGGAAAGTTACTGTTGTTTAGAGGAGATCAAAGTGGTTTAGAGAATAACAGTAGCAGTGGAGATGGTGAAAATGAGCCAGATAGGACTTGATGACATAATGGTGTGGAATATGGAATAAAGATTTTTGTTTTTAATTAAAAAAATTTTTTTGGCTGTGTTGGGTCTTCGTTGCTGCGTGCAGGCTTTCTCTAGTTGAGGCAAGCAGAGGCTACTCTCCATCTGGTGCGCAGACTTCTCACTTGGGTGGCATCTCTTGTTGCGGAGCACAGGCTCTAGGCGCGTGGGCTTCAGTAGTTGCAGCACACGGGCTCAGTAGTTGTGGCTCACGGGCTCTAGACCGCGGGCTCGGTAGTTGTGGCGCATGGGCTTGGTTGCTCCACGGCATGTGGGATCTTCCTGGACCAGGGCTCGAACTCGTGTCCCCTGGGGGATTCTTAACCACTGCGCCACCAGTGAAGTCTCGGAACAAAGATGTAAAGACGACTTCTAGGCTTATTGTCTGAGCAACTAGGGCAGACTATGGCATAATTTACTGATAACACAAAAACAACCAGGGGAGCACACCAAACACCTGAGGAAACATTAAAAAAGGATTCACAAACTCAAATGCTTTTATAAACTAATGGGTGACCTAAATATGTGACTCAAAAGGGTGTAAAATAATAATAGAACAATGTAACAAACTAAAGAATGTACGCCCACGTTAAAGGCATTCAGATTGGTGGCAACTTTTTTTCTTTAAACACTAACCTGATAAAACAACATACATCTGCAATAAAGAGAACCTCTTCCCTGAAGACAAGGAAAAACGGCCAAGGTGTCAGGACTGCTGAGGGAAACTCAGACACTCAGCATAAAAGCTGTCCTGAGGCTTAACTAGAGGACTTAAAATGATTTTAAGGTTCCAATGGGGTAAGAGGGCTAAACAACAACAACAACTTTAAAAACCAAGTGTTTAAACCACACCGCAACAAAGAGTAGCCCCCGGTCGCTGCAACAAGAGGCCCGCGTGCAGCAACGAGGACCCAATGCAGCCAAAAATAAATAAATAAATTTAAAAAGAAATAATTTTTAACTATACAAATCAATAAATAAAAATTAAACTAGATACCATTTTTAAATCTATCAAATAAGCCATAATGTAAGGAAAGGGGTATTCTCGCATATTGCTATTGGGAGATTAACTGGTACATTTCCGGAGGCTAGGTAACAACTGGCCAGATGATTTCCAGGTATCAAGTTTGTAAGAAGCTCTTCAAAAGACTGAATAACCTGCTAACTTTGGTAATTTTCCCAAAAGACAGGAGAGGCTGTATCTTCCCTAATATGTGCCAGCAATCAATTATCTTTCACCCGTCCCTATATTCTGTGGCATAGGACTCTACCCCAAGTTACATCTGTGCTTCATGATAAGGGTAATTCTTGGGCTTCCCTGGTGGCGCAGTGGTTGAGAGTCCGCCTGCCGATGCAGGGGACACGGGTTCGTGCCCCGGTCCGGGAAGATCCCACATGCCGCGGAGCAGCTGGGCCCGTGAGCCATGGCCACTGAGCCTGCGCGTCCGGAGCCTGTGCTCTGCAACGGGAGAGGCCCCAAGAGTGAGAGGCCCGCGTACCGCAAAAAAAAAAAAAAAAGAGTAATTCTTAAAACAGAAAAAAGAACAAGAGGGAGTAGGGAGAGGAAGGAAAATATATAGCTCGTTTTAAAATTTTAAGTGATTTTACTTCACCACCCCCTTTGGAAGCAGACAATTCTGGAAGCCTTGCCTATACAGTCGTCCCTCAGTATCCATGGGGGATTGAGTCTAGGACAGCCCGTGGATACCAAAATCCTCAGGTGCTCAAGTCCCTTATATGAAAAAGTATATAGTATTTGCATTTAACCTCCCAGGTACTTTAAATCATTTCTATATTACTTATAATACCTAATACAACGTAAATGCTCTGTAAATACTTGCCAGTGCATGGTAAATTCCAGTTTTGCTTTTCAGAACTTTCTGAAATTTTTTTTCTGAATATTTTTCATCCCTGGTTATTTGAATTAGCTGATGAAGAACCTGTGGATAGGGAGGGCTGACCGTACAACACCATACACTTATTTTTACCCTGCAGGGTCCAAAATGACTTTCAGGAAGCTGGCACATTTCTTAATGTGAAAACGTTCCTTGTGCCTCACTGCTATCAACAACAGAGATATAGCTGAGAGACTCTGATGCTGAGGGAAAGTAACAAAAATGTTCCCTTCTTTCCAACTTAAATATTTAAGGACTAAAAGGGAACTCTGAGATTACTTAGTATAATCCCTCATTTTACATATCAAAAAATAGGGGTTTAAAGGGCTTCACGTTCTGACCCAAGGTCATAAATCTAAGAGACAGAGTGGAGACCGACCAGCATCAAGTACTCTAGTATTCTGTCCATTCATGCACCTCTGTCTGTGTACTATGATCATCTGAATGGGCACATATATTACACATATTTCTATATCTTTAATACATCTGAGATATAAAATCTCAAGGAGTTATTCCACAGATCATTTTAAAACTCAGGAAGCAGGACAATTTTAAATTCAATCTACTCTTCAGGACAAAAACAGAAGCAGCAAAACCCTGTTTCTCCTCTCCATTCTCCTCCTCCAATGCAGTTTCTCTCAATTAACTCTTCTTAGCTTGCTTGCTTGCCAAAATCATTCATTATCCCCCTTTTCAAACATCCCATGTACACTCCATGTTATGTTTTACTATAAATCCCAGTATCTAAGCTTGAAGAATCACCTCTGATTCTTCCCTCTCTCTGACTCCTAAGGGAACCATGCAATGTGTTTACCTGGGCAGTACTGGTTTATGCCTGTTGTCCCAGCAAAATGATTAATAGCATCCCCATTCATTTCTAAAACTGCCCCAATTTAGATGATAAATTATAGGGTTACCCTTTTTATAATCCTTACTTAGTAACCAATTGCTGGATATTTCTCTCACTGGCTTCCTCTCCTTCAACTGACTTCCCAATTTATCGCTAGAAATGATAACAGTCTCCCTTCGCTCAATTTCCCATCTCCATGTGCCTTTTTGCACATGCTGCCACTCTGCCTGGAATACCCTTCTCTCTCTTTCCATTTTTGTGAATAGCAATCTGGGAACTCAGACCAACTGGCATCTCTGCTGTGAAGCCTTCAAGACTCCTCCAGTCATTCTCTGTGCCTTCTGAAATAACAGTAATTGTAATACTAATAACAGGTAACATTTGTTGAATGCTCATTGTGTCCCAAGCTTAAGCACTTTAATACTTATAATAACTCTATATGATATTTATTTCCCTTGTTTTTTAAAATGTGGAAGCTAAAGTTCTAGAAGATAAGTAATTTGGCTAAAGTTACAAAATTCAGTTGTGGAACTAGGACTTGAAACCAAGTATATCTAATTCTAAGCCAAACCTTTAAACCTCTCCCCTGTACTATCTCACCTGTACCAAGTACCATTAATAGGTTTCTGTGATCCAACACATTCGAGCCTGTGCTATAAATATGACCCACTTGGCCGCCTCTGTGCTTTAATAATTCTTGGTATACATTCCACAGGAGGATCGGTCAAATATTAGTAAGTATCCTCTGTCTCCCTTGAAGAGACTGGGATGAGCTCAATGACAGGGAAAGGGCTTTGCTATTCACAGCACATGCAATTGTGACTCAAAGCAGGTACTCCGTAAGGCCAAAAGCAATACAGTATTTACTATTTAGTCATAAATTCTGAAAAGGGTTGTCTCATCTGCAGTCTTACTTACTAAGACTGTGGTCTAGGATCTATTTAGAATTAGGTCAAGGCTACAAACTAGCAGTTTTTAGTTTAAACCTGAAGGATCTTATTTGGCTGGCATAGTGTTATTTATTAGTAGAATTAGTTGCCGATTAAAACTCGCAGATTTATTTCTAGCTTCTTTTGAAACACTGGGTCAACATTTTTACATGACATAACAATCAGGCATTAATGACTGCTTCCCCTAACCAGGGATATCCTCTCCTACTCTATGTGCACCACTCTCCATGAATTTCTAGAAAATGAAGCCAAGTGTCGGTTGCCATCATCACACTTGCGCTGTTGTTGTTCTTAAGAGGAAAATGAAATATTTCTAGTACATATGTCTGTTAAGAGGCTATTTATTCATTCCATGAATTTCATGCATTTGGAAAGACAACAGATCGGTAAGTGTGGATTTAAATGCAAACTACCTAATAAAATGAACTGATGCTTCAAGACAACATTACACCTCAAAAAGAACTACCAACATTATAATAATTGACTGATGACCTTTATCAAATAAAAATGTACATTTAATGGGCTTTATGATTACCCAAACACATACATTCGGATTCAGGCCTGGGATCCCTGGGGAAAGATAAAGAGCAAAAGGATTCCTGTGACTAAGGACAGAGAGATAACCAGAAGAGGGTAGGATCAAGCTTGGTAAGATTAAAGAAAAACAAACCAACCCACGGGGAATTAAAATGCAAAAAGATATACTAATATATATTCAAGTTGAGAATTTAAACACAAAGAAACAAAAGGTTGTCAACTACATAGTTGGACAGTAGCAATATTTTAATTAACGTGGGGAAAATACAGACCAAAATTGAACTGCCCCGATCAACTAATCCTAAATTTTCCCTATAGTATGTTCCCACCTAACAGAGCACATAAGTGAATTAACTTAAATGTGTATATGGTGCTTGTCCCATGTTTACATACAGGGACAAGATTAAGTATAAGCCCTGTTCAATCATTCCAGATTTGGAATATCCCTGGGGAAATAATAGGGAATGGTGAAAAGTCCTATTAACAATCATTAATATAACCTTACAATTCATATATCTAGATGGTTACATATTATACTTAGCTAGATGATGGAAGACTGAGATAAAAGTCAGCCAGAGAGTATCATCATTTCCAAGTGAAACACATCATTATACAAAGTCCCAAGTTTTAGGTCGACTCAAAATTCACAGATTTTCAAGGGGCTCTAAACTTAGACATCTGTTTGTGAGCTCAATTTTTATAGAACTTTTTTTAAACCTATATAGTACTACTAAAATCAAGTCAATAGTCTGTCATTCTGAAATGCCTTATATTTGATCATCCACATCACTTGTTTTGTGAACTGGGCTCTGAGAAGTACCTCACCAATCGGCCACAAGAGGGGGAAGCAAGCTGATCCCTAGACCTCAACAACTTTGATTATGTCTGTTTTATATGCTGAGCATATTCACTTTAGATAATTTGAAGATTTGAAATCACTCTTCTCCTCTGAATGGTTTAGCAGAATTTAAAGTAACCCCATGATGAAACCAAAATTCTGTCAAACTTGTGGGGGGGCGTCCATTTTCTATTATAGTTTGCTAAACCTCAGCTTCTCCTGGAAAGCCTTGATGTCTAAAAGCAAGAAAGTGAACTCTTAGAAGATCACAATAACCACATTCTGCAACAGGAACAAAAAGGTGTTTGACAGAACTTGTTAATAACCTTTGTAAATAATTAAAGAAGACACCCTGCACTCAACAAGCTCATTTATGTAGTACTAAAAAGTAAGAGATATACCTATAATACATTTAAATATGCTCTGAATAACACAGGCAATCATCTCAAACAACACAGTCCAATAAAAATGGTTAAATTCTCAATTTTAATGTTTATATTATCAGAGTGTAGCATTTAACTCCTAATACTCCATATTGAAAATATAAAATACTCATTTAATGATGAGGTTTCCATAGGAATGCAGCTCCTTTTGGTACCATGCAATAATAGCTCATTAGGAAGAGTGGCAGCAGCTATGCTCTGAATGTGAAGACAATACAGAGAAATATTACCAATAAAAAGTTGGAAGTTATAACAGTTTACAAAGAGA
The DNA here is from genome assembly GCF_000442215.2 of Lipotes vexillifer. Lineage (NCBI taxonomy): Eukaryota > Metazoa > Chordata > Mammalia > Artiodactyla > Lipotidae > Lipotes > Lipotes vexillifer. Next base: position 6,012,007 of record NW_006786690.1, on the reverse strand, counting down.
AACAACATGTCTGTTTAAATATCATTTAGATATTCGAGGCTATGAGACAACTGACAGAAAGGAAAAGTACAGTCAAGTGGCTATACAAGAAAGAAGAGCTCAGTAGAGGTTAGTGAACAAAAAATACACATCATCATCCATCACGGCACATTCTGTCTTACCTGAGGAGGAGTAGGTGTGGATGTGGGTCTGCCTATGGGTGGAGTAGGATTTCTGCTGCCACCTCCAGACATAATCTCCTCTGTTATGTCTTTACCTCCCTGGTTTGGATCTCGAATTCTTATCTATAAGGTTACAAATAAGATGGCATATTTATAGATGGGTGTCTATGTAGTAGATTTATAGGCATATGATGTATAAAGATGCAAACTGGGAAACCTGTCAAACATCACAGTTGACAATCACCACATTTGACTTGATTTCAATCACGGAACCAGAGGGGTCATTCAAAAGAATTTAGGCCATTAGCTCTGACTTGAATTAATTAGCACAAGCTAAAATGAAACCTAGTTGGAAAAATTTCTAGGTCAAAAAGGCAAAGTATTAACACTTGTCTTTTAAGCAATGCCAAATTGACTGATTTTATTTATAATACTTAACATAAGACAAGATTCATAAAAGAGCTTTAAAATATGGAAGTTACTATCTAAAGTTTTAAAGCCCTTAAATGGTTCTCTAACAAAATGTAAAATATCCATATCCTAGGACTCAGAAACAGGGATTTATGTTGCAGATAACCTTGTATATGTATGTAAAGATGCTCACTGCAATACTGTTTTTTTTCCCAGCAAAGACACAGAAAGATTCTAAAGGCTGATCAAGAACATAGTAATTAAAACTTTATGCTACAATATGTGGAACCTAGAAAAATCGCACAGATGAACTGGTCTGCAGGGCAGAAATAGAGACACAGATGTAGAGAACAAACATATGGACACCAAGGGGGGAAAGTGGCGAGGGGCGGCGGTGGTGTAATGGATTGGGAGATTGGGATTGACATATATACACTAATATGTATAAAATGGATAACTAATAAGAACCTGCTGTATTAAAAAAACAAAAAATTTATGCTACATTCTTACAATTAAATACCAAACAGCCAGTAGAAAAAATGAGATTGATCTACATGTACTAATATGGAATGACTGTCAAGATGTACTGGTAAATGAAAAGATGCAAGATACAGAACAATGTGTATGGTCTTCTTTTAATTTTTTTGAAGGCTACCTATGCATAGACATCAGTGGAGATGGTGCTGTAATGGAGATGGAGTATCTGGGTCTAGGCCTTCCATCCTGGGACAGTGCTGAAAGGCCCCCTCTGCTTGTCATTAAATCCAGAGCTTATCAAGCTAGCCTTGGCTTCTTGAAAATTTCAAAGAATTCACTAATAAAACCATTTGTATCTGGAAGCTTTCCTGGGAGTAAGTCTTTATTAAGATTTCTACTATCAGCTATTTTTTCAGGTATAGAATCTTATGCTTACTATAGTTTTTTGGGGGGTTTTAAAATTAATTAATTAATTAATTAATTTTTGGCTGCACTGGGTCTTTGTTGCTGTGCGTGGGCTCTTCTCTAGTTGCAGTGAGCGGGGACTACTCTTCATCGCGGTGCGCGGGCTTCTCGTTGCAGTATCTTCTCTTGTAGTGGAGCACGGGCTCTAGGTGCACGGGCTTCAGTAGTTGTGGCACACAGACTCAGTAGTTGTGGTGCATGGGCTTAGTTGCTCTGCAGCATGTGGGATCTTCCTGGACCAGGGCTCAAACCCGTATCTCCTGCACTGGCAGGCAGATTCTTAACCACTGCAACACCAGGGAAGTCCCCTACTACAGTTTTATGTACTGTTTTACAATTCATTTATTCTACTTTCTTCTTCAGTAACATCTATGAATACCGTGTTCCATTTTCATTATTTTCTTTATTAATTTTTCTGCATTCTGAGAGTGTTCTTCAAGTCTAACATCTACCATGCTGTATCAACATTTCCACAGCAGTTTCTCAACTGTAGTGTCATGATACATTGGCATGTCATGGTTATTATGATGTGTGCACAAATAATTTGTCTCTGATAAAAAACGAACCAAAGTTCTGAACCTCATTAATTTTTATTAAATGAGAGTACTTGCAAGAGTATTGCTATGATGTCACTCCCACCTACTTTATTTGTGTGAATGCGGGAATCTCTTATAAACATCATTCATTTTGTGTGTTCTGATGGATAAAAGATTGCAAGCCGCTCTTCTACAGAATATTCTGTGGTGCGTATTTCATGTTACTGTACTCTAATTCCCTTGGGCCTGCCTGAAGAGACAGAGGCAAAGTCTCTGTAATTTATTTAAAACAATTACAATACATTTTCTAAATTCTACTTTCTGTTTCTTAAGATAAATATATTCTATAGGAAAGATTTTTCTTGCTGTCCTTAATACTATGCCCATTTTCTCTTGTGCTATTATTTTTCCCCTGTCAATTCATATTTGAATATAGAGCTGACTAGGACTAGAGTTAAAGGACAACAAGGATGTGAGAACCGAGCTCAAATTCCTCCCACTTAGTGAGACTTTAGAAGATTAAACCTTCCTGTTCTGGAGCTGGATGGCATGTTGTCATTTAGCATAGCTAGCTCAGTGCATGTTGAGAATTGATATTAAGCAAAGGGTACTTGCAACATCTAATTATATGTCCATACAAATCCTCCAGGTCTAGTGGTGAGGATATAAGGGAGGAATAAAAATTGGCAGTCATTTGGGAACTGAGGTGAATAATTATTACAGCTGTGGGTAAACTTATTTGATAAGTAAATGGACATTCAATTTTAAAGTGAGAAAACTTAATGAAGATCTCTTACTGTTTTTTTCTCTCTCTTGGCTGGAGGGGGCTGCTGCTGCGTAGGCACTATGATAGGTGCTGACTGATACACTGGCTGACTTGGGTAAAAAGGCGCTCCTAAAGAATTAGAAAAGAATGAAAAAAAGCATTCAGTTATTTTGTCAACCACTATAAGACTACTAATGGCACTGTAAATCTAGACAATTAGTTTAAAAAAAAAAGTAACAGACAAAAATAAGCATTCATCTTGCTCAGCTCTTTCCACCAGCTCCCCTCCAGCTACTGAAGTGGTCAAGGAATGATTCCCAAACAGTCATAAGCATCTATCTTTTCTTCAGCACCCACTATAAAAACAACTAAATAAGCAACTCCTGCAGACTGCCACCAGAGTTACTGCTTCAAAAAAAAATCTATCCTGGGGGCCCACTGCCTCCAACCGTGATTCTCAAACAAAGGTTTGTGTGGATATGTCTTGTGCGTGGGTTTGGTCAGGGGCAGGAGAATATATCTCATCACCTTGGGGCTTGGGGTGGTCTAATTCTTCTCCTTTACTTATGGAGAACCACTGCCACCGGGAGCTACCATTTAGGTTTGGCGAATGTCCTACTGTTGCGGCTGATAACAAGCAGCCTAAAGATAGATAAGTCCAGCCACTGGGAATCCAGGTTCCAAAGTACATTTTCTACCATTCTCAAACTCCACACCTTGGCTCTAAGGTATAACGTATTCCTATCCCTTGAGCAACGTACTCCTGTCCCCTGAGTACACCAATCTCTTCAACACTGTTCATGCCTATGACTGTGCTCTGCCCTTTCTGCCTGAAATTAACTTCTACCTACCCACCTCAGTGAATCCTTTTTAACTTTCAAAACTTTGACTATTATTATAATTACTATTAAACCAGAGTGCTTATAGCAGAGGTGGTAAGAGGGGTCAGATACTGGATATTTTTGAAAGTAGAACCTCCAGACTTGCTAATGGATTGGATGTGGCTGTGAGAGAAACAAGTGTCAAGGAAAATTCTTAATGTCTGTCTGAGCAAGTGGAAGGATGGAGGTACTATTTACTGAGCTATTTATTTATTTACCGAGATGAGGAAGAGTACAATTTAGGGCAGAAAATTCAAGAGCTCAATTTTGGACATGTAAAGTTTTGACATTCTTATTAGACTTTCAAACAGAGATATCAAGTAGGCCAAAAGAGACACAAGTCTGGAGTCGGTGAATAGGTATCCATTTTGGAATTAGACTATATGGACAGTATTTAAACCATGAGACTGGGTAACTCAAGAAATGAGTTCAAACAGAAAAGAAGACCAAGGACTAAACTTTGAAGAACTCTATGCTGTTTATTTATTTTAATAGTGACCTTTTTTTGGCGGCGCTGCATTGCTTGCAGGATCTTAGTTCCCTGACCAGGGACTCAATCTGGGCCCACGGCAGTGAAAGCACAGAGTCCTAACCGCTGGATCACCATGGAACTCCCAAGGCACTCTATGTTGTTTAGATATGTTGCACAGATATGAAGAAAACCCAGCAAAGGAGATGAATGGTCCAAGAATGGGCAGAGTGCTTAACTATGTCAAATGGTACTAGGAGGTCAATTAAGATTTAGCAAAGTAGAATTCACTGGTGACCTTGACAAAAGTTGTTTGGGTGGGGGTGGAGGTGTGCATCCTCATCTGTCTTCAGAAAATGAAGACAGTGAGTACAGACAGCTCTTTTTCTTAAAAGTCTTAAAGGGGGCTTCCCTGGTGGTGCAGTGGTTGAGAGTCTGCCTGCCGATGCAGGGGACACGGGTTCGTGCCCCAGTCCGGGAGGATCCCACGTGCCGCAGAGCGGCTGGGCCAGTGAGCCATGGCCGCTGAGCCTGCGCGTCCAGAGCCTGTGCTCCGCGACGGGAGAGGCCGCGACAATGAGAGGCCCGCGTACCGCAAAATAACAAAACAAACAAACAAACAAAAAAAGTCTTCAAGGAAGCAGAAAAATGGGCTATAGGTGGACAAAAATACGAAGTAAAAAAAAACTTCTTTTTTTGAAAGATGGGAATGAAACAATATACACGTATGCTGATAAAACTAATCCAGCAGAGGGAGAAAAAAAATGGTAATGTAGGAAAGAGACAAGAGAACTGCTAGAGTAACAGCCTTAAATGGGGACATATATGATGGGTGCACAAGTGATGATTAGCCTTTAGTGGGAGAGATGGATAGCAGTCAAAGTAACAAGAAGGAAAGAAATGTGTATGAAGATAGTTAATACTGGTAAAATCCTTGGTACTTTAGTAAAAAATCAAATAACGTGGGCTCCATTATCACTGTCATCATCAACATCTTCACCATCCCCACCGTCATCATAATAATAATCCTCAAGTGGAAATTTCTTGGAAGCACTATGATTTGCAGTATCAGAACTCTGCAGGTATCAATCAGGTTTCGAGAATCAGATTTGGAAAAGAACTAAACAGGGCTGATGTAAAAAGCATGACTAGGATTTGAATAAATTCAAAGACAAAAACACATTAGCTATCCTCTAGTAAGTGAGCAAAGTATTATCAAAGCAGAGCTCAAATAAACAATTCTATACTACCATATTATGTCACTAGCTCCAAAACTCACAAAACAAACCCCTAAAATTGGCTTCAAATGCTGTTACACAAGCAATACAATTGGCTCACCTTGCCTTATTTTTTAAGCTAAGTGAAATAGGATCCAAAAGGTAAAACATAACTTAAAAAAAAAAAAATCAGATTCTTCTAATGAATCAGTTCTGAATCAACATGACTGGGGCAGAGGCTGATGTATAATATATGCACAATAAATATCAGCTGAATAAACCTGGCAGAATAGGACAATCTCAATACAGTGGGGAGTTAAACACTAAATTAGTAAAACATTTAGTCAACTATGGACCCCAGCAGAGCAGGCCTTTCTGCCCTACCAAACAATAGTTTTTTTTTTTTTAATAATCTAATCCAACTTCTTACATAGGCAGGGACATTTAAAACATTTATTTTATTCTATTAAAAATGTGAGTCACTTTTGCATACCATTTATCAGGCAAGTTACTTAATGTCTCTGGAACTCTTATTCATGGAATGAGTTAGGTTTGTCTAGATCAGGAGGCCCAAATTCAGCTTAATACCATTTATTTTGTAAATAAAGTATTATGGGAAGACACCCACAAACAACACTTTATCTACTCTCTATGGCTGCTTTCCCACTACTATGGCAGAGCTGAATGGTTTGGGTTGAAGGTGGGTGTGGGGATGGGATCCTAGTTCTGCAAAGCCTGAGATATTTACTATATATGGTCCTTTATAGAAAAAGTTTGCTGACTCTTATTCTATATCAGTGGTTCTCCTAACCCCAGTCTATATAAAGGTGCCAATGATATATGGCAAAATATATACAATAATAACCATGAAATACACACATACACACACAACTACAGGCTTGCCAACTTGACATTTTTGGAAAGGACTGTTCCTTTTTTGAAATTACTTCAGTCTTACTCTTTTGTTCTTAAAACAGCCTTCCTATAGGAAATGATACAATAAGTAGCAGTTCGCTTTAAAAGTCTTATTGGCAAAATTTTAAATGTAATAGTCATGTATGTTTCTTCCTTTATTTTACTTTACTTTGTATTTCACTTGCCCAGGATACTGAAAGATCTGGGAACAACTGGTCTAGTCAATATTTAGATTTCGTCTCATTGGCAAAACCCCAAACACAAGTATCACACAAATAAGTTCCTGAAAGGCAGGGAGAATACCTCAACATCTACATTCCACAGAATACTTAGCACAAATGTCTTACACATTGCAGGTCTTCCAAAACCTTTCAAAACTTTCAATTTTCCATAGAAACAAAGATAAATATAGTGGCTAAATATGCAGGCTGGCACATAAAAATCAATTTATCCCATAATATACCCATAATAATAATGTATTGCTGCTCTGCGAAAACACAATCAAACTGAATTTGAGATGCCAAAGAAGTTTCCCACCTACACACACTACGGGGAACAATGACTCCCTCAGCTCTTACGAGCTGAATAAGGTGCCCAAGCCCCCATAGAGACTCAGGAAAAGAGTGGAAAGAAGATGACAGAAGGAAAGGGAAATGAAATGACAGAGTGAGAAAAAAGGAGAGTATACTGGCTTGAAGTAAGAGAGAAAGGGGCCATCTACCACTGTAAATTCTCAATCTTTTTTTTCTTCCTCAACATCACTGCCACCATCAACCACATCCCTTTGCTCCCAAAACTATGTTTTTCATCTTGGGCGATCACCCTCTAGGGTTGGCCTGGAAATAATTTCAGTCTCCATGAGGTATTTCTCATGTAACAGGCATCAAAATATTTAAGAAACACTGACAAGAGAAAAACTGAAAAGCGACACTGAGCAAATACTATTCATTAGTTATTTTTCCTCAACACTATAGAAACACTGCAAAAATTATACAGAATTCTATGATCCTAGTTACTGAAATTCAATGTAGTTAAGAATATTTTTTGGGAAACACTGTTCAAGGTTTAAACCAAGTAGGGGAGTAAACTGTTAGTATGCAGGAGTGAAGTTCAAAGTTAAGGATGAAGAACTAAGAACTCTGGGGGGGGGGGGGGG